>NW_020939799.1:209206-232104 GCF_900497805.2 Vombatus ursinus | reverse complement strand
ATATGGGCAGAGTTCCAGGAATGGGCCGAGGGTGGATCATTGGGTAGATTTAGCTTTTGCTTCTTCCTCCACAGATGATCTGGATCATCCTGCCTCACATGAGAGCCAAGTAGGGGCCCAGGCATCCCCTTCTCCCCATCTTTAGAGCCTGCCTTCCCATCCATAGAGATCTCCTGGTCTATCTCACACACCCCGCCCCCAGACACTCATTTGCCTTTGATTCTGCCATTCTCAGTTTTCTTCTCCAACTCTGTAGGGGATGCAGAGTCACCATCAACATATCCTCTGAGGCTGGCAGACAGCCTTCCCCATTCTCTGCTTTATATGGGGCTACAAAGATAAATAGGTTCCACGTCTGAAAGAGGCCAGACTCTTTCAAGTTACCAGGAACAAGAAAGAGGGTCAGGCATCAGGATGGAATGAACAGAGTGTCACACTTGGAGCTGAGAGCCCTGGGGTGGTGGGAGTGCCCCTTTTGCCCCTGATTCCCTCAAAGTCATTGGGCAGCCAGCTCTCTCAGTTTTAGGTCTACTGTATATAAAACCACAGAATAGAGACTAAGCCCTTCACTCCCATTCACCCACTACACCTGTGGGTTCAGTAATTACATAATGGGAGGCCTCATAGAATAATAAAACCAAACCTGCCAAAGTCTGAGTGCCCCCTTACCAAGTGGGGCCCCAGGAGCCTCCTGGGAGATAGCAATGCAAGCTGACATTCACTTTTGCCTTTGGCACTGAAAAACCTTGCCATATGAGGGAAGGACAGGAGAGATCATTAAGCAAAGATTGAAGTCTTACTAGGATCTGTGATAAGCACTGGGGACATGGGTAAAAGCAAAACAAACAATCTTTGCCCTAGGCTTGGGCAATGGGGTGTGGGGGTTTCATCATTCTGAAATCCAGAAAGTCCTGAGTAGGGTCAGGAGAGGAATAAAAGGGAGCCTGTCTAAGAATCTCCACCAAAAGGAGACTCCAGCTGGAACTGGCCACTTGACATCAGGGTAACCACCCTTGCAGAGGAAAATTCCATGGTGAGAAGGCCTGGAGGTTGGAAGGATGTTCTAGACTGAGGAGGCCTCAGGGGCTGAGGAAAGTTTCTAGAGCAGACAGCAAGAAGAGAAGATTTTGAGGTCCAGAAAGTTTAGATCAGGGCTAGGAGGGGAGTGAGATATGAAGGAAGGAGGGACTGGGGGTGCTGCTTGGCCTAGAAGTGTCCTCAAGCACATGACAGTATGTTGGGTGGAAGAAGCTATCATTCTGCTGGGACACAGAGGATGCTTTACATTTTATTTATTAGTAATAAGGAGCCATTAAAAGTTTTCTGAGCAGGGGACTGATGGAGACAGATCTGTGCATAAGCAAGGTGCTCCTCACTAAGGTTTGAAGGATGCGTGGGTAGAGAGAAAGAGTGGACCTAGGAACACCTGTGAGGAGGCTGTTCTGATGCACTAAACAGGTGGTGGTGAGAGCTGGAACCACAGTAGAGGCCCTAGAAAGAGAGGAGGGGATAGGAAAGGTACCAGGGATATGGACTCCACAAGACCTGGTCACTGACTGGATCCTAGCAGGGGAAAGAGGGAAGGAGCAAAGCTAACCCTAAGGTCCTTATCAGAGGAGGATGGCTGAATGGTGCTACTAAGGTCAGAAAGAAGGACGGGGTAAAGGAAAAAGGTCATGTCTTGGTTCTGGATGGTGGAGGCAATTGGCTGGAAGCTCATGGGTGAGGTCAGGGCTAAAGTTTGTACTCTGAGTGTCATCGGCATTGAGGTGGTAATAAAACCATGGGAGGGAATGGAGATTGGTTCTGTTCTGTTCTTTCCTTTGGTGTTTGTCACATCAAGATGTGGTGAAGGAGCTGGATTGGTCTGGCCAAGAGAAGAGGTGACTGCAGGTGAGGGCAATGTGAGAGCTGTCTCCAAGTATTTGAAGGGCTGTCATATGGAAAAGGGATTTGACTTTTTCTGTTTAGGGCAGGAGAGCCAATGGTAGAAGTTGCAGAGGCAAATGTAGGCTTGGGGCACCTGGGTGGCACAGTGGATAGAGCATTAGTCCTGGAGTCAGGAAGAGTTGAGTTCAAATCTGGCCTCAGAAACTGGCTGTGTAACCCTGGGCAAGTCACTTAACCCTGTTTGCCTCAGTTTCCTCATCTGTAAAATAAGCTGGAGAAGGAAATGGCAAACCACTCTAGCATGTCTGCCAAGAAAGCCCCAAAATGGGGTCATGAAGAGTCTGAAATGACTCTATAGCAATAAATACAGGTATCACATCAAGAAAAGCTTCCTAACTGTCAGAGCTACAAAAAATAGATTAAGCTTCCTCCCAAGATAGTAGGTTGCCCCTCACGAAAAATCTTTTTTTTCTTTTTCTTGGTGAGGAAACTGGTGTTAAGTGACTTGCCAAGGGTCACACAGCCAGTACATGTTTAAGGCAGGATTTGCACTCAGATTTTCTTGAAGCCAGATCCAGCACTTTGTCCTTGGGCCACTAGCTGTGTATATTTGATATGTATGCATATGGATGTTTCTCAGGATAGAATGGAAGCCTCTTGAGGGCAGGGATTGCTTTGGTTGTTTCTGTTTTGTTTGGCTTTCTGTTTTTATCTTATCTCTAGTGACTAGAAGAACCCTGTAGAGAGTTGGCTATTAAATACTTCCTAGCTGTTTGATAGGTTGATAGAAGCAGGCATATTTAGCCCAGAGAAGAAAAGACTTCATGCAGGACTTGGAAGAATGTCATGTAGACAAGAACCAGTCATGTTCTCCTTGAACCCAAAGGACAGAACCAGGAGCAATGAGGTGCCCAGGGCAGAACAAGGGTCCTATCAGTGAGAGCTGCTCTAGAGTGGAGGCTGCCTAGGGAGGTATTGAGCATGCCATCCTTGGAGGTCTGGAGGACTACTTCTCATTGAGGGGGTAGTGAAGACTCCTCTTCAGGGGTGGGTTCCACTAAGTATACTCTGGGTCCCTTCTGATGCTTAAATTCTGTGACTCACCCTCTCTCACTCCTAGGCCTTTAAAAATGAATAGCTTATCTCAGGCTGTGGCCTTGGAATACCAGTCCTCTGGAGTCATCATACAGATATGGGTGTGTGAGTGTGAATGTGCTTGTGTGATTGTTAGGGCATGAAGAGATGGATGGGAAAGTTTGTGAGGAGATCAGAGATGGGGAAGAGCTTGGGAAGAGGGCAAGGGGGCCAAGGGAAGTGGGATTGGTGAGAGGGAGCAGGTTTGGTGAGGTAACAGGAGGGTGGGGACAAAGATGGGTGACCAGCTGAGGGGGAGGAAGCCTTTGGGAGGTGGGTAGAATGAGAGCTATGACCCTTCCATCCAGTCATCAACTTCTTTCTCCAGACTCTTACTCCTCTGTTAGTTTCCACCAACATGAGCCAGACGTCACCCAGAAAATTCTTGGTGAAGTCTTCAGATGACTTTGTCAGAGAGGCCTTGGACAGCATAGGTGTCTCTAACTTCACTTCTGGGTGTTTCCTACACTCTGTCCACGTGAGTGACTGGGGTGCCCATTGGGTTGAACTAATAGGGAAGGTGACCAGACCAACTCCTGGCCTGAGTGGTTGGCTAAGGAAGGAAGGAAGGGTACACCTCTTACATGCCAGGAAGTGTTGCTAAACCCTTTACAAAGATCTCATCTGATCTTCACAACAACCCTAGGAAGATAGGTGCTATTCTTGTCCTCATTTTCCAGTTGAGGTAACTGAGGCAGAGAGATGTTCAGTGACTTGTCTGGGTTCACAGAGTGGTAAGTTTCTCAGGCTAGATTTGAACTCAGGTATTCCAGACTCCAGGTCCAGTGCTCTGGCCATTGTCACCTATCAGCAAACACCTAGGTAGAAGTTGGATCTTTGGTGTGTGTGGGGAGGGGATAATTTTTTTTTTTTTTGAGCAAAAACCATGGGCTTCAGGGAAGAAAGGGAAGCATGAATGAAGTCAGATGTCTGCCCCAGGTATCCTGTCATGGAAATTACATTGGATTTGGATTCAAAAGACCTGGGCTCAAAACCCAGCCTTGCCATTTACTGGGCCCTCATCAGTCACCTTGCCCAGGGTATATCTGGTACATGGGAAAGAACATTGGATTAGGAAATTCCAGTCCTGGCTGTGAGGTCTTGAGCAAGTCACTGCATATCTCTGAGACTCAGTTTCTTCATCTGTAAAATGAGGGGGATGGCTCAAGGGCCTCCCTTCCAGCTCTAAATCTCTGATTCTAAGTCCTAAATCTCCAGAATTCAATTTTTTTTTCACTTGTGAATGGAGAGTAGCTTTGATCAGGTGATCTCCGTGGTCCCTCACAGCTCTGAGTCCTCCTTTTGGAGAGGATGAACTCCTGGACCTGTGATTTCATGGGAGGTAGGGAACTCCTGGTGAGGACATTCCCTCTCCCAATGCAGCTTGTCTGCAGTCTAGAGTTGTTGAGTTGCCTGGGGCACTGAGTGGGTGCCACAGCCTGTCAGTATCAATGCTAGCCCATTGGCCCCTTAGCTTCTCAGCCACATTGCTTGTGGAGGGCTCAGATGTTCTGAAAAGTCATCAGAGCAACCCCCCTCCTCCCTGGGTCTGGTATTGAGTCTTGAGGCCTTGAAGGAAATGAATCCCACCAGACTTACAGATTGGAACCCATTCCCAGGTGCCAGTTGTCCTAATATTAGACAGGACAATGGGAACTCACCACCCCAGTGCCAGGGTTCTGGAGCACAGAGGCTGAATTCTATTTATCCAGGACCTGCTATGTGCAAAGCCTTGAAGTGAACAGACTGTACTCGACAGCTGTCAGATAACACCAAACTGTTACAAACAGGAGGAACATAATTTGTACAGTGTTCAATGGTGAGATTGCTACTGTATATGCCACAGGCCGCCTCCCAGACAGTTATTTGTTAGCAACATGAAGATTAGAACACAAGGTGACATCTCTCAATTCATGTAGCATAAATACATGGGGCAGCTAGGTGGCGCTGCATTGGGTAGAGCTCTGGGACTACAGTCAGAAAGACTCTTCTTCCTGAGCTCAAATCCAGCCTCAGACTCTTACTAGGTGTGTGATTCTGGGCAAGTCACTCAACCCTGTTGGCCTCAGCTTCCTCATCTGTAAAATGATCTGGAGAAGGAAATGGTAAACCCCCAATGGGGTCATGAAGAGTGGGACACAATTGGACAACAGATGAATAGATGAGTGTACTTTCTCTGCTACTTTTCACATCAGAAGAGAGAGGAAGGGGAGGAAGCATTTCTATAACACCTACTATGTGCTAAGCACTTTACAAATATCTCATTTGATTCTCATGCCAACCCTGGGAGGTAGGTGCTGTTATTA
This sequence comes from Vombatus ursinus, assembly GCF_900497805.2. Lineage (NCBI taxonomy): Eukaryota > Metazoa > Chordata > Mammalia > Diprotodontia > Vombatidae > Vombatus > Vombatus ursinus. The sequence goes on along the minus strand of NW_020939799.1, from coordinate 226,774 downwards.
TCCCCATTTTACAGTTGGGGAAACTCTGGCAGGTTGAGGTTAAGTGACTTGCCGAGCATTACATAGTGAGTAAGCGTTTGAGACCAGATCTGAATTCAAGTCTCTCTAACTCCAAGCCCAGCACACTATCCGCTGCCTTACCAGATGCCTCATCCTCAGCATTCTCTGACCCCTAAGGCATCACCTTCTGATTGATTGGTTCTTTCCAGAACTTCCATTTTAAGGGGAAGGCCCAGGCAACAGTTATGTTCAACCCTCTCCAGGCTGCACTGAAGACTCATCTGCATAGAACTTCCCCTACCTTTTCTCTTCCCCTTTTTCAGCTTCTTTTCAGCATTCCATTAGAACAGAAGCTTCTTGAGGGCAGGGCCTGTCTTTATTTCTGCTAGTATTTGTATTTCCAGCACTTAGCAAAATACCTGGCACATAGTAAGCTCTTAATAAATGCTTACTGGCTGACTGGCAGTATAATATGTAGCACTCATATAAAGGAATCTTAGAATGTCAAGGCTGGAAGGAACACCTGGGAATAGAGAATATCAGAACTACAAGGGACCTTAGAACTGAGACTGCAAGAGCTGGGAGAGACTTTGAATATGGCATGTCAGAGTCCTTAGAACAGGGAATGTCAGGGCTGGGAGGGCCCTTAGAATAGGGAATGTCAGGGCTGGGGGGGCCCTTAGAACAAGGAATGTCAGAGCTGGGAGGGCCTTAGAGATTGTCTAGTCTAAAGATATCAAAACTCCTGTACTGAAAAACACCAAAGTGTAGCCCAGACCAGATTAAAATGTATTTGGGAAATGCTTACCAAAGTAAATACAACTCCCCTCCCCGGCTAGTGTTCCTAAGTCAGCAGTCATCTGGTGGACTCTGTTTCCCCTGGAATTGTCAAAGGAGGCCCCGAGGGGGGAGTTCCCCAGGCCCCAGTGCCCTGGGCCTGGGAGTCAGGCTGAGGCCAGGCTGTTTCATGACCACTCTGCTCCCTCCTTTCCTCAGAGCTTGTTGCTGTGGCCCCTGACCTCCAACTCCAAATTCATTATCCCAATTCTTCAACCCCCTCTTCAGAGCATTCAGAAGATCCTGAAGAAGTTGTGGGAAGGAGGTGGGGGCTGAATTGGAGACCCTTTGTTGGGGGAGGGGTGGTGACTGCTGCTGGTGGGACTAGGGGGCAAACAGACGGATTTCATCTAGTTGGCTCATCCCTCTGTCCTGCTTTCTAGGTTCCCTTTGAGGAGAAACCCTAGCCCCAAGAAGCCGTAGCTATAAATTGTTATAATAAATTGTTTTCTCTTTAGCCAGCTATCTGTCTTATGAACTGCTGCATGGCCAAGCACACTTAACCCCATCCCAGTGCCACCCAGGACCAGGGGTCCGCTGGGAGTCCTGGGTCTGAACCCTACCTTCACCCCTCATCACTCCCAGGTCTGCTGAGTGGGGCCCAGGAGAGGCAGCCTGACTTCTCTTGCCTATGGGCAGCCCTTTAGATACTGAAGGGATCCCTGGGAGCAGAAAGGGCAGGGGGTGATGGGAGAGATGCAGGAGGCCTCCTCCTCCTCTCTCCTAGCTCCCCACTCTTAGAGGTTGTCAAGATTCCAGGCTGGGGTGGGGGGGAGTCAATATACTGCGATGATTTACAGGCCCCAGGAACTCTGCTTCCAGTCTTCATCTCGTTTCCCTATTTGCTCTGTAACCCTGGGCAAGTGGCTTCCTGTTCCTAGTCTCGTTTTCCCTTCTGTAAAGTTAGGTGGGAGGGGTAGTATTTTGATGAATCTCCCAAATTCCTTGCCAGCCCCTGGGACCAGTCCCCTTATAGTCTTCCTTAGGTCTGACATTTTGTGTCTTGGGTTCAAGCCCTCCATCTCTGCCACTCTCTCATTTTTTCAATGGCATAGAAGCCAAGGCTCAGAGAGGGGAATGCATTTGATCCAAGCCACTCAGCAAACCCACTAGGGGAGGGGCAGAGACAGGAAAGGTCTCAAGGCTCTCTGCCTTAGAACAAGCACAGAGCCCTCTGCTCCCGACACCCCCCCATGCATGTCACAGCCCCCTCCCCCTGTATCCCTCCCCCCAGCACTTCCCCCACCCCCAGCCCCCTCCCCCCCTGCACTTCCCTTGACACCACCACCCCCTCCCCCATTATCCCCTCCTAGCCCCCTCCCCTCTGCACTTCCCTCACCACCACAGCTCTCCCCGCCCCAACACCTCTAGCTGGAAGCTGGGAGGGGTGGCTCCCAGAGGGCACAATTCGGCCCTCACCCTTGGCTGCCTTTAGCTATCTCCCCTCCCCCACCCCTTGAGGAAGAAAAACAAGGAAACAAATCAAATTCCTGTCTCCGTCCCAGGGCCTCTGGGGATCCAGCAGGGAGTCACCGAATCCCAGAGTGTCAGGACAGGAAGGGACTGCAAAGGTCGCCTTGGCCAAGATCCTCTGGACAGATGGGGAAACCGAGGCCAAGGGAAGGAGTGGGACATAGCCCAGGGTCTCACAATAAGGCAGAGGAGGGGCAGGGCCCAACTTCCCACTCCTAACTCTGCTGCCAAGGGAGCTTACCCACTTACCCAAAGCTAGAGACTGGGAAAAAGAGATTGGAGAAGGCCATGCCTTCCCTCCACCGGCTGTAGGACCCCCTGAAACTCCCAGGCTGGCAGGTATTGGCCCTGGAAATCTTCTTGGGAGCAGCTAGTGTGGCCGCTCAGGTGTGGCAGGGTGTTTGAGGAGCTTAGCTGAGACCAGATGCCCCTTTATAAGAGCACCGAGTTCAAATCCTGCTTCTAGTACTCACTAACTTGGTGACCTTGGACAACTCCCTACCGTGCTAGGGAATGGTTTTCTTTATTTGTAAAAGGGGGGATTCGACCATCTGGCCTCTGAGTTCCCTTTCAGCTCTCAATCTTATCCCCTAAGTTCCTAGATATCTGAAACCTTTGAGGGAGGGAAAGGAGTAAGAGGGGAACCCCTTCATTTCCTCTTCCCCAGACAGCTCCCTTCTTCTGATATAGGATGTAAACGAGGTTCCTTCAGGAAGGAGAGTCCTATGGAGGGTGACCTAAAGCAGCTAGTGGTAAGGCATGGGGCCATGTTTTCTGCTCAGACTGGGAGTCCTTGGAAGGGAAGGCCGGCCACGCCTTCTCCCTTTTGCAGGGGGATCCTGCTAGGGGACCTTAGCCACCTTGGGGTTCACACCTCTAACTTCTGGCCCAGCTCAATGTGGGAGAGAGGGCTTGGTTCCCTGACCTTGCCTCAGGGGCCTCCCCACGTGCCATCCACCCCCACCTCCCAAAACAGGACTCAGCCTCAGTTGCTCGTTAAATAGAAACATATTTATTTTATCATCATACATTCTTTATTACATGAGGCGCCACCCCAAGAAGAAGTTTAGAGGGAAGAGAGATGGAGACTGGGCAGAGCAAGGCACAGCCTCCATGACTTCTATGGGACCTACCCTAACTCCAGAGCAGTCCTGCCTCCCAGCTCTGCCACTGGCTTCCTGTGTGACCTAGGGAGAAATCCCTTTCCTCGCTCTTGAGCCTCAGCTCTCCTGTCTATAAAATGAGGGAATAAAACTCCATGATCTGATGTATCTTCTCACCATGATAGTCTATGCACTTAGTGTAGTGCCTGGCACATGGTAGGTGCTTAACAAATGTTTATTGATTGATTATTGATCTAGGTTCTAACTTTCTTTTCAACCTTAACTTTCTATGTTTTAAGGTGCCTCCCAGCACTGACCTTCTCTGTTCTAAGGTTCCTCCCAATTCTGACATTCAGTGTTCTAAAAGTTCCCCCAGTTTTGATGGCCGATGTTCTAAAGGCCCTTCCAGCTCTGATATTCCATGTTCCTGGGGCTCTCCTAGCTATGACATTCTATTCTGAGGACTCTTCCAACTCTGACACCCCTTAATCTATGACCTGGTTTTAAACCCAGGGACAGAATCCATCCTTGGGGGCAGAGTCTTTCTCAGCAGCAGATGTTGGGGAAAGGGAGAAGACACAGGCTTCCAGGCTGGGACAGCAGCATCACAGGGCAGGTTTTAGGAGTCCCAGGTGCGCTCAGGGCTGGGCACGAGGCCGGGCAGGGGGTCGAGGGCGGGGTCTGGGCAGGCAGGCAAGATCAGGCCTAGTGAGTCTGGCGAGGGGGAGTCTGGCAAGTGGGAGGGGGAGGCCCAGACAGAAAGGTGGCCGAGGGACAGGAATGTCAGCAAAAAAAGCTCGGTCCCTGGGAGGGGCAGGAGCCCCTTCCCCACTCTGCTCTAGGTCCCGCGCCACAGCCAGGATCTCATGGCGAGCAGCTGCACTCCGGAGGCCCCTCACATCTAAGAGGGCAGCCACATGCTTCCTCCTAGGGAGAGATGAGAGGATATCATTGGGGTCTCAGAACCCTCAGCATCCGATCCAGGTCCAGAATCATCATTCTATCCAGACATGGGGCTTGGGATCCTCCCAAAGGCAGCTCTAGAACCCAGAGACCCATATCCAGAACCATCATTCTTTCCCCAACTGTTTGGGGGAGGGTTGACATCCCCCCAGCTTAATTCTCACCCTAGTTCAATCCCAGAGCCCCACCCCCAAACAGATCTAGAACCAATATTCTTCCCAAGTGCTGCAGTCTAAAGCCCATCAAATTCTGCAGTCCTCACCACCCCAAAAGTCAACTATAGAAACCTCAGACCCAGATCCAGAACCCTAGGCATGGTCACAACACAGCTCTGGGAGCTTTACTCATATAGCCAGCTCCAGAATCAGCCTCCCCCTCAACCAAGTCAGTTCTGGAATCCTTATCTCTAGAGCCCAGAAGCCAGACCTAGAAGCCCCAGCTCTGAAACCCACCCAGAATAGGCCCCTCCAATACATCTCTAGAAAGCCAAGCCTGGCATGTGTGTGTGAATGGTGATGGCCCCTAGTTTCTAGGTTCCCTCAGGGTTTACCCATGGGTCCCTGGGCTCTCATCGTGCTCCCCTGGGGCTGCCAGTGGCTCTGCTGCCCTGGGCCCTTCCCACCTCCTCTTCCTCTCCCTCCTCTTCTCTCCACCCTCCACCTCCAGGCTCTTCCTGTGGCCTCCTGTTTGTCTCCCCTGTGCCCACAGCAGTGGCGGGTGTGAACTGGAGGGGCCGGGGCAGGAAACGGGCCGTCAGACACGCTCACTCCACCCCCGGGGGCAGGAAACGGGGAAAAGCAGAGCCAAAACCCCAGAAGGCCACGGCAGCCAGCCCAGGGCTGGCCTGGGCCCAGGGCACCTTGGGCAGGAAGTAGAGTGAGGTGGAAAGAGGATGGACTCAGGAGGCAGGGGCCCTGGGTTCGAATCCTCATCTCCACCTCCAACATGCCCAGTGGCCTTTTTAAAGGCTCTTCACGTTTATGGTTGTTGCTATGATTACTCATTTTGTCAGCCTCTGGGGCCCTAGGTCCTCTCCCCCCTGCTCCCCTCACCTGATATCGGGGTAGTCACGAACCAAGACCCCAACCTCCACCTGGATGCTGGGCGTATCCTCCAGCTGTAAAACTTCAGCGAGATGTGGCACCACGGCATCCAGCCATGACGCCTGAGACTCCTGAAGACATCAGAGCAGCTTTAGCGATCCAATCCTTTCCAGCACCCTCTCTCGTCTAGGAACCCCAGCCCCCAATTACAGGCTGACACCTGGCATCCCAGCTCACTTCCTACTGCCCCCAACTCACTTGGGGACCCAATGCAAGGCAACTCCTTCCTCTGGGCCTTAGTTTCCTACATGTACAACAAGGGAGATGGATCAGACAATCCGTAAGATGCCTTGCAGCCCTGACTAAGCCCTGACTGTTCTAAGATCCCTTCAAACCCTGGTAGGCAGTCAGCTCAGTTAACTTTTCCAGTCAGCCCTGGGAAAGAAAGTTGACTCCAGGCTTACAGTAACTGAGCTCAAACCCTATTTCTATATACCTTCATTTTTGTCATGCTTTTTAAAGTGCATGTGTTGGGGAAGCTACGTGGTGTAGTGGATAGAGAAAGCACTGGCCTTCAAGTCTGGAGGATTTGAATTCAAATCTAACCAGAGACACTTACTAGCTGTGTGACCCTGGGCAAATCACTTAACTCTGATTGCCTCCAAAAAAATAAATAAAGTGTGTGTATTGCATATATTATTTGATCCTCACAAACAACCTTGTGAGATAGGTGCTATACTATCCCCATTTTAAAGATGAGGAAACTGAGGCAAACAGCAGGTAAGTGACTGCCAGGGTCACACAGCTAGCATCAAGGGCAGAACTTGAATTCAGATCTTCTTGACTTCAGGCCCAGTGCTCTTTCCCTCAGTGATATCAAACTCAAATAGAAAAGGATCCCTGTAAGGCTGCATACTGACTTAGAAAACCAGAAATCAACATTATCTATGTCATATTATATTTTTATTAATTTTGTTAGACATGTCCTAATTGCATTTTAATCTGGTTCAGGCCTAACTCAGGAATTGTGCCTACTGCTTGTGGGAGCCCTGAGTCTGACACCTCTGCCTAGGTCATCTAGCTGCCTGCTTATGTGAACTTCTCCCTCCAGGTCTCAGTTTACTCATCTGTAAAATGAGGATAATGGACTAGATGGTACCAAAGCCCATCCAGGTCTAGGCTTATGATCTTATGTAAGCTCTTTGAGGGAAGGGACTCTCCCTGATGTTTTTGCATCCACAGCGTCTAGCCAATAGAAGGTATTTACTGAATGTTTGTGGGTTGATCGATCTATCCTAATTATGTGGCTATGAGCAAGTCACTTGGTCTCACTGAGCCTCAGTCTCCTCATCTGTAAAATGGAGATAGTAATTCCAGTGGCAGCTCTTTAATGGGTATTTGTGAAGGACAAATGGAGGGGGTGTATAAAAAGTACTTTGAAGGGTGAGCTATAGAAATGTCAGCTCCGTTGAGGAAGGACTTGATAATGGGTCTAAGAGCCCAAGATGTACTGATTCTAAGGCTCCAGAGGGTCTTAGAATTCAACTCTGGGTGCAACTCTGAATATCACAGTTGAAGGCATCCTTAATAGTCCTCTAGATCAACCCACCTTGGGGGGAATTCCACCAAGGGGTCCTCCAGCCTTAGTGTGAAGATTCCCAAAGAGAGAGACCTCACTACCTCCCAGGCAGCCCATCCCACTGGGTTCTAAGATTCCCAAATTCTGGGGCAGCTAGGTGGCACAGTGGATAGAGCACCGCCCCTGAAGTCAGGAGGACCTGAGTTCAAATCTGGCCTCAGACCAAACACTTGACACTTACTGGCTGTGTGACCCAGGGAAGTCACTTAGCCCCAGTTGCCTAAAAATAATAATTTTTTAAAAAGATTCCCAAATTCTAAGAGTCCAAGACACTAAGAATCTACAATTCTAAAGAATGGAGTATTCCCCTAAGCACCCAAGAATTTACTTTTAAGTGGAGAGTTCTAAAGTGCTAAGAATCTAGTATTCTAAGGTCCTTTGGGCCCAGGTTTCTCTCCCTGTGACCCTTCCCCCTCCCTTTCCATCACTAACCAGCCGCCTAAAGAGTCTCTGGATCTGGGCAGCCTCGTCCCTCAGCCTCCCAGCCACTCGGCTCCTGGAGCGGGCAGACCGACATCGAAGGCGTCCCCGAAGCAAGGGCCGGACATACTCCACCAGGGCCCTTCGGTGCAGCTCCCCCACAAGGGCCTAGGCACATATCAGAGTGATTACGAAAGGAAAACACAGTGATGAGGGGCAGGAGAGAGAGATGATCAGGACGGAAGTAAGGAGAAAGATGGGGGGATATTGGAGGGGCATGGAGGGGGATAGAGATGAGAAGAAATGATGGGAATTTACAGGGAAAGAGATGGGGAGATACAAGGACAAAGGAGATGGAGAAAATGAGAACAAGAAGAGATGAAAGGGGAGAGATTGGGGGACAGAAATGGGAGAGATATAAGGAAGATGGAGAGGAGGAGATGTTTAACAGACAGAGAAGTATATGAGAGGAAATGTGGGACCGAGGGCAGAGGGGAAGAGAGTAGAGAGGACAGAGAGACAGAGAGAGAGAGAGGGAGGATAGATATAGGGGGAGATTGGGCTAGACTAGACACAGAGACCCAATTCTGGAAGAAGAGGAGAAGGGAGGAAGGGCAAAGACACCAGGAGAAGGGGTTCATTTCTGCACTTCTCCCTGTCCATTTTCCAACCATCCACTCCCTCCCACCTGTGGACATGTCCATTAATACCTGGTAAGGCTGGTCATGCATTCTTCTGAGGGCCAAGGCCTGAGCTCCCAGGGTCCCCACAATGCCATCCAGAGCCTCAGAGCTGGTCAGCCACTTCCGACGCATGAGTTTGGAGAAATGGGGCTGGATTTGTCCAGAGAAAACAGAGATCAGAGTTCATCAGACCCACAGCTCCCTTCAGGTCCCACCCAGGCCACTGAGCCAGTAGGTAGAAGAGCCAGGAATTCTGCCCCCTTCTAGCCTTAATGGGGGGATCCCAGAGCCCATCAAAGCCTTCATGAGGGTGGGAGGAGTTGAGCACACACATGTAGCCAAAGCTGAAGCTCACTTAATTCATGCCCCCCCATTCCACACAGTCACAGACTTAAGCACAAAAGCACAGCCACAGCCTTCCACACTCCTGAATAGCCAGCAGTATAGCAGTCAACAGGCAACAGGAGCCTGTAGTTGCTTAGGCCCAGACCCAGGTTCTGCCTCCCACCTCCCCAGGCTGGGCCATCTGTGTAAATATCTATCTCCTCCCTCTATTCTGCACCCTCCCCTTTCTGTCCTCTCTTCCTTAGTCCAATCTCTGGCTCGGCTGGACCTCGGCCTGATCCTGATCTGACCCTTGTCACAACTCCCAGGTCCCCATTTTCTAGTCAGTTTGGGAGGGGGTCAGAGGCTTCCTGGGACTGACCTGCAGTTCTTGAAAGAGCAGGTCAGCCAGGACGCGGTGGCAGAGGCGGGTGACACGGTCAAGAGCATTTGCAGCTGCCTCCCGAGCAGGCTCGCTCTCTGAGGGCCCCAGCCGGGCCAGACGCTCAGCTAGGGACCTGTGGGGGAGAAGCCGGGGCTCATCACTAGCTGACCTTGGGTGCCAGCTGGCTCACTCCACATGTTGGGTGGGCAGGCAGGCAGGGAAGTGTATCTCTCCACGTTTGGAGGAAGGGTTTCTGTGTCTTTCAAGGGTCTCTCTGTATCTCAGTGGTGGGCAGGGGGCATGGCTTTGGTCTCTGTGAGAGGTCTCTCCATATCTCTGATGGGGGGTGTCTCTGTCCTTGGAGGAATCTCTCTATCTTTGGGTAATCTTTCTAGCGAAGTTTCTCTCTCTCTGGAGTTACCATTGTGTGTCTGATGGTAACTCTGTCTCTGGAGAAGTTTCTCTCAGAGCATGGGGATGGGTCTCTTTCGAAGTCTGTGTCCCTGAGGAGGATGTCTCTGTGTCTCTGGGAAGGATTTTTTTCTTGAGGCCAGAATGGGAGTCCCTTTCCATGTCTCCAGAGGAAGTGTAGAGGGCCCCTTTGTGTGGCCCTTTCCCAGGGGAATGGAGTTGGGGAGAGGAAGGAAAGGACCTCAGAACATTTGGGATAGGGGCAGACTCCCCGAGGAAAGAATGGGCCAACTCACCATGGGGAGAGGGGAAACATTAGCTCATGCTGGAGCCCTTCTCCCCATCCTCTCTAGGGTCTGGCTTACCGAAGAGGGGGGCCACAGTTCACCAAGGTAATTGTCCGGCTGATATAACTGTCACTCGGCAGCTCTCGGATGCTTGGGTTCTCATGGAACCGCTCTACCCGCTGCTGGAAGCTGGAAGGTCAAGAGAGGGAAGGAGAAGCTCAGGTCAAGTGTCTCCTTTGCAGCCCATCTCCTCCAGGAAGCCCTCCAGGTTTCACTGTCCCTCCTGTTTTATCACTTTCTCACCTCTTATCACTTTCTCACCTCCCACTCACTTCTCCACCCTCAGGCAATCTGATTTCCATCTTCACCACCTGACTGAAACTGCCCTCTTCTGAGCCACCAGGAATTTCTCTATTGCTAAATCCAATGACCTTTTCTCACTCTTCCTCCATCTCTCTGCTGCTTTGGACTCAGCCTATCATCCTCTCCCCTGAATACTCTCTCCTCTAGGTTTTCAGGATGCACTTCTCCTGCCTGCTTCTTCTCCCACCCGATAATTTGACTGTTCCTGCTTCCTGACTTCCCTCCTCCCCATAGCTAGGTGTCCCCCAGATAATAACCTCTTTGCAAGTGCTCAGTGATCATCCCACATCCCCAGTGACTCCCATATCTAGCCCACATTTGTCTCCCAAGCTGTAGGCTCCCATCACCACTGGCGGCTGGACATTTCCATCTGGATGTTGCGTAGCTGAGAATCCTAATAGAACCCATGATCTTTCCTCTCAAATCTACCCCTCTCCTAAACTCCCCATTTCTACAATCCATGCCTCCACCTTTCCACTAATCTCAGAGTCCTCATGGACTCTTAGCTCCCCCATATCCAACCACCTCTCAAGTCTCGTTGATTCATTGGATCCTTAGCACCTGTCCCCTTCTCTCTACTCACCAGCCTCATTCAAGCTCCCAACCCTTCTCACCAGTCCTATTGCACTGGTCCCCTGTTTGGTCTCCCCTGGACAATCCGCCCTCCACAACCTGCCAAAGTGATCTTGCTAAAGTACACTTCTGACCATGTCACTCTGCCGCTGCTCAAGAGCCTTCAGTGACTCCCTATAGCCCCAAGAATCAAATACAAACTCTTCTACTTGGTATTTCAGATTCCAATCTACTTTTCCTGTTTAATTTCACATTACTACCTCTCATGCAGTCTATTCCAGACAAATTGGCTTACCTGCCTTTCCCATTCTCTCTCCTACCTTTACACTGATTGTCTCTCATGCCTGGAACACACTCCCTCTGCACTTTCTTGGATGCTTAATTCAGATGCCATCTCCCACTTGGGACCTTTGCTGATCCTCCCCCTCTCCCAATTTGTTAGGTCTCCCTCCCTGCTGAAATTTCTTTGAAATTGCATCCCTCTTTCAAATTAAACAATCAAATAATTATTTAATCATCTGTTTACATACTGTATCTCCCAAGTAGAATGTAAACTCCTTGTGGGAAGGGCCTTTTTTCTGGTCCTTGTAACCCCAGAGCTTGGGACAGTACCTGATACATAGCCCAGCTTCTGCAGGAAGTCCCCTCCCCACCCCATCCCACCTCTTCCCTCTGAGACCACCTTCCATCTATTTAGCGTACATCTTGTCTGTGCAGCATTATTGGCTTGCTGTCTTTCAGGCTCGAATATAAGCTCCCTGACAGCAAGAACTGGGAAGTGTTTGGGTTTTTTGGTTGTGTTCCTTGTATTCCCAGCACCGATCTGGTGCCTGGCACAATCATTCAATAAGTGCCTGTTTCCTGGCTGACTGAAATAATAAGAGCTTAATCAATGCCGGGTTGAATGGAATCCTAGACTATTGCAAAAAAGGGATGACCTGTGTCAGGGTGGGGGTATTCTGCTAAACCCGGGGGGGAGGGTCCAAAGACTCAGTGTCTGCCCTCAAGGATCTTATGTGCTTTGGGAGAAACAGTATTTATACATCAGTCAATCCTTCCACCAGCATTTCCTAAGCACTGTGACACAGTGCTAGGAGCTGAGGAGACACACAGAAATGAAGCCAGTCCTTGCTCTGAAGGAGCTGACATTCTGCAAAGAAAACAAAGTGTACCCAAAGAAGCAAATGGGCTCTGAGGACTGAGGTGGTTCATAGACCCTGAAGACTTAGAAACCCTTTCCTCACCACAGCCCTCAGAATCAGGTAGCACCATTGTTATAAGACCCATTTTACAGAAGAGAAAACTGAAGCTCAGAGAGACGCACAAGAGGAAAATAAAATGGTGCCAGCCTCACTTTAACCTGACATCTGTATACTGTGCCTTTTTTTTTTTTTTTTTTGGCAGAGATGCTTCCTCTAATCTGTTGTGGACAAAGGTAGACCGCTTCTTCTTGCCTCCCCAGCTCATTCCACCCTCCAGAATCAAGGGTCACCCCCTCTCCCCTGTACCTCTGCAGGAATTCAGCCAGCCCTCCCAGGCAGCAGTGTGCCATCCGCTCCCCAAATTCCTGGCTGATGCGAGGGGCCTGATCCGTGTGCTCTTCCAGCAGCTGGGGGACAGAGATGGAGAAGTGAGACCCCCTTTTCTCCAACACCAAGCAATCCTCTCACTTGGAGTGGTGTTAGCACCTTAGAGATCTTCCCTCTTTGCCTCCCCTAACCCAAAGCATCTTAAAGTTGTCACATTTTAAATCTGTAAATTTATAGAATTTTGTATTTGCAGAGTTTTAAGTCTTAGAGTTATAAATTCTAGACTGTTAAGATAGCAAAATCTTAGACTGTGAAATTATTTAATTATTAATATTATAAAATGTGTGGTTAATAAGAGTTCACATTTATATGGTGCTTTAAGATTTGCAAAGTGCTATTCATATGCTGTCACATTTGATCCTCACAACAACTCTGGGAGGCAGATATTATTATTTTTTTTTTGAGGCAATCAAGGGTAAGTGACTTGCCCAGGGTCACACAGCTAGTAACTGTCTGAGGCCAAATTTAAACTCAGGTCTTCTAGATTCCAGTGTCACTGCTCTATCCACCACGCCACCCAGCTGCCTCAGGTGCTCTTATTATCTCCATTTTACACAGGAGGAAACTGAGGCAGACAGAAATGAGGCGACTTGGGGACAGGGTCACACACTTACTAGTAAATGTCTGAGGCCAGATTTGAACTCAGGTCTTCCTGACTCCAGGCCTACCTAGTACTCTAGCCACTGCACCACCTTAGCTGCTTTCTTTTTATTATAAAAATAAGTTTTGTTATTGTATAATAACATATATATATTATATGTTAATAATATGTATAATTATACATGTATAATAATATGTATATATGTATAAGATGTATAATAACACATATGTGTGTACAATAACAATATATGTTATTGTAAAAATATGTGTGTAATTTAGACTCTTACAATTATATTATTTTAAAATCATAGAATCCCCAAATTTCAGTCTCATAGAATACTTCAATCTTAGAAAAACAAAATCTTGGACTTCTCTCATTTAGCATCTTAGAATCAAAGAGCTTGGCCCCAAGGAATCTTGGGTCTATAGACTCTTAGAATCACCTACCTTGCTAATCCTGGAATTATGCACTCGAAAAAATAGAAAGAGCCTCCTCTCCCTCCTCCAGCCCTCTCTATCCCAATCCCTTCTTCTTTCTCTAATGGGAGTGGGTGCTGATACTCTCCACCTCCTCCTCCCCAGAACCACACACTTTACACACACTTCTCACACACACATACACACACACCTTATACACACACACACACACACACACACACACACACACACACACACACCACATATACACATGCACACACCTCACAGACATCTTGAGCCAGGCTGCTGGGCTGGTCCTCAGCCCCAATCCATTGCTCTTCCTCTTCCTGCAGGGTCTGAAGCAGAGCAGCTCGAGTCTGAGCCTGGGAAAACAGAAGGGGCATGATCTGATCCCTAGAGGAAAAGTTCAGGAAAGTGGCGTGGGGAGGTGGGGAGGAGAGAGTGTTCATCTCCTCCTCACAATTTCCTTCACTCCCAGAGACTCCCTGTAGCACATCCCACATACAGTGGAGCCCTAGACCCCTTGACTTAGAAGAATTTTAGAAGTTTGGAACCTTAGAGGACCTTAGACCCAGAGAACTTTAGACATAGACTCATGCAATCTGAGACTTTAAGGAACCACACCCTGTCTGGCCCAGTTGGAAGGGACTTCAGTGGTCACTTGGGCCAGCCTCACTCACATGGGAGTGAAGGAGAATCCTCTTTCCAACATTCTCAACAAAGGAGGCATCGGGGAGCTCGTCCCCTCTGGAGGCAGTCCATGATTCCCCTTTTGAATAACTCAAATGGCAGGAACTTTCCCTGGGTGGACATCAAGCCTAAACCCGCCTCTTTGAAACTGCAGCTCCCACTTCTGTCCTCTAGGGCCCAACAGGGAGAAGCCTGATTCTTCCCCTACAGGACAGCTCCCACATCCCTAGGTCTCCTCCTTGCCAGTCCCAGACTCTCTTATTCCTTAGCTGATCCTCATAGAGCTTGAGACCCCAACCCATGCCGCATCCCCACCACCACCATCTACAGCATTCCCTAGACCCGCCTATTTAGCAACCTTTCAATAAAGGATAAAAGGTTGGTCTGGCAAGACCCATTCTGGGCTGTGTTGGTTGGTCCAGACCTCTGATTTCTTTCCTATAGGGAGTTTGTGGTGAGGAAAGCCTCACTCCCAATACAGATTCACAACTTTTAGGCACCTTCCAGACTTGGAGAGTCTCCTGTGGCAAGGAGAGGTTTGCCCAGAGGGTCAGAGGCAAGCTCTGAATCCAGGTCTTCCCAATGCTGGGGCCAACACTACACCACCCTGACTCTCCCCTGCTTATTTTTGCTGAAGCTATGCTAGCCGCTTAATGATCAAAGGTTTCCTTGCTAGAGGCGCACAAACCACCCCTTTCTTGCTATGTGCTAGAATTTTGCAACTGTATCCTGTAGTTCAGAGGTAGGGCTCTGCCTAGACAGAGCCCCAAATTAATCTTGGAGGCTTATCAGTAATTACCAAGACTGTCTACAATCTTGGTGGCTCCTGCCCCAACCCAGAAAATCTCCAGGAAAAATCAGTCTGTTTCACATTAGCTCTCCCTGAGGGATATCAGCTTCCAACCCCATCAAGACAACACTGGAAATATAAGCCATTCAGGACAGTAATTAAAATCGAAGCCTAGGCTCTTTGACCAAGCAATAAGAAAAAGACTAGGTCACCTCCAGCTTAGTGACATTTCTGATTCTCCGTCCCTCTAGCCTCCATTCCCCTACTTTCACAAGGGCAAGTAACTGCCCACCTCAAGAACCATTACCTCCCTATTGCTTAAGGTATTAGACAGATAGATAAACAGAAATAGACAGATAGATGAATTGATAGATAGATGAATATACACATAATAGGTAGAGGTGAATAGATAGACAGTCACACAGACAGGTATGGATAGATAAAAAGACAGACAAATATATGTGGATAGATAGAAAGACAGATAGATCTGGATAGATAGAAAGAAAGACAGATATGGATGGATAGAAAGGTAGACAGATAGATGTGGATGGATGGACAGTCAGAGAGACAGAGATGTAGATGAATAGACAGAGAGGCAGACATTAGCTAGCTGCTTTGCCTGGCACAGCATGGCATTTAAAGTCCTCTAGCTGGACTCCAGCTACCTTTCCATTCTTATCTCACATGATTCCTCTTTGTACCCTCTACATTCCAGCCAGACCAGACTACTAGTCCTTCACTGAAATTAGCATTCCAATGTTTTGCAAGACTGCACATGTATAATCTGTATCAAATTGTTTCCCTTCTCCACGAAGAGGGAGAAGAGACAGGGAGAGAATTTGGAACTCATAATTTAAAAAAAAGTTAAAATTGTTATTACATGTAATTGGGAAAAAATATAAAAAGTTTTCACTTGAAAAAAGAAATGAGAATTCCAACTCTGTGCCTTATGCCGGCTGTCTGGCCCTCACGGCTGGAATGTGCTCATTGCTCACCCCTGCCTTTAGAATGCCTTTCTTTCCCCCTTTCCCAGTTCCCAGTTGTTGGGGTACTCTCCCTCCTCACATAATTGGGGTTGGGGCAGAGGAGAAAGAAGAACGGCCTCCTCTGATCCCTTCACCCCCACTTCCCATCCAGATTCGCAGCCGTTAAGCCCTGTCTCCAGCCCCATGGGGGGAGGGTCCAACCTCTTCTGTCCTGTCATGACTGCATCCAGCCTTGGCCCCTTACACCCTGCTCTGGTGCTGACAGCTTTCTGCCACCTGCCTCTAGGTGAGAATCGTTCTCCTTAAGGATCTGCTTGTATCTGTCCTGGGCTTCAGTTCTCCGTAGCCCTTTTTGTTCTGTCCTCACCAGTCCAAAGATCATTCTTAGAGTCACGGAATCTTTGAGTCATAGACCTGGGGAGTCATAGATTTCTCCAAGGCCAGGAAGCCAGGGCACCCTGTAAACCCCTGGTGACCCACAAGGACCCCTCCTCCTTCCTCCCAGGTCACCTTGACGTCAGTCACACATTCATCCTCCAGGCTCCGAATGGTTTCTGCGGAAAGCAGGGGCCCCAGTTGTCCATTCTCCAGGGCCACCATGTTCACCATGCCCAAGATCTCCCTAAGAGCAGGCAAGGGGGGAGGTAGTGAGGCAGAGGAAAAGAAGAGATGGAGGAAAAGGAAAGGAACGTCCTCAGAAAAGCAGACAAAGCCCTTCCCCTGGGTCCCATCCCATCCCCTCTCTTCTGAGACACTGAGCAGCTAAGCCCAGTACCTCCTATAGCTGCCCTGTGGCCTCTGGAATCAAATACAGAGTCCTCAGCTTAGCTTTTGCCACCTACATCTTAGAGATAAAGCAAGCTGGGAGTGGGGGATTGGTAGATTGTTTAAAGCAAGAATGGGGCCTTAGAACAGAGAGTGTTAAATTTGGAAGGGCTTTTAAAATTTAGGGAGAAAGAAGCTCAGAGCAAAGGGGGCCTAAAATACCTTCTAGTCCAACTCCTTTATTTTGCAGGGTGGACACTGAGGCTCAGATGAGGAAAGGAGGGATTCTGACTTCTCTGTCCTGTTGCCCCCCCAACTCCATTGCCCAGTCACTTTTCCTTCTCCCCTTCAGTGTCTCACCTTGGATAAACTTGGTTGTGCCAGTACAGGAGGGCATAGCGGTCAGCCAGAGGTAGCCAATGGTAGGTGGCCTTCCTCAGCCAATCAGAGAGGGCTCCATGATAACCCCGAAGGTAGACACCAAAGGCTC
This sequence comes from Vombatus ursinus, assembly GCF_900497805.2. Taxonomy (NCBI): domain Eukaryota; kingdom Metazoa; phylum Chordata; class Mammalia; order Diprotodontia; family Vombatidae; genus Vombatus; species Vombatus ursinus. The sequence continues at coordinate 209,922 of NW_020939799.1, read as the reverse complement.
CCAAGCTTGGAGGGTAAGCAGGTGCCAGGCGGGTCCGAACAGCCCCCATGTCTTCCAGCAGCCTAGATCTCAGGGCCTCCAGCCTCCCAGCCATGGCTGCAACCTCTGCCCCTGAAGCTGCCTCCAGTCGCTCTCCAGCCACCTGACCCACAGCCTCTGCCCAGCGGGCCCGGAACCTCCGAGCTGCTCCTGGTCCTCGGTGCCCGTCAGCCTCCTCTTCCTGTGCCAGGACCTGGCCCAACTGGGTCAGGGGGGCCCCTCCAGTCCCTCCAGTGGCTCCAGGGTCTGCCAGAGTCTCCCTGACCAGTGCCCAGAGCTCTCGCTGCAAAGCTTCATAGAGGAGGGTGACATCTCGGGCCCGACGGCCCTCAGGGAGACCCCGGGCCTCCCCTAGGCTGCCAGGGCTGGACCCCGATGTCATCAGCTTCTCTTCAGCCTCTAACTCCAGGATGTGTTCATCTGCCCGTGCCAATTCTCGCTTCTGGATCAAGCTGAGGATCTCTAGGACTACGGGAAAAAACACCATATGAGGGGTGAGGGTCAGAGGAGACCAAGAGATAGGGGGACAGAGATTGAGACGGAGGTGGAGAGTGAAAAGTGGGGGAGGTAGAGAAAACAGAAGGAGAGAGAAAGAAAAAGAGCCAGAAGAAGAGAAAGAAAGGAGGAGAGAGAAGAAGAAGAAGAAGAAGAAGAAGAAGAAGAAGAAGAAGAAGAAG
>NW_020939799.1:193772-209196 GCF_900497805.2 Vombatus ursinus | reverse complement strand
GAAGAAGAAGAAGAAGAAGAAGAAGAAGAAGAAGAAGAAGAAGAAGAGACGAAGAGAGGAGGGAAGAGAAGGAAGGAAAGAAGAGGAGAGGGGAGAGGGGAGAGAGAGAAATAGATTTGGTTAGGGGACATTAAGAATAGGGCTGGGATGAGAGGGACTGAGGCTATTGGGGGAAGAGGGGGGAAGGATTCAGGAACGTTAGCTAGGTTGTATAAGACAAATTACAGGCTCCCTGAGCAGGGGTACAGTTGTGATGGGGGTACAGAGAGCTATCAGAGGTAGCATTTGGGTTAGGGATAGAGGTCAGCAGGGGACAGTTAGAAAAGGCCCACGGGGCGGATGAAGGGTCCCTAGGGGCCCAGGGGCTCCCCTTGACCCTCCCCCTCCTCTGTTTCCTACTTGCAGGGAAGCAATTTCCTGTCCAGTGGCTATTTCTGCCCATCCGTTTCCAGAAGGTGGGGAGGGGAGGTGGGTTCCCCCAGCTCCCAACACTCTCCTCCCCTCTCGCTCTTTGCCCCCTCCCTTGGGGCTCGAGGCCAGGACCTGGGGCAGCTGAGCATCGCCTCCTTTCCCACAAGGCGCCTCGGCTCCTTTCTGGTGGCGAAAAGCTGCTTTCTTGGCTCTGAGATCAGCAGAGCTCGCAGGAGAGGTTATAGGGGTCAGGACTCCAGAAGAGAAGGGGCAGGGGAGGACGTTAGTGCTAAGGAGATACAGAGCAGGGGTCAATACTTGGGGAGATTAGGGATAAAATTGAGATCAGGTTGGAGTTGAGGATAGGGTGGGACAAGAGTAATGGTTACATTTGGAATTGGGGTTAGGGTCAGCATCAGGGTTGAATCCACTCTTGGGGTCATGGTTAAGATAGGTTGGAGATGAACTGAAAGGCCAAGTTAGGGCTACAGTTGAGTTTGGGGTTGGGGTTGGGGTTTGAATTAATGTTGATTTGGCTGTTGGGGTCCAGAGTGAGATCAAGGCTGAGGCTGGGGCCTGAGTTGAGGTGCAGATCAAGGGCTGGGGTTAGGCACAGTACTGGGGTTGGGGTCTGACTTGGAGTCCCAATTGAGATTAGGACCAGAGGGTCAGAATTAGGGTGAACACAGAGTTAGAATTGGGGGTTGAATTGTTGGGGCTGAGTCCTGAGATAGGGGTTAAAATCAGAGATGCGGTGAGAGTTGTGGGATCATAGGTCAAAGACTCCAAGCAGAAAGGCACTTCAGAACCCACTGAATTCAAACGACGGGAAAATGGAGGTGCAGGAATGGTAAATGATTTGGCCAAGGAGTGACTTGCCATTTCTTTCTCTAGCTCATTTTACAGATGAAGAAACTGAGGCAAACAGGTAAAGCGACTTGTCCATGGTCACCCAGCTAATAAATGTCTGAGTCCAGATTTGAGCTCAGGAAGATGAGTCTCCCTGACTCCAGATCTCGTTTCACCACCCACAGATCAGTGTCAGAGAGTCAGATTGGGATCGAGGTTGGAGCACTCAGGTTAGGGTGACAGTTGGGGATAGAGCAGAGGTGGGGTTAGAGTCAGGGATCAGAATTAAGGTCCGAGTTGGGATTAGGGTCAGAATTGAGATTAGGGTGAGTTGGGATCTAAATTGGGTTTGGGGTTAGAATTAGGGTCTGAGTTGTGTCCAGAGCTGAGCTTGCCAGTGGGATTAGGATCAGGGTTAGAGTCCAGACCCTGGTCAGGTCCCTTTCTCCCTGACTTATGGTCATCTCACACTCCTTTTACCTCTCCCCACTCACCAGACAGCGGCTCCTTCACCTTGGGTGGCGCTGGGGCTGGTGGTGATGTCCCTAGGGCTGGCTCCCCTGAGGGCATCAGCCTTTCTGCCAGGGACCCCCGGCGGGGCTTGGGCCCTCGTCCCAGCCTCAAGAAGGCCAGCCTCCGGGCTGCCTCTCCTGCAGCCTCAGCATCCCCTGTTCCACCCTGTCGGCCCCCGTTGAGCCTGGCCAAGAGGCCAAAGTCGGCAGAGCTCCGCCGGACCCCAGGACCCAGCATCCGGCCCAAGAAGGAGCGGGACTCCCCATCTCCAGGGCTGCCCACCCGTCGGCCCCCTCCCCTGCCCAGCCTGAAGGGTGACAGGCCCACCAGCTTCTCCAGGGTGGCCCGGCGGTGGCAAGAGGCCCCATTAGGCAGGGTAGGGGCTGATTCCCCACGGAAGGCATCCAGTTCCCCCTTCTCCTCGTCATCCTCTGCCCCTGAGGAGGACTCAAAGGGGTTCCTGGAAGGTGTCAGGGGCAGAGTGTTGGCACGGGTCCCCTTTGGGTCTGGCATTCGAAGGCTCTTCAGGATAGGCATCATGGAGTGGGGACCTAGAATTAGAATCAACAAATCTATTTATTTGTTTAATCACTGAATCTTAGACTCTTGGAATCATAACGCACTTTTCAAATGCTCGATTCTCTTAGAATTCTAGAATCTTAGAGTTATAAACTCATATCCACACCAAATCTTAGAATTCTGGAGTCCTAAAATTTCAGGTTTGTAGAATCTTAGAATTATACTCTTAGATCCTTAGACTAAGAGAATCTTAGAACCTTAGCCTTACACTCTCTCAGGGCCCCTAGTTCATGGATTCTCAGAGTATCTGAATTCTTAAATCATAGACCCATAGAATTCTCTATTTAGAGAGTCCCAAACTTGTAGAGTTTCAGTATCTTAATCTCATCCTATGCAGCTAGGTGGAACATTAGGCCTGGAGTCAGGAAGACCCAAGTTCAAATCCAGCCTCAGATACTTACTTGCAGTGTGACTCTGGCTGGACAAGTCACTTCACCACCGGCTGCCTCAGTTTCCTCAACTGTAATCACAATAGCATCTACTTTCCCAGCGTTGTTGTGTGTATCAAATGGGATAATATTTGTAAAAGGCTTAGTCCAGCATCTGGCACAAAGTTTGTGCTGTATAAATTGTTGTTATTTATCCTCTTAGGCTCACAGACTCTTAGCACTTATAGACTACTAGTTTCTTGGACTCATGGAATCCCAGAATTTTAGAATACTAGGTTCTGAATTCTAGAATCCTTGATTCTTAGAATCCCAGACTTGTAGACTCTCAGAGTCCTACCCTCACACCCTTAGGCTCCCAGACTCTTGGCCTCTTAGAATTCTGGAACCTGAGGAGTCTGGCACCTGTCTGAGCCCTTTCCCCATTTCTTTGATCTCTCCTTCTCCCTGCCTTGTCAAGGGAACCATATATAAATAAACCATATATAAAGAAAGGATTGCTCACAGAGTGGTGCAACTCCTAGGATTTTTCCTAGAGAGCCTCAACCACACCTCACACCTGTGGAATTGACCCTAAAGTAGCCCCATCCCGCCTCCTGCCCTTTTTATAGTTCTGTGAGAAAGCTGTCGTTGAAGGTCAGAGAAGAAGTCAGTCTGCCCAATCCCCATCCCCTCAGAAAGACTGTGGAGGTTTTCCTTAGCCTTCAAGGCCTCACTCAAGTGTAGCCTCCTTTAAACAGCTCATCCTGAATCAATGACTCACAGAATCTCAGAATTAGAAGGGATTTCCGCATTAGACTGGGAGCCTCTTGAGAGCAGAGACTGTCTGCTTTGTCTCCTCAGCACTTAGTACAGTGTATATAGTAAACATTTAATAAATGCTTGTTGATGGACCCAGTGAACTTAGGGGTCATTTACTCTAATCTGTCCCTGAACAAGAATCCTTTCTCCAATAAGTTTAGCAATAGGACATCTAACATTTTATTAAAAATCCCCAGTGAGGGAGACACCCCCTCACCTCCTGGGGCAGCCCATTCCTCTTTAGGATAGCTCTAATTATCCAAAAGCTTCAATCTGTCTCTTTGCACCTTCCCCGATTTGCTCCTGGTTCTGCCCAGACCATGGGAAGTGGGGAGAAGCAGAACAAAGCTCCTCTCCCTTTCACAGGACATCCCCCCTCCAAGTCTTCTCTTCTCAGGTTAACCATGCCCATTTCCTTCAATGGATCTCCAAATGGCATGATCTCAAGACCCTTCAGCATTCTGGTTGCCCTTCTCTGGATGCTCTCCAGTTTATTAGTGTCCTTTCTAGAGTGTGGTACCCAGAACTGAGCACAACATGGCATTCTCTTTCTTGACTGTGACTATTGACTCCTACATGTTTGCAGTACATGCCTTCCCCCTCCTTCTTCAGACAAACTGCTATAGTCAGGCCTCCCCCATCTTGGATTTATAAGGTTGAGTTTTTGAACCCAGGTGGAAGTAAGACATGACATTTATCCCTTTTCATTTTCCTGCGTTAGTTTTAGCCCAGTGTGATCTAGTCGATCAAGCTTCTGTTAATCCTGTGAAGGGAATTATGATTTTTATAATAATCGATATATGTGTAATGAACATACTGTTTTGTCATTCTCAGATTAAGGACTAGCTCAGTAAAATCCTGTTAACAATCCCAACTGCCTTCTACCATTGGTCATCCCTCAGAGCTCCGTGTCATCTGTCAATGTGATGAGCATGCCATTTATGCCTTTATCCAAGTTACTGAGAAAATGTTCAAGAGCACAGGGCCAAGCGCAAATCCCTTGGTAGCTCCACCGAAGACCTCTTCTCTAAACCGTGTAGAACCTTTCATGTCTCTTCTTTGGATGTGGCCATTCATCCAGTTCTGAAACTACTTAATTGTGCCATTGTCTAGACACACCTCTCCTTCTTAGAGTACACTGACATAGGTTGGGAGACTTTTTTCAATTTCTTTGATATAATCTAGGTAAATTACACCCACAACTTTCCCTGACTGACCAGTCTAGTAACCCTATCAAAGAAGGAAATAAGGTTAAGCTGGTGTGACCTGTTTTTGATGGAGCCACTGTAGCTCTCTGTGGTCATGGATTCCTTTTAGAGACTTTCACTAACCAGCTTTCTGATATTACATTCTGGAATTTTACCAGGAATATAAGTCAAGCTCATTGGATTATGGTTTGCAGGCGCCACTCTCTTCCTTTCTCCTTTTCCAACCCTGTGGTCCCCTTTTCTGTTCTCCATGAGTGAACAGTCACTTCAGCCAATTTTTCTGTGCTCTAGAACCGAGCCCATCTAGGCCACCAAAGCAGTCATGTGCCCTCTTACCATCTTCCTACTTAGCCTGGTTATCAATTCCCCATCAGCCATTTTTGTTCTGTCTTCAGTTTAAAGATCATTCTCTTGGATGAGAAGACAAGGTAAGTTGAGGCGATTAGACTTTCCATTCCCTGATCCTTTTCTTCCACCACCCCCATAGCCTTTTTTTTTTTTAAGATAAACTCCTTTTTGTTGTTCTTCATTTTCTTGGCTAGCTTCTGCTTATACTGAGCTGAGGGGGTGGGTGTCCTTCTTTCCCCTCTCTCCCCACCAACCTAAATGGGATTCCCTCCCTCCTCTGAACCCTCACAGTTTGACACTGCCCTTCCCTCATGGCCTTGCTTCCTATCCTGTCTGGGGTTGGGGTTATCTGTGGCTGGATCTGAGCCATCTCCTCCAAATATGGGTTGCACCTGGGCATCTAGGTGGTGCAGTGGATAGAATGCCAGCCCTGGAGTGAGGAAGACTCCTCTTCTTGAGTTCAAATCCAGCCTCAGACACTTCCTAGCTGTGTGGCCCTGGGCAAGTTACCTCACTCTGTTTTCCTCAGGTCCTCATCTGCAGAATGGAGCTGGAGAAGGAAATGACAAACCACTCTAGTATCTCTTGCCAAGAAAACCCCAAATGGGATCATAAAGAGTCGAACATGACTGAAAAACAACAGCACCCTCTCTGAGGTCAGAGACTCTTGGCCTTGTCTTCCCTCAGTCCCAAACTCTGCTTGTTGAATCAAAGTGAATAGAACTGTATGTTGGGAAATGCTGATTTTCCTACTCCACTCACCACTCACCCTTCCCTTCTCCTCAAATGTCATCATCACACTCTAAGATATGGTCCCCTCTGAGGTCAGAGTCTATGGGTGCAGTAGAAAGATCGCCAGTGTTATGACCTTAGGCAAGACACAAACCTTCTGGTCCTGTTCCTCATCTGCAAAATGAGTCCACAGCCTCCGAGTTCCCTTCTAGCTCTGCGGGTGGAATTAAAAACAAGCGAGATGCAGAGGCTGGATGAGAAAGCTATGGGAGTCCTTGAAGTGTTTGTGTATCAAGTTGTCATTTAATGTATGATCTTTGACGTGTAGGGGTTAAGTTAACATTTACACTGACTCCTGACTGGCTTCCAAGGGCAAGGAATGAAGTAAGGAGACAAGTTCTGAAAAACCTGACTTCTCTGGCCCTGAGGTACAAGGAGTATTACTGATCTTTGAGAATGGGATCAAATCCCCTCTCCAAAACTTCCTAGCTAAGGGGGAGGAGAAAGAGGAGGAGGAGGAGGAGGAGATCTTATATAGCAAGGCTCAAAAAAAGCTTTATATGTGCTAACTTGTTTGATCGCCCATTGATTCTGCTAGAATTCCTTCTCTTCTCTGAGCCTCAGTTTCCCTCTCTAAAAAAGAGAATCATGCGCACGCAGGAAAGGTATGTTAGCATTTAAAATTCAATCACAATCTGACATGGAGGATTACACTTTTGCGCCCCCTTCAGGCACTCCAGCCAAACTGGCTTCCCTACATGACACCTCCTCCCTTTTGAACAGCCTTTGCCCAGGCAGGACCCCCCTCCCGGGATGCCTTCCTTCTTTACTGCCACTTCTTGGAACCTCTAGCTACCTTCACATGGCAGCTCAGGTGCTCCCTCCTGCAATGCAGCCTTTCCTGATTACGTCAGTTGTTACTGCCTCTCCCCAATGACTTTTATTTATTTCATCGATAATTTTTGTACGTATTTATCCATGTACATTTTGTCATTCCCCCCAGTCCAATAGAATGTGAACTCCTTGAGGGCAGGGACTGTTATATTTTTGTCTTTGTTATCCAGCACCGAACAGAGTGCCTGACACATAGTAGGCAACAATAAATCATTATTGATTTGAATTTAAAACCTTAATGATAGAGGAATTAGCACTATCATTATGGTTATTTCTACTAAAGAGCTACATTACAAAGAGACAAATAACATGGATCTATAAGCGCTTCTCAACTGGGCCAACATTAGGGTCCTCAGGCTGTCCTTTGGGATTTAATCTATTTGGCTTTCCTGGGATTGAACACAACCAAACCCCAAGGAAGATTCTTTCATGACTGGCAAGCCACTGGGATGTGGTATACCAGGCAATATTTGGAGTTTAGGGATACTTAGAAGACCATAAAAGCAAGCCTCTTAAAGCCAAGTTAAAAAAAAAAGCCAGCAACAAGTCCGTTTTTTTTTTCCCAAGAAGGTACATAATTGTATCAAGGTCTTTGCGTTTCTTTAAGTCCTGATCTAAATTATACATTTTTAAAATACATTTTTAAAAAGCCAAAGGCAAACAGAGCTATCCTTCAGGGATCTCACCATCACGAGAGGTGGCTTGGTGCCAAAGAAAGGGCGTCAGTTTTAATCACGCCCCAGCCCTGCCACTTCCTAGCTGTGGAACCCTGGGCTAGTAACTTCCCCTTTCTGACCCCAGCTTCTTCTGTTGTGAAATGGGGTCAGCAAAATGTGTATCACTTTAGGAGAAATCCATTTGGTAAGGAGGAAACCATGATAGAAATACAGACCATGATGTTGACTCTGCATGTGCTTGTATCGTCTTTTCACGTATGAGGAAACTGAATCTCTAAGGTTAAATGACTTGCCTAGAGTCATAGCTAGTAAGCGTTTGAACTCAGGTTTTTCTGATTATAAGCCCAACACACTGTCCATTACAGCATGCTGTAGCCTCCCCCTCACCTTCAAACATTCCACGCCCCCAACCCCATCACCACACTCCCCCTCCCCTTACTAAGTTCTCTAGCATTCTTTGCTGCTCTGCCTCTTACGTCTCCCAGCTCTAGTTTCCCTGATGTTCCCTGATAATGAGAAAATTGCTTAACCTCTTTGTGATGAATCTGGCAACCCTAAATGCGATTAGGGATTAGGGAGTCAGGGGCTCTGCTGCTTGTTGCCTGTGTGGCTTTGGGAAAACCTCTCCGGACCTCAGTTTCCTCATCTGTAAAATGAGGTAGTAGGGGACTAAATAATCTCTAAAATTCCTTCCAGCTACATAAAGAGGCTGCCAACACCTTCTATGACTTCCTGGGAGCTGCTGTGACTATAGCAAATGATAAAAGTTTTTAATGAATAAAAAAGACTTTGGTAGGTCTCATTTGCTGCAAATAACACAACACCCCCCCTTAAGTCGTTGCATTATTGGAATTCATGTTGCCTATTTCCACTGGGCTGGAACCAATTTCTTTATTTTACCTAATCATAACTTTGAAGAGTGCAAATTCCAGTCCATGAGACCACTTCAGGGGTTTACATTGTAGCTGTCCAGGATTATAGAATCTTATAAGGAGGAATAAAAACACCTATTAAGCACTTACTGTGTGCCAGGAGCTATACTAATATTGATTTTGGATTTAGAGCTAATATTGATCTTGGATTTAGAGCTTTCCCCTCATTTTACAGATGAGGAAACTGAGGTCCAGGGAGGGGCAATAAGTTGTCCAAGGTCATATACCTGGTGAGTGGCAGTTCTGAGACTCAGTTTCAGATCTTCAAACTCCAATGAGTGAATGAATGAACATTTATTAAATGCCTACAGGGTACTACACATTCTGTTAGGGCATGAGTATACAAAGGCAAAAGTGAAAGTCTCTGCCCTCCAGAAGCTTATTTTCTACTAGAGATAACAACACTTTCACAGATAAGAGTAAACAGCGTAAGGGCAAAATAAATTCACAGGCCAGGAGCTGCCTTTCCAAGATTAACTAATTCCTAGTTAGCTCAATTTGCATTCACATTATCTTGTTGGTGAACCATTTAGATAAAGGCTTAGAGATAAAACACCTTTTTGACTAAACTTCAACAATTAGTTATCTCCGGTTGTCCCAGAAGCCTTCCCCAACCTTTCTTCTAGTTCCTTGCCTCTAGGGATTATTTCCTATTTATCCTGCATATAGCTTGCTTCGGATGTAAATTTTGTTGTCTCCCTCAATATATTGTAAGCTTCTTGAGGACAGAGACGTCTGTTGACTCTTCTTGTATCCCCAGTGCTTAGCACAGTGCCTGGAACTGTAGTAGATGCTTAATAAATGTTATTGATTGATTACTGATTGATTGTTATGTACCCTCTCCCTTCCCCCCACCACACTCAAAGCCTCTGAAGGAACTCATGATCTAAAGGGGAAGGTGATATGCAAACATCTTGACTTGGAATGGTCACTCTGGAAAGCTGAGACTCATATCTAGGACTCTTGACTCCATGCATTACGTGCCTTCTCCCCACATTTATGCATAATGTAGCCATTGTATTTTCATACAAAATAATAATAATAGATAACATTTGTATATCACTTTTAGGTCTCCGAAGCTCTTTACAAACTATCTCACTTGATCCTCACATCAGCCTTGAGAGGTAGGCGTTCTTGTTATCCCCATTTTACAGATTGGGAAACTGAGGCTGAGATTAATGACTTGCCCAGGGTCACACAACTTGTATCTGCCTATGGCAAGATTTGAACTCAAGTCTTGCTGACTCCAGGTCTGGTGTTCTAACCACTGCGTCACCTATCTGTCCCAAAGTAAACTAGTGGGAGCTGTGTGCAAAAGTCCCTGTTCTCTTAATGACCAATACCAGATGTAAGTTTATCTATTAGCATCGTGCCTGGTATAGAGTAGGGAATTAATAAATGCCTGTTGACTGACTTTACTGCTCTCCAGTTTTAGGGTGGGGCTTACCAAGTCTGACCATGAACCTAATGATAGCAAGAGAAAACGCAGTCATGATTCCTATGAGGGAAAACCACAAAAATCATTGAATGTGAGAGTTGGAATGAAAGGAATCACTAGGCCATCTAGTACAACCCAGCGACAAAAGGAATCCCTACTAGACCAAAGTCAGGAAGGGTTGTCCAACCTCTCCAGGCAATTCAGTCCACTTTGAGACAGCTCCTGACATCCAGCCTCGGCTGGCATCTTTCTGCCTCCCGCCCAAAGCTGGTGGGTCTGCAGTCTGAGGCCAAACAAATCTGATCCGTCTTCTAGAGGACAGCTCTTCAAATACTTAAACACAGCTCTAACCTCCCCCTGCCCCCTCCGCTATCCCCTTCCCCATGAATTAAAACACCCAGAACAACTGCTGGCTGCCTCTCCCATCTTAGACATGGGAAATTGATTTTTCGTACCTAAGCACAAGACTTTTTACATTTATTCCAGTTAGATGTCCTCTTACTAACTTCAACCCCAAACTCTATCAACTTGTCTACATCCCTTTGGATCCTAATGGTCATCCCAGGTGTTATCCGCCCCTCTCAGCTTGGTATCATTTGCAAATTGGGTGAGCTTATTGTCAACATTTTTATCTAAGTCACAGATAAAAATGTGGAATAGCCCAGGGCCAAGCACAGATCCTTGGGGCCCTTCACTGGAAACCTCTGGCCACATTGACACGGAACCTATTAACAACTCTTTGGGTCCAGTCATCCAAGCTCTTTTGAATCCATTTGAATGTAGCATTGTCTAATCCATTCTCTCTCCGTCTTCTGTCTCTGAAGGAACCACTAATGTTACTGCCCTTAAAAGCCCTGGCTCTTAGCTTTCAGTCCTCAACCCAGAGCCGCCAACCCAGGCATTTGGTCCCCACTTTCCCTCTCTGCACCCACATACCTCCTTTGGCTTCACGGTGAAGTGCCACTCCCTTCTTCCCCAGGGCCCATTTCTCTCTATCTCCAATCCTTAAGGGACAGGGAGGCAGGTGATCTTTGACTTGCTCATTCTTATTGGAGCCAGACCACGAACTCCTGCACAGTCCCCTAGTCCTCGGGATGTCTTTCATCCTTGGAGGGGGTATGGCAACCTCTACCTAACCTGGAGACCCATCAATAGTCTCCAAGCTCCTAGGGTCTCTTTCATCAAATATCAGCTGGGAAAACCATTAGAAAGAGAGAGTGTCAAAGCTGGGAGGGTCCTTAGAACACAGAATGTCAGAGCTTGGAGGGTTCTAAGAACACAGACTATCTGAACTTAGACCTTAGAACAGGGAAATGTCAGAGTTGGGAGGGACCTAAGGAAGACCTAGAACATGGAATGTCACAGCTCAGACTTAGAGACTGTTTAATACAATCCCTTCATTTTATAGATGGAGAAACCGAGGCCCAGAAAGGGGAAGGAACTTAGATAAGGTCATACAGTAAATAAAGGATAGGATACAAAGGAGAATCAGGTCCCCTTGAATTCTTAATTTCACAACAGGACCAATGACCTGTTCCCAAACTCTCCCAATCCCATGCACCACCGAATCTATTTTTCTGCATTCAAAATCTCACTCAAGCTCTGACATCTCACCCCTCCCCACCTCGTCCTCAGACAATCTCCACCCCCCCCCACCTCCCCGCCCCCCAGGCGCCCACTGCTCCAGGTCCCAGCCTGACTCACTTCCCAGACGCCTCTCTTGCCCCCTCCTGCAGGATGTGTCTGCCAGAACTTTCTTCTTCCCCCAGGGTCACCCCTCCCCCTTTGCCCTTCTCCTCTGCCTCTTCTTCTTCCACCTCACTTTAATAATTTTCCTCTGAGCTGGGCAGTCCCCACTGCCTGGATTCTGACCAGTTCACAGTAGCCACAAACACCTGACTTTGTCATACAGCCCATCCCTCACTCTTCCCCAACGCACATCTCCTCCATGTCCATTCTTCCACCCCTCATACCTCTGTCCTCTAGCTCTCCCTCTCTCTTCCCTCCAGGTCCCTTTTCATCCCTCATTTCTTCATCCTCCCATCCCATCCATCCATCCTGTCTCATCACTTTGTTCTCTAGTACCTCCAACCCCATATGTCCGTCCCTTATCTCGACAACCCTCCATCGCCCCATTTCTCCATCCCTCATCCATTGATCCCCATTCTCTAAGTATAACTGAAGGAGACCTGCACTCAAAACTAGAAGGCTTGATTTTTAGTCTCGCTGGGTGATCTTTGGTAAGAATATTAACTCTGGGACTCAGTTTTACTATCTGCACACTGAGGCAATGGGTTAGATGGTGCCAAAGATCCATTCTAGCTCTGAGAGTCTAGAATTCTAGACCTGCCCTGACCCCTTCTCCTCAGACCTCACTCCCTCTGGTTCCCATGTCTTCTTCCTGTCCTCATGTCCTCTCTCCCCAGGCCTCTCCGAGTCCCCTATTCCCCTGCATTGCCAGGAAGATCCAGCGTCTGACTCCTTGCTAGCCTTGGGATTTCTCATGTTGTTGGGCAGAAAAGACCCCTATTCCCTCTACCCATCTTGTCTCCTGCCAATCCTTTCCTCCCCCAGGAGCTAGGACTGGGAAACCGGGGTTCCTAGGGGAAGGCCCTCACCTGAGTCCCTCTGACCGCTGGTTCCAGCCTCTGTCTGGACGCTGTAAGTGGGCACTGCTGGCTAAGGGGAGTGGAGCCCCACCGGGGTGGGGGGGCGGATCTGGGTCAATTTCCTGTCAGGAAACCCCTCCCTCTCTGGGGCCAGGGGGGCCGGGAAGGACTCATTATCTGTCTGCCCTCCAAGGCTGAGCTGTGATTAGAACCTGGCTCCTCCCTGCCTGAGATGTGGGCTGGAGCTGGCTCAAGCAGATCCCCCCCTTCCCCATCTTGGTGGTGCTCCCCCTCCACAGTCTCTTCCAGTCGTATCCCTTTCCCTCCAGCCCACTGACACTTCCCCCTGTCTCTACTTAGTGAAGAGAACTCTGGCTTGGCATGCAGAGCCCTGATTCCTGGATCTGCCCCTGACTCTCTAAGTGACCTGGGACAAATCCCACACCCTCCTATGAGCCTTGGTTTTCCCTTCTAGTAAAAAGAAAGGCCTAGACTATGCTGGCCTTTTTACTATTGTCTCTAGCTTGGAGGTTATTGGAATCTATGAATCTCTGAGTGCAAAACTGTAAACACCTAAGACGCTAAGAGAGATTTCAAAGGATGGATGATTTTGAGCTGAAAGGGACCTAAGCAATCTAAGAAACAACCCTCTCATTTTACTGATGGGGAAACTGAGGCCTACCCAGGTGAAGTGATTCCCCAACATCGTATGCAGCAGCAGACCCATAATCTGAGCTCAAGGCCTCTAGCTGCAGATTTAGCCTAAAGTGAGAAGCAAATCTCAGTTTCCTTCCTTATGAAATGGATATACTAGTATCTGCAGCTGTGGAAATTCAGTAAAATAATCTCTTTGAAGCATTTTGCAGAATTCAAAAGTGCACAAACTTCATTGCTCAAAATTAAAATTCTAAGTCATTTTAAGTCTATTCTGTGAAATAGAAGTGGAGAATGGAAGCTAGGGGATTGGGATGAGAGATGAGAATGGGGACAGAAATGGGGATAAGGACAGGGACAGGATTAGAGATGCCTTCCCCGGTTCCAGCCCAGGGCAGGGGGAAGCTGAGGTTGGCAGAGGGTGGGGGTGCAAATGCTTCGGGGGGCCGGAGGTCAGGGTTCTGATCCTGAAACAATGGCTTGATGGGGGCGGAGTTGCACAGCCCAAGCCCCCTGGCTTTTGCTCAGTATTCTCCTGATGTGTTGGCCTGGGAAGCCAGAGACTTGAGCTGCAGGCCCAGATCTGCCACTGACTCACTGAGATGAAGGACTTCCACTTCCCCTCACTGTGCCTTAGTTTCCCCTTCTGTAAAATGAATGAATTGGACTAGATGGTGCTTGGGGTCTTTTCCAGCTCTAACATTCATTGTTCTGTGTTCTAGCTCTGACATATTATATTCCAAGGCCCCTCCCAGCTCTGATATTCTCTGTTCCAAGGCCCCTCCCAGCTCTGACATTCCCTGTTCTAATGGCCCTCCAAGCTCATAACTTTCCTGTCCTGAGGCCCTTCCCAGCTCAGACCTTCCCTGTCCTTAGGGCCCTCCCAGCTCTGTAATTTCCTGTTCTAAGGGCCCTCCCAGCTCAGACCTTCTCTGTTCTGAGGCCCCTCCCAGCTCTGATATTCTCTGTTCCAAGGCCCCTCCCAGCTCTGACATTCCCTGTTCTAATGGCCCTTCCCAGCTCAGACCTTCCCTGTCCTTAGGGCCTTCCCAGTTCTGACATTCCCTGTTCTGAGGCCCCTCCCAGCCCTGACATTCCCTATTCTAAGGGCCCTCCCATTCCTGACATTCCCTGTTCTAAGGGCCCTCCCAGCCCTGACATTCCCTGTTCTAAGGCCCCTCCTAGCTATGATATTTCCAAGGGCTCTCCTAACTCTGATATGCTCTGGTTCTATTATCCTGGGAATCTGTGGATCTATGTTCTCAGTCGATGACTTCAGTCCCTCCCTGGCTCAAGATTCTCCTAACCATCCACTTCAGAGAGACTATGGAGACAAGATCTTCACCTAATTGAGAGTTAGCTATAATGGGGACCCTGTGTGGGTAGCGGGAATAAAGGGAATTAACAGTCCCGGGAAGAAGAGAGGGTGTCCCCTTGTGGTGGGAGGAGGTGGCAGGTGCTCCCAATTCTCCCATTTTATGCTGCCCTCTAGTGGATATCATGAGAATCCTGGTTCCCAGAAGTGGGAGGGTAGGCTTGTCTCCCCCAGTGCATCCTGGAAGACCCATCCCACCCACCTACCTTCTGTCTTCTCCAAGCTGCCATTGAGTAACTCAGGGTACCCCGAGAGCAGCTCCAGCAGGCTTCTCATCCCCGCCCCATGGAGCCCTTGGCACACACCGCATCCCACCCAGAGGCCTGAAATCCCGCCCTATTCTGCTCCATTCAGGTTTTTATTCCAAAGTGGGCTGGGCAGCAGGACCTGGGCTCCTATCCGGGCTTTGCAAGACACTTTGACCCTTCCCTTTCTGGGGCTTCCTTCATCTGTGAAGATGGGGAGTAGGATTAGTAGGTCTCTAATGTTCTGCAAGTCAAAAGCCCAGAAATCTCACTTCCTCTTTCCAGCCTTCCGTTTCCCCATCTGTCAAATATGGGACATAGGATAAACTAGTTCGTGTGACCTGGCCCCAGGACTCTGGCCAGGGATCTGAGGCCTAGCCCGGCCGGCCCCTCTCCTGCTGTCTCCCTCCCTCCATCTGTGCAGCCCATCCAAAGAGACTCAATCCACCAGGACACACGATTTATCTCTGACTCTGGCTCACTCTGTTTCTGTATCTTTCCCTCTGACCCTGTCCCTTTGTGTGTCTCTCTCTTTTGTCTCTCCTTGTTTCTGTGTAAGACCAGAGGATTTGGGGATGGAAGGGTCCTGGGTCGCTCTCTCAGTCCAACTCCCTCAGTCCTTTGGCAGAGGAGGAAGGGGAGTCCAGAGAAGGGAAGGGAAGGCCAGAGAAGGGAAGGGACTCGTTCAAGGTCGCACAGCTCCAACTCGCCTCTTTGTGTTTCTCCGTGTGTGTGTGTGTGTGTGTGTGTGTGTGTGTGTGTGTGTGTGTGTG
>NW_020939799.1:183305-193762 GCF_900497805.2 Vombatus ursinus | reverse complement strand
TGTGTGTGTGTGTGTGTGTGTGTGTGTGTGTGTGTGTGTGTGTGTGTTGGGGGGGGCGGCTCTTTCTGCCTCCCTCTGCCCTTTCTTTCTTTCTCTTGTCTCCTGGGGTCTCCGGCCTCCCTCCCTCCCTCCCACCCTCCCTCCGTCTGTGTCTCGGTCCGCCCGGCTCCTTCTTCAGTCTGTAGAGCTGCTGCCTCCTTGCTCCGCTGTGCTCTCGGCTCACAGAGTGCTGGAGCCTGCGAGCCTCAACACATCCTCCCTCCAGCCGGCCTGTGGGCGCCCAGAAAGGCCCCCGCCCTCCCGCCCCGGGCCGAGCTGAGTTGGGCTGGGCCCCTCCAGCCTCCAGGCCCTCCTTCCTCTTCCTCCTCCTTCTCCACCTCCTCCTCCTCCTCATCTTCTTTCTCCTCCCCGCCCCTCCCGCGTGGGGGAGCCTGCGCCTTTAAGGGCGGGCGGGGGGCGGGGGCTCGGGCTCCCCTCCCCCTCCCCGCCCCCTCCCCCTTCCCCTCCCTGACGTCTCTTCCTCCCGGGCCCCTCCGCCGCCGCCGCCGCCGCCCGGGCCGGCTCCGCGCCCCCCGGCCCCCCCCAAGCCCCAGTCCCCCTCCCCTCATGGAGCCCGGGCTCCCTTGGAGCCGGGGCCACTAGGACCCTCGGGTGCCCTCCCCCAGCCCCGGCCTCCAGTCCCCCAGCCCGGGGCCGGCTCCCGGAGCTGGGGGGCCGCCCTTCCCGGGACCCCGGCGTCCGGGGCCCCCCAGCCTTTGTGTGGGAGGGAGCGGCCGGCGGTCCGGGGGGCAGGGCCAAGGCCGGGGCCGGGGGGGGTCTCCCCCCCGGACCCTGCAAGAGAAGATGTCTTCGCGGACCGCGCTGGCTCCGGGCAACGACCGGAATCCCGACTCGGTGAGTCTGCCCTGCCTGCCTGGGCGCTGGCTGGCTACGGCCTTCTCCTCCCTGTCCGCCCAAGCTCCAAGCTCCCTGGACCTGCCAGGCCTCCCGATCCCCCTTCTACCAGGCAGCCCCCTACACCTGCCAGGCGTCCCCATCCCCCTCCTCCCGGCAGCCCCTCATCTTCCAGAACTCCTCATCCCCTGGACCTGGGAGTGCCCCCCCTTCCAGGTAGCCTTCCAGCTTCTAGTCCTTCCTATGCCCTGGGCCTGGGAGTGCCTCCTTTCTCCAGGTAGCCATTCCTATATTTTCCAGGACTCCTGATCCCCTGGCCCAGACAACCATCCTCCCCCTGCCTCCCCACCCCAACCCCAGACAGTACCCTCTGTTCCAGCCTTCTGGCCCTGTAGCTGTCTTCCTGGAAACCCTACACTGCCCAGGCCTGATACCCTGGTCCTGAGAGGTGGATCCCCTCCACCCATCAGTTCCCTCCATCTCAGTCTTCCAGGCCTACACCCCACCTCCAGGCAGCCCCCCATCTTCTCAGCCCATCCTTTGGCCCTGATAGCTAGTGATAGTGACCCCCCCACTATGGAAACCTCCTGCCCAACGAGAACTGGTATTTTCTCCTCCTACCCCCACCCCCAGCCTGCAGCCACTGTCCTTTCCTCTGGGCACCCTTGTGAAATATCATGTCCCACCCTCAGAAGACCCCATCTTCTCCCTCCAGGGCTAGCCTCAGCTCAGGGAGCTGCCCATCACCATCCTCTAAGGCCCTCTCTAGCTCAGAGGTCCCCATATCACTTTCTGGAAGCACCCCACCCCCTGCCCATTTTCTAGGCCTCTATCTCTTTTGGGGCCAACCAGTCTCCTTTTCTCCTTCCTTTCAAGGCCAGCCTGAGTCCTTCTCTCCCCCAGAAAGCCCCCAATATTTTATGCCTTTCTTCTCCCCCCCTTCCAAGACCAACTTGGCCTCTGGGAACCTTTCTCCTCCCTTCCTGTACCCTTCCCCCAGAGGCTTGCTTTATCCTGGCCTCAAACCCCTTCTCCTAGGCAGAACCCCCTCCTCCCATCTTCTAGGTTTCTTCCCTTGATCCTGAGTAACAGGGCACTCCCATCTCCAAGCTTCTTCCTTGGGTGCTGAGAGATACCACCTCCAGCTCTAAGCAGCACCCCATCTTCCACATATTCTCTCCTTGCTGAGAGCCAGTGTTCTCTCCCGGAAATCCTTATTTTCCAGGCCCTGTCCCCTACCTCTTGGAAACTGTCTTGTTCTCCTCTGGGCAGCTCCCCAGCCCTGTATTTGCCAAGGCCTGATCCATGGTTCCCCTCTCCCCAGGCTGCTGGGACCCCTTCTTCCTGTATTAGCCCTCCAGCTTTTAGGCCTTCCTTAGTTCTGTGTTACCTTCCCGACATATTAATCCCTTATCTCCTTCCTTCCTTCCTTCCTCCCTCCCTCTCTCCCTCTCAAGGTCAGCCTTTAGCCCTTTTTCCTCCTTCCAAAAGCCCCTCATCTTTTGGAGCAACTCTTCCCAAGATTCCAGTGTCTCTCTTCCTCCCCCCCTCCACCTCCTTCCATTTGAGACTTCCCCAGGGAAGACTTCCATCTTCCAGACCCCCACCCTGCTCTAAGGCCCAGCTGGTCCCCTCCCCTAGAAAGCTAGGAGAGAGCTCTTCCAGTGTTCCCCTAGAGACCTCAGATCATATAGGCCTCTTCTCCCCCTTTCTCTAAGCTCATCTAGGGCTGCTGGCTGATGGGAGGCCCCATCTTCCAGGCCTTTTCTCCCCAGGTTAACTGTTTTCTCTCTAATCCTCTAAGGCAGCCCAGGGCCCCTTTTCCCATGAGGTCTTTTCCTAATGTTATAACCTTACTTTTTCTTCCCTTTGCCCCCTCCTCCATTTCCCAGCTCTCTCCTGCCTGGGAAGGCCCAAGGAGGGCATGTGGTCTAGAGGTATTTCTGTGTGTCTGCATCCTCCCCTTCCAAAACCAGGATGAGTTTCTTCCACCCTGAGAATCATCAGGGATCTCTTTTTCCCACTTTTGCCTCCCCCTCCCCAGCTCTAAGCAGTAGAAGATTGGGCCAGCCCACCCTGCCCCCTTCTCTCTCCTCCCAAGGAGCCATCTCTCTGTATTCCTCTGGTTCCTATAATTCTGCTGCTAAACGTAGCCCTGTCCCCAGCGGGGTCTGATGGTCCATGGTTCTTCCTCCCTGCCAAAGAGCATCCCCCCCTCACTAATCTCCAGCTGTCCCCCCACCCCAGACTCCACCTCAGTTCCCTAGCAACAGGCGCCTCATACCTGGGGTGTCAGCCCAGGCAGAGGGAGCTAGGCCAGATGGTGCTGAAGGCCGATTTTAGCTACCACCCCCAGTTTGGGGGTGGAGGGGGGCGCTGTGTCACCTACTGGCCCCTGCCCCCTTAATTCCTCAGGGGGTCCCTGTTCTGCCACCATGCCTACTTGAATGCGGCCTTGGTACCCCCCACCATGGGACATGGGCTGCTGCTGGGGCTGTGTTGAGAAGGATCTCAGAGCACTTAGTCCTAGAGGGGTGGAGTTTTAAGCTGAAGGAAGCCTTAGAGATCCCGTAGTCTCACCCTTTCATTTTTTCAGAAGAGGGCATTGAGGCCCAGAGAGAGGGACTGAGTGGCCCAAGATCACCCAGAGAGACAATCTTCTTGACTCCCAGCCCAGGGCTCCACTTTGCCATTGCTCTACACCTCTTGGGGCATATCAGAGTACTATCCTTCAGGATCTTAGAGTGCCCTGTATCTATTCCCTAGAGAAGAAACAAGGGCTTACACGGTGTCAGGGAGGAAGGCGGGCCTAAGGGCCCAGAAACTCAGGCCTGTGGTGTCCCCAGATCAGGCGGCCTCCTTTGGGCTAAGACTGGGCATTGGGGTGAAGTAACCTCCCCCTCTTGCTTCGCTCAACAAACACACAAAAACCTCACGAGTTGGGGCTTGCATGAGGGTCTGAATGGAGAAGCAGGGCCTGGGTCTTAGGGCATGAGGCAGAGGCTAGGGTCCTGTTCTCAGTCTTTATTAAAGGTGAGAGAGGGATTCTTGGGGCCTGAAATAAAAAGACGTGAGGAACCTTAGATCCGGAGTGGGGAGAACCTGGGGAACGGATGATTTTTTTGGAGTCTAGAATGTTAGGGACAGGGTGAAGATTGAAAAAATAGGGGAATGAACTCTGGGGACACAAGAGATGGGAAAATGGGGGCTAAGTGGAGAAAGAATGTTGTAGAGTGCCAAAGGAGTGTTGGGGACAGAGGAGAGGGAATGTGGCTTGGAATAAGAGAAATAGAATCTTGGGAGAAGAAATTTGGAGAGCCATTCTGTTGGGGATGGAGCACTGGGGATGCAATGGAGCATGGTTTTAGAGGCTAAATGACAACTGTCCTGGTGAGAGGAGCTGCCCCGTAGACCTTGAGTCTTCATTGACTAGGAAGAGCCAGGACTGTGAAGGTGGATGGGGACGTGCCGCTGGTTACCTGGGTCCCTCCTCTCCCATGTTGTTCTCTTTCGGGCTTTGGTGATGGAGACTCTGCCCCATATGTGTAGAGGCTGTTGTGGGACGGGAGGAAGGTACCTTGAGTTATCCAGAGTGATGGCAATGGGCCTAGGCAGGGAGGAGGCCTAGGTTAGGTAGTCTAGGAACTGGGTCCTTAGGGGGTTGGGAGCCTTTGGTATGGAGAAAAACATTCTGAATGGGGAGGCAGGCAATCTGACTAACTCCCACTGACTCACTCTTGGCAAGTGTTTTTCTCTGTCTATGCCTCAGTTTTCCCTTCTGTAAAATGAAGGGGTTGATATCAAGAATCTTTTAGGGCCTTCCTCATTCTAGCTTCAAGGGTTGTCAGACACTCAGAACACAGAAGAACAGGCACAGACAAAGATGATCCTTGAGGGCCCGCCCTCTCAGGGAACATGGGCCTCCCTTCCCCTTTGGCAAAGCCAGAAAGAGAGGGCACTTTATCTGGGCCAGGGAGAAGGGAGAAGAGGAAGAGATGGAGGTCCTTGAAGGGCAGAGGGTGGGGGTGGGACTCAGGCTCTCTGCTCCTCCAGCCCCCACCTCGGCGGATGCCCTAGGCCAGGGGACTGAGTCAGGAGCCCAAACCGGCTCTCCTGCCTGGATGGGGGTGGAGAAGGGCGGGCCCGGGCAGGTGAGTAACTGATAGCCCCGTCCCCCACAGCATGGAACCCTGAGCAGCGGTAGGTCCTCGGACAAGGGTCCCTCATGGTCAAGTCGCTCACTGGGTGCTCGTTGCCGGAACTCCATTGCCTCATGCCCGGAGGAGCAGCCCCATGTCGGTAACTACCGACTCCTGCGGACAATCGGGAAGGGGAATTTCGCCAAGGTCAAACTGGCCCGGCACATCCTCACTGGGCGAGAGGTAGGCAGGGGCCCAGACCCCTGGTGCATCCAAGGATGGTCTGGGGGTTTGGGGACGACACCTGCCTGAGGCGAAATGCTCTACAAATGTAGAAAAAACCATTAGTGCATAATAGTGAGCACACGCCAGTGGTCATCATTTCAGTCCTGGAAGGGGCTGTTTCCCCTCTGGGCCTCTGTGAGATGGGGAGGTTGGAGTTTATGACCTCTAAGGATCTTTCCAGCTCAGAATTTATGATTCTAATGGTGACCTTTCCTTCCACCACTGGGAGGTCTCTGGTCCTTTGAGCCATCTTTTCCCTGCCCCCAACTCTCAGGGTGGCTGGTGCGGGGCAGGGAAGGCAGTGAGGAGGGGGAAAGGTTCCCACGGGAGTCCCTCCCAGGGTAAGCAGAGGATGGTGGGCTTGGTCTCAAGGTCTGGCCTTGCAGGTTGCCATCAAGATAATCGACAAAACCCAGCTCAACCCCAGCAGCTTGCAAAAGGTGAGTTTGAATTCTTTTCCCCATCATAATCTCTGCTGCCCCTTGCCCCCTCAGTGCCTCTGGTCTCCCTGCCTGCTGGGCACATGCTTTCCCTTGGCCTTGGCTTGTTAGGGAGGCTGGGGACCTGATGTCCCCAAACATGGTGGCCCTTCCCTGCAGTTCCGCCCCCCCCCCACTTATGAAATGTTTGCTTCAAAATTACCACAGGGCCTGTATTCAAATCCACACTTAACCTCCCTTTGTGACCTTAGGGGAATCACTTGAACTCACTTTCTCTCAATTGAAGTGGGGGTGGAATGATAACCTTCTCTAAGGGTTTTTGTGTTAACAAAAACAAAAACAAAAAAAAAAAACTCCATCTCTTTCCCTCTCTCCCCACAGCTCTTCCGAGAAGTCCGAATCATGAAAGGCTTAAATCACCCCAACATCGGTGAGGCTCTGGGCCTTGGGGGGCGAAGGGCTGAAGAGTTAGATGAGAAGCTCTGGGCAGGGCCGGGGGAGAGGGGAGACAGCTCCAGTGCTAAGGGTCAGGGGGACGCTGATGCTGACCTCAGGGGCTTATTACAGTGAAACTGTTCGAAGTCATTGAGACGGAGAAAACCCTGTACCTGGTCATGGAGTATGCCAGTGCTGGTGAGACACAGTCCCACTCCTCCCTTCTTCCCCGCTCCATTGTCCCTGCCATGAAATGCTCTTCCTTTTCCATCATTCTCTCCCCAGTGTTCCATCCCCAGCATTCCCCTCTTGGTGCCCAAACCCTCCTCAGCCCAGCTCTCCCCCATCCTTCTCTGTCCACCCCCCCCATCCCTTCCCCCCTCCCTACCTGTATGCACCCCTGTGTCTCCCTGACCCTGTCCCTGCCCCCCTCAGGGGAGGTGTTTGACTACCTCGTGTCCCATGGCCGCATGAAGGAGAAAGAGGCAAGAGCCAAGTTTCGGCAGGTGAGGGAGAGGGAGGGGTGAGTGTGTTTGGGTCTGGGTGTCTGGGTGGGGGTGGGGCTGCCCCCTGCGTACCTGAGGGTGAGGGCCAGGGGGAGCATCATTTGTTGAGACCCCTGTCTTCTTTCTTTCCCTCCCCCCATGGCTCTTTTCTGCTAGATCGTCTCTGCTGTACATTACTGTCACCAGAAAAACATCGTACACCGGGATCTGAAGGTAAGACAGGTCCCTTTTAACCTACCCCCCCAGACCCATCCCCCTATTGTCCCCTGACTTCTTTATCCTTCTTAATACCCCCATTCTACTGTTTACTATGACCCCCCCACTCCATTGTGTTCTCTGACCCCAACATAATACTATCTGTGACCCCCACCCTACTTATAATCCCACTGTGACATCTATACTCCTCTCATCCAGTTCAAGTGAGCAAACATTTACCAAGAGTCTAGGAGGGCAGAACTGGGGTGGGGGGGGTTGGATGGGGGGAGGTAGAGAGAAAGAGGCAGAGTTTTGGATCCAGCCCTGCTCTGCCTTTGTGGGCCTAATGGGGGTCTAAGCCATAAATAGATCCCTTCACTAAATGACTTGGGGCCCTGTGGAATATGAGGCATTGGAGTTGGGATTTAAAGGCTCAGCAGGACATTACAGCAAAGATGCAGAAAGTGGGCATGCTCAGGCTGTGCTGCACCTTGGGGTGGGGCAGTGACTTCTGGAAGAGGGGAAAGATGACGAGGAGAGGGTATCACTTTGTGGAGGATTTTCTGAGTGCCGGGCAAAGGAGTTTCTTTTAAATGATCTATAGATCATCTATAGATGATAGGGAGTCACTCAAGATTTTTCTTGTTGTTCACTTGTTTGCAGTCATGTCCTGACTCTTTGTGACCCCATTTGGCGTTTTCTTGGCAAAGATACTGGAGTGGTTTGCCATTTCCTTCTCCAGCTCATTTTACAAATGAGGAAACTGAGGCAAACAGGGTGAAATGACTTGCTCAGGGTCATACAGCTAGTAAATGTCTCAGGCTGGATTTGAACTCATGAAGAGGAGTCTTCTTGACTCCAAGACTGGTGCTCTGTGCACCCACTAGCAGTCCTCAAGATTCTGGAGCTGGAGAGTAGTATGATCTGACCTGGACCTTGGGGATATTATTCAAGTGGCTTGTAAATAAAGAGTAGATTGAAGAAAGGAGGGACTGGAGCTCTCGGGCCCAGCTAGAAGGTTATTTTAGAAGTTCTTTTTTTTTTTTTGAGACGGTCAGGTTTAGGTGACTTGCCCAGGGTCACACAGCTAATAAATGTCTGAAGCTGGATTTGAACTCAGGTTCTCCTGACTCCAGGGCCAGTGCTCTCTGCACTGCATCACCTAGCTGTCCACTATTTCAGTAGTTCAGAGAGGGTGGTCATCTTGAACTGGAGTCGACATCAGAAGATGTCTTGTCTAACCCCTCCTCTCCCTAGCCCCTCCATATACATCATTTTAAAGATGAGGAAACTGAGGACCCAAGAGGTGAAGGAACTAAGTGTCGGAGGTAGGATTTGAACCTAGGTCCTCTTGACCCCAGTTCCAGGGCTCCTTGCGTCTCCAGTCTTGGAGAATGGAGAATCAAGACCCTAGAGATCCTTCCCTGCAGTGGTGGAAGGGTCTGTTGAACTTAGCTGCTGTTTAACTAGGGAAGGTAAGGGGATGGAAGGAGGAGTGGAAAGCTGTCCTCAGCTCTTGAGCCTGGGGAGACTGAGGCCAAGGACTTCGGAGGAAGGCTGATGATCTGGTGAGGTGGGAGGGAGGTGAGGTGATGAGTTTGAGGCACTGGCGGGACATCCAGCTGGGGGCATCCTGGAGGCAGCTAGAGCTCTGGAGTTCTGGGCTTAATTCAAAGCCATAAGACTGAATGAGGGAGCTGAGGGAAGGAACAGAGAGGGGAAGGCATTGTCCAGTGTGGCAGACTCCATACTTTGGGGATAATAATACCAGTCTCACGGGTGCTGATGACTCTCCGTGAGGTAATGATGAACTCTAAAGCATTGTTTAGTACTTGTCAATAGTGCTTCTTGTTTTCATTAGTGCCTGGTACACAGTAGGTGTTTAATAATTGTTTAATGGATGAGGTGGAAGAGAGACAAGGGTAGCCTTTTTTTTTTTTGAGGGGGGGAGGTTTGCCTACATTTGGGCAGAGAAAACAGAGAAGGCGTGGCAAGAGATGTAGGAGGAGAGCCAGGAGTGTCCCACTTTGGAAGGAGACAGAAGGCTGTTCAGGTGCTGTGGACTGAGCAGACCGTGGGAGGCCTAAGTTTAAGGACCAAGACGGGAGTGGAAGTATCGGGTGAATGGCAGGGCAGGGATGTACTCCTGGGAGAGGAGGAGGACATAGGCCCCGATGCCCAGGGCTGCAGGGACAAAGCTGTGGCAGAGCCCGAGGAGTGAGAAAAGGCCCCTTGGAGAACAGAGTGGCCTCTGGGTACACACAACCCTGGAGGCTCTCGGAGGCTCTCTAAGGGTAGTTACAGTTTGTTCCTGGGGATTAAGTGAAAGCTACAATGTTACCCAAAGTCTTAGATACAGTGAATGTGTCCCTGGGACCTCCATTGTCCGCCCCCTCCCTCTGGTTGCCTTCCTAGCAACATGTATCAGCTTTGTGTCCTTGAGCAGTTCCTTTCCTCTGGCTTCTTCCTCTGGCCTCTGACATGGGACTTTCTCAGCCCAAGGTGTGGGTTTTCATAGAAGGGGAGAGACCGCCCCCTGGTGGAAGTTTCTGAATTATCCCAGAGAGCTGGAAGGGACCTCAGGAACTACAGTTCCCTTGATGGGAATAGGAAACTGAGGCACCAAGAGAGGAGGGAAGGGACTGGCCCAAGGTCCCACAGTGAGCCAGGATTAGAAGCCTGGCTAGGGGTCCTACGGTTCTTTCTACCTCATTGCAGGGGGGTAGAACTAAGGTTCTAGGTCTGACAATGATTGCTGAATGATCAAGTCCTTGCTCCAATGAGAGTTTGGACCAGGTGCTCACCACAGACCCTCCCAGCTCTGACCACATTCCCTATTCTAAGCCCCCTGCCAGCTCTGAACTTCTCTGTTCTAAGGCTTTTCCCACCTCTGACATTCACTGTTCTAAGCCCCCTCCAAGCCCTGATATTCCCTGTTCTAGGTCCCCTCCCAGCTCTGATATTCCCTGTTCTAAGGCCCTCCCAGCCCTGACATTCCCTGTTCCAAGTCCCCTCCCAGCCCTGATATTCCCTGTTCTAAGGCCCTCCCAGCCCTGACATTCCCTGTTCTAAGCTCCCTCTCAGCCCTGATATTCCCTGTTCTAAGTCCCTCACAGACTTGACAATTCCTGTCCTACGGCCCCTCTCCATCTGATACTCCACACTCTCAGAGCCTTCCTAGCTCTGACCTTCTCTGATGACCTGTAGGATTGACCTGGACCCCCTTGCCCCCCCCCACTTCCTGCAGGCAGAGAACCTGCTGCTGGATGCAGAGGCCAACATCAAAATCGCCGACTTTGGCTTCAGTAATGAGTTCACGCTGGGCTCGAAACTGGACACCTTCTGTGGAAGCCCTCCCTATGCAGCCCCGGAGTTATTCCAGGGCAAGAAGTATGATGGGCCCGAGGTGGACATCTGGAGCCTGGGGGTCATTCTCTACACACTGGTCAGCGGCTCCTTGCCCTTTGATGGCCATAACCTTAAGGCAGGTGCTAGGCTAGGCCCCACAGATTGATTGGGAGGGAAGGAAGGAAGGAGGGAAAGGGGGAGGGATGGAGGGAGGG
>NW_020939799.1:174497-183295 GCF_900497805.2 Vombatus ursinus | reverse complement strand
GGAAGGAAGGAAGGAGGGAAAGGGGGAGGGATGGAGGGAGGGAAGGAGAAAAGGAGGGAGGGGAGGAGGGATGAAGGGAGGATAAGAGGGAGGGAGGGAGGGGAGGAGGGGAAAATGGAAGGAGGGAAGGAGGGAAGGAGGGAGAGAGGGAGGGAGGGAAGAAGGAAGCTCACTCCCCTCCCAGAGTTGCTGAATCTCCCTATCCCTGTCCTACATAGGAGCTTAGAGAGCGGGTCCTGAGGGGCAAGTACCGGGTCCCCTTCTATATGTCCACGGACTGTGAGAGCATCCTCCGAAGGTTTCTGGTACTAAACCCAGCCAAGCGATGTACTCTTGAGGTGAGAGCTTTGGGCTCACCCTCTCATTTCCCACTCCACCACCAAACTCCTGTGTCTCTCCTTCTGCTCTTTCCTCCTTCCTGCTTGTATCTCCTCCCACCTTGACCACCCAAACTCCTCATTTCCCTCCCCAAATCCTGCCTTCATTAGCAGGGTGGGGGGTGAACCCCAGAATTCCCTGCCTCATTCCTGATTGGCAGCTTCCTTGGGACGACAATAATTAGCTAACGAGCTGTGGGGATGATTACAGGGTGCTGGGGGACCCAGACAGTGCGGAGGAGGAAGGGAGGGAGAGACAGACCGGGAGCCCTGAGGCAGGCAAGGAACGTCTGAATGGGGGAAGGTGCCCATTTGTGGTGGGGGAAAAAGGGATGCTGGACTTGTCTTTCCCCAATCTATCCCCCAGTTCACAGGCCAATCCGTTCCCTTCCCTATTGCCCATTTTCTGGCCCCCACAGCAAATCATGAAGGACAAGTGGATCAACATTGGTTATGAGGGAGAAGAGCTGAAGCCATACACTGAGCCTGAGGAGGACTTTGGAGACCCCAAGCGCATTGGTGAGGGCAGGGGCAGGACCTTGGGCAGAGAACTCACTCGTCTTAGAACCTGAAACTTTAAGACAATAGAGCTTTGGGTCTTAGGATTGTACAATGTCAGAGCTAGGAGGGCCCTTAGAACAGGAAATGTCAAGGCTGGAAGGAGCCTTAGAACAGGGAATGTCAGAACTGGAACCATAGAACAGAGAATGTTAAAGCTGGGAGGGTCCTTAGAACAGGGAATGTCAGAGTTAAGAGAGCCTTCAGAACATGGAATGTCAGAGCTGGGAGGGGCCTTAGAACTTGGACTGTCAAAGGGGAAGGAAAAGATTCCTTAGAGTGAGACTGGCTTCTCAGGGTTCTTTCCTAGCCACTTTGGGGACGTGAGGTCTGCAGTCGGGAGGAAGTCTTGGGAGCTGAAGGTCTGGATAGCCACGTTGACTCCTTCTCCCTCTTTCTCCAGAGGTGATGGTGAGCATGGGCTATACTCGGGAAGAGATTAAAGAGGCCTTGACGAGCCAGAAGTACAATGAGGTCACAGCCACCTACCTCCTGCTGGGCAGGAAGAGTGAGGTCTGTGGGAATCCAGGGGCTCCAGCAGCTGATAGCCCGGGGGTGGCAATTGCCAAGGAGGTGGGGTAGATTATTTAGGGGGAAGGGATTCTCCAGGGAGGGGGACTCACAGTTCATTTTATCAGCATTTATTAAGCACCTACTATATGCCAGGCACTGTTTAAATGCTGAGGATACAAAGACTCATCTGAAAGTCCCTGCCCCCAAGGAGATTACCGTCAGTTGGGTCTGGTAGGTGTAAGACTGAGGCTCATGAGGTAAGTAGGGAGGCAACATTTGACTGAGACTCTTTTCCCTTGTCCCTCAGGAGGGTGGGGATAGGGGCGCCCCTGGGCTGGCTCTGGCTCGAGTTCGAGCACCCAGTGAGGCAGCCAATGGCCCCAGCAAAAGCTCCAGCTCCAGCCAGAGCAAAGGCCAGAGGAGTTCTTCATCCACCTATCACCGGCAGCGCCGGCATAGCGACTTCTGTGAGTAACCTTCCTCCTGCCCCAACTTTTCCCATCCCGGGCCATGAGGCAGGAATGGCCCCACTGGGTGAAGGCCCTAAGTTCCCCTGGCTCTGCCCACAAGTAGCTGGTGACCTTAAGGATGTCACTTCCCCTCCCTGGGCCTCAGTTTCCCCTCTATAAAAAGAACCAGTTGACTCCTAAGGTACCTTCCAGCCTAGACTTTTTTTTTTAATTAAAAGAGGTGTTGATATCTTTCATTTTTAAAACACTCTCATTTCCATATATATCCCCACCTAGGGAGCCATCCCGTATAACAGAAAATAAAAAAGCAAGAGGGAAAAAAGGCACCAATATACCAACTGAGCCCAACAGTATACAATGTCCTGCAAAGAGGGGAGGTATAGCTTCTTTCTTCTCTAAGGCCAAAGTTGATCATTATAATTACACAGCATTCAGGTTAGGGTTTGGGGGGTTTTCTTTTCACTGTCCTTTCCATTTATATTTTTGTAGTATTGTCCTGTGTTGTTTACCTGGCTCTTGTCACTCCGCCATCAGGTTATTTAAATTTTTCCAGGTTTCTCTAGATCCATCACATTGATCATTTCTTACAGCAGATTCACATACAACAGTTTGTTTAGCCATTCCCCAATCAGTAGACATCTACTTTTGTTTCCAATTCTTTGTTACCACAAAACATGCTGCCATCAATATTTTGATATACGTGGGGTCTTTCTTTTTGGTCATTGATGTCCCTTGGGGTGTGTAACTAGCAACAGTATTTCTAGGTCAAAAAGTATGGACATTTTAGTCACTTTCTTAGCATAATTGCAAATTGCTTACCAGAATGAGGAGACCAATTCATAGCTCTATCTATAGTGCATTGATGTGCCTGTTTTTCCACAACCCCTCCATCATTGGCCTTTCCCATCTTTTATCATCTTTGCCAATTTGTTGGGTTTGAGGTGAAACCTCAAAGTTGTTTTGATATTCACTTCTTTCGTTTTTTTTTAAATCAATTTATTTTTAATTTTCAGCATTCACTTCCATAAGATTTTGAGTTCTAAATTTTCTTGTCCTCTCTCACAAAGACAGCATGCAATCTGATATAGGCTCTCTCTATACATTCATATTAAACATATTTTCACATTAGTCATGTTGTAAAGAGGAGTTAGAACCAATGGGAGGAACCATGAGAAAGAAGAAACAAAACAAAACAAAAAAGAGCAAATAGTATGTTTCGATCTGCATTCAGACTCCATAGTTCTTTTTCTGGATGTGGACAGCATTTTCCATCATGAGACTTTTGGAGTTGTCTTAGATCCTTGCATTGCTGAGAAGGGCTAAGTCTATCAAAGTCAGTTGTCGCACAATGTTGCTGTTACTGTGTACAATGTTCCCCTGGTTCTGCTCACTTCACTCAGCATCAGACCATACAAGTCTTTCCAGGTTTTTCTGAAGTCGGCCTGCTCAGCCATTCCCGATTTTATAGGCATCCTCTCAATTTCCAATTCTTGGCCACCACAAAAAGTGTCTTCTTTTGCTATTAGTGGTTTGGGGCATTCTTTGCCCTCCTTCACTTAAATCCAATTCACTTGCAAGTCATGGCATCATCTTCCTGATGTCATAGTCCTCTTCGAGAACAAAGGACAAATAACAACAAATGGTTATGGGTAGATTATTTCTTTTGATATCATAATTGTAAAGCATTTAGCACAGTGCCTCGCACATAACAAATGCTATATAAATGTTAGCTATTATTATTATTATTATTTTAAAAACTGTTCATATCATTTGATCCTTTATCAATGGGGAATGGTTTTGGTTTTTTATATTTGTTTCAGTTCTGTATAGATCTTGGATAGCTGATCCTAATCAGAGATATTTGATGCAAAGGTTTTTCCATAATTGACAGCTTTTCTTCATTTTCTAGTTGCGTTGTTGTTGTTGTTGTTTTTGGCTAGGCAATGGGGTTAAGTGACTTACCCAGGGTCACACAGCTAGTGTTATGTGTCTGAGGCCGAATTTGGACTCAGGTCCTCCTGAATCCAAGGCTGGTGCTCTATCCACTGTGCCACCAAGCTGCCCCCTTGCATTGTTTTTCTTGCAAAAACTTTTTGTTGTTGTTCGGTTGTTTTATTCACATCTGACTCTTTATGACCCATCTGGGGTTTTCCTGGGAAATGTGCTGGAGTGCTTTGCCATTTCCTTCTCCAGTCCATTTTACAGATGAGGAAACTGAGGCAAACAGGGTGAAATGACTTGCCCAGGGTCACACAGTTAGTAAGTGTCTGAGGGCAGATTTGTATTATGGTCTTCCTGACTCCACAAACAGAGCTCTATCCTCTGCACCACCTAGCTACCCCGCAAAACTTTTTAAATTTTACATAATCAAAATGATCTATCTTCAATCATTACTAATGTGCCATGTTTGGCTAAGAATTCTTCCACTAGGCTTAGTAGTACCAGATCTCAAACTATACTATAAAGCCATAATTGTCAAAACAATTTGTTAGTGAATAAGAAAAAGAGAGGTTGATCAGTGGAACAGATTAGATACACAACAGAGCAAACAAACATAGTAACTTATTGTCTGATACACCCGAAGATCACAGCTACTGGGGCAAGGACTCATTATATGACAAAATCTGTTGGGAAAATTAGAACGTAGATTGGCAGAAACAAGGTACAGACCAGCATTTCGTACAGGATTCCAAGATAAGCTACATATGAGTACATGATTTAGACATAAAGAGTGACATAATAAGCAAATTAGTAAAGCCTAGAAGAAATTACCTGTTAGATCTATGGATAGGGAAAGAGTGCACGAACAAACAAGAGACAGGGAAGTTTATAGGAGGCTAAATGGACAATTTGATTACATAAAGTTAAAAAATTTTGCACACATAAAGCTAAAATTAGAAGATAGTGAATGGGGGAAATCTTTGCAGGAGATTTCTCTGATACCCATTTCTAAGATGTATAGAGAACTGATTCAAATTTATAAGAATAAGAGCCATTCCCTGATTGATAAATGATCAAAGGATATGAATGGGCAGTTTTCAGAGGAAGAAATCCAAGCTTTCAGTAACCATATAAAAATACTCTAAATCTCTAATAATTAGAAATATGCAAATTAAATAACTCTGAGGTTTTACCTCATACTCATACATAAGATTGGCAAAGTCAACAAGAAGGGAAAATGCTAAATTCTGAAGGGGCTGTCAGAAAATAGGTACATTAATGCATTGTTGATGGAGTTGTGAACGGGTCCAGACATTCTGGAAAGCAATCTGGATCTATACTGAGTCAGTCAACAAACATTTATTAAGTACCTACTATGTGCCAGGCCACTGTGCTAAGCAATGGGGATACAAAAGCCCCTGCCCTCCAGGAGCTCACAGTCTAACGAGGATGACAACATGCAAACAATTATGTATAAACAAGTTATGAACAAGATAAATAGGAAATAATCAACAGAGGGAAGGTTTTAGAATTAAGAAGAGCTGGGAAAGCCTTCCTGTAGAAGATGGGATTTTAGTTGGAACTTAAAGGAAACCTGGAGGTAGAGATGTAGAGGGAGAGCATTCCAGGCATGGGGGACAGCCAGTGAAAATGAAGGTTATGAAGGGCCTTGCATGCCGAACAGAGCATTTTGTATTTGATCCTGGAGGCAACAGGGAGCCCCTGGAGTTAGTTGAGTCGGGATGGTGGTGGGGGAGTTACATGATCAGATTTGTGTTTTAGGAAAATCACTTTAGTGGCTGAATGGAGAATGGTCAGGAGTGGGGAGAGAGAGATATGAGGCAGGCAGACCCATCTGCAGTTATTACAGGTGTCCAGGTGTGAAGGGACTTGGTGCACCAAGTGAGGGGTAGTGTCAGAAGAGAGAAGGGGCCGTATTCAGAAGATATTGCGAAAGTGAAAGGCCCAAATTGTACATATCCTTTGCCCCAGTGATGCCATCATTTGATCCATATCCCAAAGACATCAAAGAAAAGGGAAAAGGACCTCTTTGTACAAACCTGTTCATAGCAGCTCTCTTTTTATGGTGGCAAAGAATTGGAAACTGAGGGGATGCTCATGAATTGAAATTACTGAACCAGTGATGGTATGGAATAATATTGCAATGTAAGAAATAATAAAGGAGGTGGTTTCAGAAAAACCTGGGAAGAATTATATGAATTGATGCAAAATGAAATGAGCAGAACCAGGAGGACAATAGCAGCAGTATTATGAATGCAAACAACTATAAAAAACTTGAGAACTCTGATCAACACAATGACCCATAAATCTGGAGGACTAAAGATAAAACCTGCTCCCCCCTCCAGACTGAGAAGTGATGGATGCCTGGTACAGATTGAGACATGTTTTTTGGGACATGGCCAGTGTGGGAATTTCTTTTGCTTGACTATACATGTTTGTAACTGGCATTTGTTTTTCTCACTTTCTCAACTGGGAAGGGAGGGAGAGAATGAGGATCTGGAAATAAAATCTGATTAAAAAAAAAAAAAAAAGGAATTCTCCCCATAGCCATAGTAGTGAAAGGTACTTCATCTGGCTCACTTCTTGTGTTTTTCTAGTGTGTCCTTGGGCTCCCGAGGCTGGAATTCTGAAGAACCCAGTTTGGGGGCTCATTGTTTCTTCTCTTCTTCCCCAGGTGGCCCCTCCCCAGCACCCCTGCACCCCAAACGTAGCCCCACGAGCACGGGAGAGACAGAGCTGAAGGAAGAGAGGCTACCAAGCCGCAAGACCAGCTGCAGCACGGCTGGGGGTGGGAGTCGAGGCCTGCCCCCGGCCAGCCCCATGGTCAGCAGTGCCCACAACCCCAACAAGGCTGAGATCCCAGAGCGGCGCAAAGATAGTTCAGGCACACCTGTGAGTGGAAGCCAGGGGATGCTCAGGGCAAAGGGCAGGCCTGGTCTTTCCCATCTGTCCTTGTCTCTCCCCTGAGCACCAGACTGGAAAGTGGAAGGCTTGGCTTGGAATCTTGGCTCTGGCACTTAACCTTGAGCAAACAAACTTCTTTGCCTTTCCGAGCCTCAGTTTTCCCCATCTGTAAAATGGGACTGATACTAACTCATAGGACTTACCTCACTCTGAAGATCAAGTGAGTCATAAAGGTGAACCACTTTTTACATAGCTTCCTAGCTATGTGACTGTGAGCAAGTGACTTTCCCTCTCTTAGCCTCAGTTTCCTTCTTTGTTAAAGAGGGATGATAAGTCTTGTCAGACCTCTTATTTTGCTGATGATGAAACTCAGGCTCAGAGAGGGTAAATGACTTGCCCAGAGTCACACAACAATTGAGTAACTGAGTCAGAATTCAGAACTGACTGTGCTTTCCTGGATGTTAGAGGGTGGCTGGGCAGGAGGGCCCAGGCCAGGAAATCTTTCCTGTCCTGTCTTAATCCTTTTCCCTCTCCCCAATCTCTTCACTAGAATAACCTCCCCCCAAGTGTGATGACACGCCGGAACACATATGTGTGTACAGAGCGCCCGGGGTCTGAGCGCCATTCTCTGCTGCCTAACGGGAAAGAGAACAGGTACAAGGGCCAGGGCACTGGGGGACCGGCCCAGGGCAAAGCTTGGGCCAGTCACTGGGACTTTGCCCAGCAATGGCACCAGGGCATCCCAGGGAAATCTTTCAACCGTTCTAATCATGCTCTGCCACTGGGGGGTTCTGCTAGGGGGTCATCTTTGCCCTATCTCCATTTTCAGCAAATAAATGGTAGAATGTCAGTTATCAGAACTGGGAGGGCCCTTAGAACAGGGAAAGTCAGAGCTGGGAGGGACCTTAGAATGGATAATACCGGAGCTGGAAGGTGCCTTAAAGACCATTAAGTCCAGCACCTGCCCCCAGCACACACACACACACACACACACACACACACACACACGCACACACGCACACACGCACACACACACAGTTTTGCAGATGGGAAGATGAGAACTTAGGGGGCCCCAGTCCTTACTTCCCAGAGGTCCCAGTGCCTGTAGCTTTCAGCCCCAGTGGGCCCAGGCTCATCTGATTCAGTCCTTCAGGGTAACAGTGACCTTCCAAGGACGCCATCAGTTCTGGGGAGGGCTTGATGCAGAGCTCTGATGGCCATCTCTGTTTCCTCCAGCTCTGGCCCTCCTCGAGTTCCCCCAGCTTCCCCCTCGAGCCATAGCTTGGCACCCCCGGGGGGTGAGAGAAGCCGTCTGGCCCGGGGCTCCACCATCCGAAGTACCTTCCATGGTGGGCAGGTGCGGGACCGACGGGCAGGGGGGGGAAGTGGGGTCCAGAATGGGCCACCTGCCTCACCCACCCTGGCCCATGAGGCCACGCCTCTGCCCACTGGGCGTCCTCGACCCACGGCCAACCTCTTCAGCAAGCTCACCTCCAAACTGACCCGCAGGTATGGTCACTGGGCCCGAGGAGGGGGTCATTGGGGGCTGGGGAGTTGGGCAGACTATCCCAAGCCCAGGCTGCTAACCTCCTCCTCTCTCCTCTCTCCTCTTCCTTCAACCAAAACAACTATTTCTCCGTCCTCTTGTTTCTCCTCTCTCCGTTTGCTACTTGCTCGATCCCGCTGCAGGGTCACCCTCGACCCCTCTAAACGGCAGAACTCTAACCGCTGTGTGTCTGGGGCGTCTCTGCCCCAGGGATCCAAGATCAGTAAGTTGGGGCCCGCCCCCTTCTCTTTCACTGTCTCCGTGATCCTGCCTGCCTGCCTGCCTGTCCAACCTGACTCCCTCTTCCTTCCAGCTCACCCCTTTCTCCAGCCTGCCTGTCTCAGTGACTGTGCTGTCTTTGTTCATTCTGCCTGGCCCCTCTTTATCTGCTGGCTATCTGTCCCTCTCTGGCTGGTGGAGAGTGTGTGTGTGTGTGTGTGTGTGTGTGTGTGTGTGTGTGTGTGTGTG
>NW_020939799.1:172201-174487 GCF_900497805.2 Vombatus ursinus | reverse complement strand
GTGTGTGTGTGTGTGTGTGTGTGTGTGTGTGTGTGTGTGTGTGTGTGCATATGTAGCCCTCTCTCTGCTTTCTCTTCTCTGTCTCTTGTGGGTTTCTATGTCACTGTCTCTGCCTTTCTCTTTTGAGATTGATCTCTCTACCCCGCCTCCCATTCTCTCAGTCTCTCTCTGTCTGTCTCTCTGTTTCTCTCTTCATTGCTTTCTCCGGGGATCTCTCTGTCCCCTCTATTTGTGTGTGTCTCTCTCTCCCCTACTCTCTCTTGGGATTTCTCTGTCTCTGTTTCTCTGTTTCTCTGTCTTTCTCTCCCTTGTTCTCTCTTGGGAGATCTCTGTCTCTGTCTGTCTGTCTCTTTCTCTCTCTCTCCCTTGTTCTCTCTTGGGCTCTCTGTCTCTCTCTGGTTCCCTTTCCCTCTCTCTTGGGCTCTCTCCTCCTCCCCCCCTCTCCCCCTCTTTTTCCTCTCCCTGTTTTCCCCCCCCCCCCCCCCTCCCCCCCCCCCCCCCCCCCCCCCCACACAAGGAGAGCACTAGGATAATGAGGGCCCTTAATAATGCTGATACTGAGTTCCTCAATTAAGCATCACAACAACCCCACAAGGGAGGTGCTATTTTTATCCTCATTTTACAGTTGAGGAAACTGAAGCAGAGAGCAGTTCAATGACTTGCCCAAGGCCACACAGCTAGTAAATATCTGAGGTCAGATTTGAACTCAGGTCTTCCAGATTCCAGGCTCAATGATGTCTCCACTGCCCCACATAGCTGCTCCATGACACCAGCATCCGTAGGCTGTCTGGTGTGAAGAGAAGAAGCCTGCTGGGGTGGGGGTGGGGGATGGGAGCTATCTCCAAATATTTGAAGGGCTGTCATTTGGAAGAGGGGCCAGCCTTGTTCTGCTGGGCTGCACAGGCTAGAACCTGGGGGGGCGGGGAATTGCCGGACTCAAGTTCAGGTAAACCTTCCCCATCCTTAGGGCTGTCCCAGAATGGAATGGACCATCCTGAGAGATGGCAGCAGTGGATAGAACTCTGGACCTGAAGTCAGGAAGATCTGAGTTCAAATCCAGCCTCAGATACTTACTAGCTGCATGACCCTAGGCATGTCACTTAACTCTGTTTGCCTCAGTTTCTTCATCTGTAAAAAGAGCTGGAGGAGGAAATGGCAAAACCCCTCCAGTGTCTCTGCCAAGAAAACCCCAAATGGGGTCACAGAAAGTCAGACACAGTTGGAAACAACCGAACAACAACCCTGAGGGGTGGTGGCCTCCCCCTTGACCTGAGGGCTCAAGGCAGAGGCTTAATGACCGTTTGTCAGAGAAGTTACACAGAGCTGCACCAGGTCACCTCTGCTGCTCCTTCCCACACCATTCTCTCCTCACGCTTGTGACTCAGTCTCTCACTATCTCTCACTTCTGTACGTCTCTGGCAGAGTCACTTTTACTTGCCCCTCTTCTTTTGGTGTTGACTGTATCTCATTTGTCTTTGAGTTCAGCGAACGTTGGACTTCCTTTTGTTTGCCAGGCTGCAGGTATCTTTCCTTCTCCTACCCCTGTCTCTTCCTCTCCCCCCTTCCCTTGTCTCTCCCTCACAATCATCAGTCTCTCTTCTCTCCTGTAAATTGAACTAACACAGCTAACACAGGGGAGGGGAGGACTGGGCAGAGGGAACTCAACCCCAGCTCTCATCCTGGGAGCTAAGCTGGTCAGGAGGCTAGGGGGAGGAGGCCAGGATCTAGGATCTCCTCTCTTCATCCTCTCCCCTCACCAGGAAGGGGTCTGGAAAGAGGCTGGGGACACCTGGATCCCTTGGGGGAGGGAGAGATTAAAGGTGGGGGCAGAAGTCTAAGGCTGGTTGGAGATTCTATATGTGACCCTTTGCTCCCCTTACCTCCATCAGGGTCGCAGACCAACCTGAGAGAATCGGGGGACCTGAGGTCACAGGGTAAGTGTCTCTCCTTCCCCACCCCTCTCACTCCCCTTCCCTGCCTCTTCCGGAGACTCCCTAGGTGGCCCCTAGCCAGTCTCCCAGACCCTAAAATCAGCACACATCTCCCCCTGTAGGAGATGGTGCTAAGTGCCTCTGTCCTGGGCTTCAGCCTTCTTCTCTGTCCTTCCCCGGGACTCTGTTTCTTCATTTACCATCTTACTTTTGCCCTTCATTTCACTTTCTCCTCTGCATGCCCACTTCTCCCACTTTCCCCTTACTCTCCTCCCATGACTTCCACTTCTCCCACCTTCCCCTCACTTTCTCCTCCCATGACCTCCCACTTCTCCCACCTTCCCCTCCCTCTCTC
>NW_020939799.1:113634-172191 GCF_900497805.2 Vombatus ursinus | reverse complement strand
CCTCCCTCTCTCCTCCCATGACCTCCCACTTCTCCCACCTTCCCCTCACTCTCCTCCCACGACCTTCCACTTCTCCTACCTTCCCCTCACTCTCCTCCCATGACCTCCCACTTCTCCCACCTTCCCCTCCCTCTCTCCTCCCATGACCTTCCACTTCTCCCACCTTCCTCTCACTCTCTCCTCCCATGACCTTCTACTTCTCCCACCTCCCCCTCACTCCCTCCTTGTCTGCTTGGTCTCCTGCAGTCGCCATCTACCTTGGGATCAAGAGGAAGCCGCCCCCCGGCTGCTCCGATTCCCCTGGAGTGTGAAGCTGACCAGCTCCCGCCCACCAGAGGCCCTCATGGCAGCCCTTCGCCAGGCTACAGCTGCTGCCCGATGCCGCTGCCGCCAGCCCCAGCCCTTCCTGCTGGCCTGCCTTCACGGTGGGGCCGGCGGGCCCGAGCCCCTGTCCCACTTCGAGGTGGAGGTGTGTCAGCTGCCTCGGCCGGGCCTCCGGGGTGTCCTCTTCCGCCGGGTGGCAGGCACTGCCCTGGCCTTCCGCACGCTGGTCACCCGCATCTCCAATGATCTGGAGCTCTAAGACTGGCAGTGCCCCCCTCCACCAGAGACTTTGAGGGGGTAGGGGAAGGGGAGCCCCCGTGCCCCACTGCACAGCTCGGCTCCCCCTCATCCTCCTTCCACTCCACTCACGCTGGGATTGGGGAGGGCATGACCACCATAGTTACTCTAGTCTTTTCGAGCTGGAAGAAGCTTTAGAGACCATCAAGTCCCACCCTTCCTATTTTACAGAGAGGGAAACTGAGTTTCAGGGAGGAGAAGGGACTTGCCCAAGGTCAGCTAGTTGGGGAGCCTTAGAACCCAGCTTTCCTACCTCCCTGTTCCTTCTCTTGCACCAAAGCCCAGACCCACTCCTGCCCCACCCAACCCTTCCATTTCTGTGGAATGAGGCATTGAAGCAGAGGTGGGGCCAGTCGGACATGTCCTTGGGGGAAGTCAGGCACCTGTCCGGCACAATGGCCTGGGAGGCAGGAGCCCTAGGTTATCCTTCCCGATTCTCACTCTTTTGACCTTGGACAAATCACTGTAGGCTTCAGTTTCCCTCTTCTGACAAAGGAGGGAGTTAGACTAGCTTGGTCTCTAGGGTATCTCCTAGCTCTATCCCCAATTTTTTTGGGGGGAGGCAGCTGGAGGGAACCTTGTAGAACCTAGATTCCCTACTCTTTCTAGGATGTGTTGCCAGACACTTTGCAGGGTGGGGCAGGGGAGCAGGTAGAAAGAGGGACAGGGATCCTGTCTGCCCCCACCTCCTACCCCATTCTCCAAGAAGACCTGCCATGAGACTGAACTTTGGACTGGGTGGCAAATTGGCTGTGAAAGCCAGGTACAGCATCCCAGGAGGAGCTTGGCTATAGGGGAAGGCCCCCCTACCCCCAGCCCGAGGGCTTTCCTTTCTCTTTCTTTCCCTCTAAAAACCACCTCAGGTGCCCAAAACTGATTTGGATTGGACTCTCCATGGGGCGAAGTTCTCAAATTCTCCCCCTTCCGTTACCTGGTGTGAGAGGTTTGGGGAGAGGGGAGACTGAAGAGGGGGGCTGGGAGGACTGGGGGCCTCCTCTCCTTCTGTCCTCCCTCCCCCTGCTTCCACCCACCAATCAGACACCTTCTCCCTTCCTCTTTTCCCTGGCACTTTGTACAAATCCTTGTAAATATATCCTCCCTTCTGCCTCCCAACCTCCCCTCATCCTGTCCGCCAAGGGAGCTGCCTCCAGTTTTTAAGTTATTATGCCCCTGGTTCCCCCAGTCCGGCCCTGGCCCCTGCCACCTGTTACCAATAAAATTAGGAGATTCCCCTTGCCTAGCTGTATCCTTTTCCCAACACTAACCCCACCATGACCTTAAGACACTCTTAGAGGACACCCAGAGGAGGGAAGGACCTTTTCCCACTCTGCTTCCTGCTTTATGACCAAATCACTTAGGCCTCAGTTTCCTCATCTGTAAAATGAGGGAGCTGGACTCAGTTGTCTCCAAGCATGAGTCCTGTGAACCTTGGTAGGTCCAGTGAGATGCTAGACAGCATCCATGGGCTGGGAGAAGAGGGGCATGAAGCAACAAATAGACAAAAACCGAACCTAGGCTATAACTTTGGTCAGAAACTGTATGGAAGAGAGAGAAATCTAAAATCTTAACTTAGATGAAAAAAATAAAGGCAATTGCAGAAGCAGAGGAGTAGGGGCAGTAAGGCTGGACGGCAGTATGTGTGTGTGTGTGTGTGTGTGTGTGTGTGAGAGAGAGAGATCTGGAGGGTCTTAGTGGACCACACTAGACCCCCATGAAGTAAGAGACCAGCCCCTCCTCTTCTGCATCCCATCCATGTCTGGAGTGCTACCTTTTGGAAGGACTTTGGTGAGTGCAGAGAAGGCTGGCCAGGCTGGTGAGGGGAGATGGCAGTTGAGAATTCGATATGACTGTCACGGGGAAAAGAGGTCAGGCTTGTGTGGGAAAGCTTCTGAGCTGTGTTATCTAGCCCTGTGTGAAATGGGCTGCCTGCAAGGTAGTGATTTTTCTCCTCCTCTTCACTGGGGGTCTTCAGGTGGAAACTTAGAAGATCAGCCAGCAGATTGCCTAGAGAGGAGATTCCTGCCTGTCCCAGCCAGGGTTTGGACTGTCTGACTCTCGAGGTCCTTTATATTTCTGGGTTGAGTTCCCTGTTCAGCCACTGTGTGACTTCAGACAAGTCCCTGCCACTCCCTGGACCTTGTTTTTCCCATCTGTAAAATGAGGGGAGTGAATCCTGGTCTTTTAGGGGCCTCCATCCTTTCAGGTTTGACAGTTGAAGACTGTAGGGTGTTTTTTTTTTTTTAAGTGAGGGTAATACTTCTTGTCTGGTTTCCCACAAAGCCCTTGAATGCTAGGGCCAACACTACTTCCATTCCTAGAGTCCCGACACCTCTTTACTACCCTCCCAACCCCATCCGGTTCCTTCCATCTTGGAAGCAGATAACTTCCATCCAGTTTTCAGAGGTCTCACTTCCCGTTTGGCCCAGTTTGGTCACTTTCTTGGCTGAGGACTGGAATAATGGTCATCTTTGCCCCTATTTCCTCAGGGAGCATGAGAACCTCATTGCCTTCATTTAGCCCCATCCCTTAAATGAGGTCTCATCCCCCACCATTGGGGCCTCTCTTTCCTTTCAGTGAGCCTCAATCTGTGCACCAAACTTTCATTCTCATTAAGACCCATTTAACTTCCATTTATCTCACTGAGCCCCATTTCCCTTCACCTGCCATCCCTCTCACTTATGACTGCCATCCCCCTCACTTATGACTCCATCTATGTCTATTGTATCTATCCTCGGTATACCTCTATGCACAGTGGGTCTCTGTCCCCATCACTGATCTGTTGTCCCCAATCCTCACTCCTCCTTTATTCAACCTCCACTGGGGATCCTACCTTCTTTTAAACCTCTATACACCCACATGGAGTTTTCAATCCCCATACAGCTCTCATTCCATCAGACCCCCTTTCCCCTCACCAAGTTTCATCTTCAGTCACTAGCCAAGGCCCTCATTGAGGTCTCTACCCCTCTTCACTGAGTATCTCATTCTCCCGTTGATGGAATTCCCTCCATTGCCTACCTCAAAAAATTCCTATCCATGTCTTGAGCTCCCTGTCCCTCTCACAAAACCTGATCCCCCTCAACTAACCTCCAGACTACTCACTGAGTACTTATATCCTTCCTGACATACAATTCCCTCCCTGAGCCCCTGCCCTCCTCACTGACACTCCATCTCATCACCTGCTCACCAAAGAGAAGTAAACCAGAAGGTATCTGTTAACTGGACACAGAGTCAGCCAGAGTGTAAAGTCTGCATTTATCTGTGAGCGGATAAATGATCCTAGAATCAGGAGGACCTGAGTTCAAATATGACCTCAACATTTACTATCTGTGTGGCCCTGGGCAAGTCACTTAACCCCATTGCCTTAAAAAAAACCCCAAAACAAACAAGCAAACACAAACAACAACCCCCTTCCACACACAGACACACACACACACACACACACACAATCTCCTGACTGTGGAAATCAGGGTACAAGTAGGAAAGCATGTGCTGCCCCAAAGTGTTGTT
Source organism: Vombatus ursinus (assembly GCF_900497805.2). Taxonomy (NCBI): domain Eukaryota; kingdom Metazoa; phylum Chordata; class Mammalia; order Diprotodontia; family Vombatidae; genus Vombatus; species Vombatus ursinus. Next base: position 168,063 of record NW_020939799.1, on the reverse strand, counting down.
CACCACCAGGGGTATGCTGATAAATGTTTAACAACTGGCTCTAGAGTTGGGGGCAGGGGGAGATGTACATGTTCAACTTCACTTTTAAGCTTAACCTTTATCAATGACATTTTCTCCATCACTTTTTTAAGTCTAGACAATCAACCAAACAAGCCTGATTTGTAGTATTTGCCAACTTCTGAGGTACAAATTCTCACACTGAAAATTTAGCAATCAGCTTTCTAGCAGGTAGAAGCTGGCTCCAGCATCCCCTGGTCACCATCGTAGAGGGTTTCCAGCTTAGAGTACAAATAAAAGTGGAATACCCTATACAGAGTGGGGCCCTCCAGCTGCTCCTCTTTTAGCCTGACATTGTTTGTCTGCACTGTGGAAAGAGCCCTGGATTTGGAGTGGGAGGATCTACATTTGAATTCCAGCCACTTCATATTTCCGTGGCTTTGGGCAGTTTTCACTTCTCAACCACGGTTTCCTCAAGAGTCTGTAATCAACAGTACAATGAATGATTCAAGCCAGTTCTGAAGGACTTGTGATGAAAAATGCAGTCCATCTCCAGAGAGAGAACTGGTGGAGTCTGGGTGTAGAGTGAAGCATCATTTTTTCATTTTCTTTTTCTTGCCTTTTTTTTTCAACATGGCTAATATAGAAATATGTTTTACATGACTTCACATGTTTTCTTAAATAATATTTTATTTTCCCTCAGTTACGTGTAAAGACAATTTTTAACATTCATTTTAAAAAATTTGAGTTCTCCATTTTCTATCCCTCTCCTCCCTGAGACACTATGCAATTTTATATAGGTTATACATGTTCAATCATGCAAAACATTACCATATTAGCATGACTTCACATGTTAAAAAAAGATTCTATGATCAAAAGAGATCGACCTTAACCATTAGTACAAGAAAAAACAAATAGATCAATCCATCCATCAATCAACAAGCATTAATTAGGTACCAAATGTATACTACAGTGCTAGATTCTGAGAATACAAAGAAAAAAAAAGAACTATCCCCTACCCTCAAGGGTCTTACATTTTGCTGGTGAATACAACATACTAGAGAAACCAACCAATTGGTTAAGAAATCAATTAAGCAGCTGCTATGTGTGGGGGTAGCTGAGTGTCGAAGTGGTTAGAGCGCTGGGCTTGGAGTCAGGAAGACCTACCTGAGTTCAAATTTGACACAATCTGGCTATATGACCCTGGAGAAGTCACTTAACCCCTATTTGCCTAAGTTTCCTCATCTGTAAAGTGAGGAATATCGGAGTAGATCACCTCTGAGGACCCTTCCAATTCTCAGTCAATGGTCTTAGGTGCTCTTAAGCAGCATTGATAGCCATCTAGCCATCTAATTGGGGAAGGGGGGGTTGTTAGTCCCGTGGTCCTTCACCCTGTCAGATCCCAACAGTGAATTGGGCCCAGGGCTAGGCACCACATTTTAGGAAGGTCATTGATGAACTGGAAAGGTCTAGAGATGGATGAACAGGATGAGAAGGAGGAAAAAAATCACATTGTAGGAGAATTCATCGCAGGAACTGGTAAAACTTAGCAGGGACACACATGATCCCTGTCTTCCAATGCCTGAAGAGAAGCAGGCATAGACCTGCTCTGTTTGGCCCCAGAAGGCAAAATGAGCAACAATGAGGCAGGAGGAAGGGACAATCTAGGGAGGCAGATTTCAACTTTGAATAATGAAGGACTTCCTAATATTAGTTGTCCAAAAGGGGAAAGCCCAGGAGGTTAGCAGGCTCTCCAGCACTGGAAGTTTTCATGGAGGCTGGAAGGAATAATGTAGAGGGGCTGGCTTGGACTAGATGTCCTTAAGAAACCTCTGAGACCCAGGGAGTTGTCAAGGTGGAGTGGGAGGCAGAGGAAGGAAGGAAATTCTCCTTAGACAGAAAGCCTGCCAGCCAAGGATGTGAAGGAAAATATCCAGAGACCCAGTGGTGACATGAAACAAATTGGGTAGATGTCATCATCATTATTATTATTAGCAGTAGTAGTAATAATAAATATTAATTATTAATAATAGCTAGCATTTACACAGAGCTCTAAGATTTGCAAAGCACATCACGCATATTATTTTTGATCCTCACAACAATCCTAGGAGGGAGGTGCCAGTATTACCTCTATTTTACAGATGAGGAAACTAAGGCACAGAGCACATAAATGATTTGCCCAGGGTCACCCAGCTGACTCAGAATTGGAACTCAATTTTTCCTACTTTTGTCTTGTGTGTTTTTGTATTCTTGATTTCTGTCTGTTAAATCAATGTCCCCCCAAACTGGGGCAGAGGATCCTAAAATTCAGAAAACGGAAAGATCTAGAAATCAGCAGCCAAGTGACATGAGGTTCTCAAATGAGTTGTTTGACAAAGGAGTTAGGATTGACAGCATTAAGTCAAGGGAAAAAGATGCCAAAAAAGAAGACAAATGACTATGAATCTTGCTTCAAGAGGAAGGACAAGGGCAATTTTGCAGTGACTCGAAGAGAGTGTTTTATGCTTGTTTTTCTTCCAGAACCATGCAACACCTATGCATGCACAGTGTACAGTTTAATCCTGTCCTGGAGGAGAAAGTGAAAGGAACATATTTCCACTCCCCAAGTTATCAGGGGGAATGCAATGTTCCTTGAAAGTATGGCAGGAGAGCTAGAAAAGTGAAATTAACTTGAAAAGGAATATAAAGAGGAAGAAAGGCTTTGCCAGGAACTGGAAAGAAGGGGAGACAGAGAAGAAAGAATGACCGATGAATACAAAGCTCTGTGTTCTGTCATAGGTGTGGGGCTCTTCCTGCAGAAGGGAAAGCAGGACCACCTCTAGAGGAGCAAGTCCTTCCTAGGGTCCCAAAGGGGGAGGAAAAGGAAGGGAATGAGCATTGATATAGCACCTACCATGTGCCAGGCACTGTGCTAAGTGCTGAACAAATATTATCTCATTTGATCTTCCAACGATCCTGCAAGGTAGGTGCTGTTATTATCCCTAATTTACTGATTGAAGAAACTGAAGTGAAATAGGTTAAGTGACTTGCCCAAGGTCACACAGTGAGGATTCAGTCCCCCATCTTTCTTACTCCAAGGCTTGCACTCAATTCTCTATGCCACGTTCTCTCTCCTGGAAGGTGGTGCCATCTGGTGGAATAGTCCAAGAAAGACAACATGGAAGGGAAGGCTGAAGGTGAACGGAAATGAGCCAGGTGGAGCAGCATTAGACATCGCCCTCCACCTCTATCCTTCGTGCCAAATTCCTGCCTTACAAACTTCCCAGGCTCCGAGCCGCCCTTCAGACAAGTATGGTCCAGTGCCCAATATTTTCAGGATGAACTCAGACCAAAAGGGATGGTAAGCTCTTAACTGAAGACTTAAGTAGGAATGACTATGAGTAGGGAAAAGGGATAACCACCTAGAGAGATTGCCATGGATGCCCGGCGCGGGTTGGGGGGAGGGAAGGGGAGGAGGAACTCATCAGGCAACTCAGATTTTTAAGAGACGTACATAGAAGATGAGAGTAAGGACAGGTAACTGCAGATGAAGGCAGAAGAGTAGTGGTTTGGTCCTTTATGGACTGTGTTGGGAGTGCTCAATTCCAGAATGCACTGAGCCGGGGAGTGATTGCTAAAGACAACCAAAAAGGTTGGTTTTTTTGGGGGGGGGAGTGGGGGTTTGTTTTTACTGTTGGGACCAAGAGGAGAGTCAAAGAAGGGACAGGATTGGCTCTTGGGGTAGATGTGGCAAGGATGAAGGAAGGAGCGAGGAAGGGAGGGAGAGAGGGAAAGGGAAGAAGAGAAGGAATAAGCATGTATTAAGCACCTACTAAGTACCAGGCATTGCACTAAGCACTTTAATAACATTATCTCAACTGATAAGCTAAATTGTCCAAACCATGTTTACTTTTGTTTTCTCTTTCAAGGAAAATGTTCTCTATGCCCCAAATGATCAAACAAAAATGATTAGCAGGGAGCAGAAACCCAAGATAAATACAGAGAGAGGTTGGTTGGCTGGTTGGTTATGGTCCTTTGTTCTCTAAGAGGAACAAAATGACATCACTATCTTAAAGTCAAATTACATTGTGTCCGACCGTGGCTGATCAGACCAATACAAGCTCAGAATGTTCTACTACAAGTCAGGCACAAATAGTCCATGTGAATATTTGGGATGGATTCTCTAATTTTGAGCTATTTCAATTCTGCTTTGCTCATAAAACACAGCACCTTCTTTGATGCAGGCACACCATGCTGGCTGGTCCTATGCCAGTGTCTCATGTCATGTAATCAATTCCGAAGTTCTTCAGAGAGACCTTGAAAGTGTCCTTGTATCGCTTTTTCTGACCACCACATGAGCACTTGCTTTTTGTGAGTTCTCCATAAAATAGTCTTTTAGGCAAGCAAATGTTTGGCATTCAAACAACGTGGCCAGCCCATCGGAGTTGCGCTCTCTGAAGGAAAGTTTGAATGCTTGGCAGTTTAGTTCGAGAAAGGACCTCGTCCGGTATCTTATCCTGCCAGGGGATCTTCAGAATCTTCCTAAGACAATTCAAATGGAAGTGATTCAGTTTCCTGGCATGGTGCTGGTATACTATCCAGATTTCACAGGCATACAACAATGAGGTCAGCACAATGGCTTACAGAGAGGTAGCCAGCCCATAGCAACACGTGATGAATACTAATCACCAGTGCTTCTAGAATATAGCAATGACCGCCCCTCTCTGCTACAACCAGGTTCATGGCCCCATTTGAGGTATTGCTTATTCAAATTCATAGCTCTAGGCCCCCATCCAATGACTCTCAGTTAGTCCAAACTAAATGATTTATGCAATCAGGGCAAAAGGTACTTAAAAAACCACACAGAATAGAAAAACTAAACAGCAAAAAGTTAGATCAGATATTAAGGAGTCTCAACACCCGTTCCCTAACTGATGTTACCTCCAAATGTTTCCTGGGAATGCCAGTCAACTCCCAGTTATGGGGTGTTCAGGGAGGACTAGCACCTCTGGTGTGAGGGCTGCTGAGCCCTTTTCAGGGCTGCTCATCCACCCTTAATGTCCAGCTGATATTCAACTCTCATCTGTGGCTCCAAGAAGCTGTAGCATGGGTAGCAGCCACACCTCAGGAAACCATCTTGGCAGATGGGCTAAACCAGGCTGAGGGTAACCAATGGGTCACAAACCTGTTGGTGAGTTAGGGGATGGAGCTGCTACACCAAGTATGTGAAGACTTTTCTCCTGCAGAATAGGCTAATGTGAATTATTTGTTCCAATGGCCACAGAGGCGGCAGAAGCAGGTGCTATTGAGTGTTTGGAGTTTGGTCAGACATCAAAGCCAACTAAGTCATCCATTGCATCCCAGCCATCACCAATCATCCTGACTTTTGTCCTGCCACTGGACTTCATTGCCTCAGGAAGAGAGAGTGAGGCTGACAATTTTATGAAGCTCTGCCTCAATCAAATTCAGTTCATTCACAAGTCAAGGATCACCCCTTGTTGTCACTGGTCCTCTTAGAAAATGATGAGTGAACAGCAACAATCCCTCAACATGGCAGAGGGGGCATATCAGGTCCCTCTTGGAAGGGTGGAGGGTGAGCTTGGGACCATAATGCGCCTGCTAAGTCTGAGTGCTACACACACACACACACACACACACACACACACCACTCAGCTATTTTTCCTTAGTCATGAGACATGAGATCAAAAGAGCTAGGTCCAATTTATCCTTTCCTTTCCTTCTTTCTTTCCTTCTTTCCTTCCTTCCTTCCTTTCCTTCCTTCCTTCCTCTTTTCTTCCTTCCTTCCGTTCTCTTTCTTTCTTCCTTCCTTCTTTCCTTTCTTTCTCGTTCTTTCTTTCCTCCTCTTTTTCTTTCTTCAAAGACATTTACTCTAATGACATAGCAAGAACAGCAATTCCCCCAAACCAGGGGCACACTCACCCACAAATATATACAGACTATACAGACTAGAGGGTGCAGTGGATGGAACACTGGAGTCAGGAAGACTTGAGTTCAAATCCAATCTCAGACATATTTACTTAGCTATGTGACCCTGGGCAAGTCCACCTCTATCTACCTCAGTTTCCTCAATTGTAAAGTGGGGATCATAAAAGCACCTTCCTCTCAGGGTTATTGTGAGAATCAAATGAGATAATATTTGTAAAGCACTTGCCACAGTGTCTGGCATATAGTTGGTGCTTAATAAATGCTTAATCTCTTCTCTTCCCAGGTGAAAAGAGTGAACATGATTTTGAAGTATAATGATACTGAAGCACATGTGGAGGGAACACACGTCACCAAGGCAACTCACAACTCTGAAAGTGCAGGGTCTTGATGTCTTTTGCTTTTTTTTTCCCTGAGGGAGTCTCAAAAAATTTGCTTTGGGTTGTGACATTAGCTGACCCCCTGCTCAGCTGGGCTGGCTTCTTGAAGGTCGTGGTGTCTCACCTGGATGGGTAGCTCAGCTGGGCTGGGTCTTGAAGGTCACTTGGTTGCTGAACTCTTCCCTCCTCCCCAGGTTCAGTTGCTGCCGGGTCAAACCAGACAGGTCACTTTGCCTCTGGGCTTTTATCAGATTGGGCCAGGCAGGTCACTGATCCATTTGGCAGCTGCTGCTGGATTGGGCTGGGCAAGTCATTATGCTCCTAGACTCTTCTCGTATGCAGTATTTCCGATGGATTCCCTGGACCCACTCTATAATGGGGAGCTTCAGTCTTTTATCACCTTCAGCCACTGGTTCTGCTGGGTGCTGCTGCACTCCCCTCAATAGAATGTTAACAGTGCTCTTTTTAGATGGAGCAATACTGTGCTTTTTTTAGCAAGGGAAGGGACTCACAGCTTAGGAAGGCAAAGTCAGAGGTGGAGGGAATCTGGCCTCCCCTCTTTGATAATCCTTGCTGAGGTACTCTACCCTGGCTTTGGTAATCAGTCCCGATTCAGTCAGTTACACTTCTCAGACTCCTTTTGGGGTCTCGTGCAGGTAAGTAGCTAGGGACAAAGGTAGGAATGCACCTAATGCTCTAGAAGCCAGTTCATTGTCTTTGCTGCCCAGTTCATATATAATTCAGCTGTTCAAGCCTATTACCCTTCCTAAGGCTTGGAATGTTTTTTGGGTTTTGTTTATTCATTTTTTTCTTTTTTTTTGGTAGGAAGGATTTTATTTTTTTTTGTCCATAAATTTATTTATTTTTAGTTTTCAACCATTTTTTTTGTCAGCAAAAAATCCACCTCTCTTTCCTACCCACCCCCAATTGAGAAAGAAAGAAGAAGAAATATAAACAAACATTATGTACGTGTGTGTATGTATGTATGTATTTAAGCAAAACAAATTTCTGCATTAACCACACCCCCAAAAATGTCTCTTTTTGCACTCTGAGTCCTTCATCTCTCTATCAGGAAATAAGTGGCCTATTTCATCATGTGTCCTCCAGATTATGGTCGATCATTAGGTTGATTAGAATTGCTAATTCTTTTAAAGATGTTTGTCTTTTCAGAGATACAGAGGCAGAGAGAGAAGGAGGGAGGGATAGAGATACAGTGGGCAGGAGAGACAGAGAGGCGGAGAAAAGTAGAGAGGGAGAAACACAGAAAGAGGGAAGGAGAGAGACAGAGAGGAAGAGAGACAGACACAGAGACAGAGAGAGACAGAGAATAACAGAACTTGTAAACAAACTATTAAAAACTTTATAGGAAAAAAAAAGATGTTTGTCTTTACCAAATTATTGTCATTACATAACCTGTTCTGGCTCTGCTCACTATGCATCAGTCATATAAACCTTCTCAGTTTTTCTAAAACAATCCCCTTCATCATTTCTTATAGCACAATAGTATGTCCATCACATTTGTATACTTGTTCAGCCATTCCCCTATTGATGGGCAAACCTCACCTTCTAATTCTTTATCACTGAAAAAAAGAGCTGCTATCAATCTTTTTGTATTTCCTTAGAGTTTATTTCACTTAGAACTCATTCTTCCCTTAACCTTGCTCAGTCATTTTTTCAGTCATATTCTACTGTTTGTGACCCCATTGGGGGTTTTCTTGGCAAAGATACACCATTTCCTTCTCCAGCTCATGTTTTTTTTTTCTTTTTTGGCTAGGCAATGGGGTTAAGTGACTTGCCCAGGGTCACACAGCTAGTAAATGTCAAGTGTCTGAGGCCGGATTTGAACTCCAATCCTTCTGACTCCAAGGCCAGAGCTCTATCCATTATGCCACCTAGCTGCCCCTTCCAGCTCATTTTGCTGATGAGGAAACTGAGGCAAACAGGCTGAAGTGACTTGCTCAAGGTCACACAGCTAGTAAATGTCTGGAGCCAGATTTGAACCCAGGAAGAGGAGTCTTCCTGACTCTAAGCCTGGCACTGCACCACCTAACTGCTTTTCCTTAACTCTCCCTCTACTCCCCAATTCCCCATCTCACTTCCTTCCCGTTTCCCTGTTTAGTAAAATACATTTCTGTATCAAACACTGTGTGTGTGTGTGTGTGTGTGTGTGTGTAGCCTTCCCTCCTTTGACCAGTTCAGATGACAGTGAGGTTCAAGTGTTAGTCACTTTCCTCCGTGCCCTTTCCTCCTTGTTTGAATAGACTTCTACCTGCATGCCCCCATTTATTTTCCTTAGTATTTTCTCCTAAGTTCTTCTCCCTCCCCCCAGTATAGTCATCTTCTCCTCCTTCTCCATTCTTCTTTTAAGATCCTTAAGACATAACAGAATCCATATCAGGCCCCCTGTCTAATTAAACTCCCTCCATGACTGTTGATGATGATGGGGTTGAGAGGAGGGGCGCATGGATCACCTCTCCATATTAAAATGTAAGCAGTTCATCCTTTACTAAAAATTACAATTTTCTATTTATATTTTTTATCTATTTTTTATATTTCTCTTGACTCTTATGTTTGTACTTCAAAGTTTCTATGAAGTTCTGGTCTTTTCATCAGGAATTCTTAGAAGTTCTCAATTTCATTAAAGGTGAATTCCCGCACCCTTTGTGGGATTATTCTCAGTTTTGCTGGGTAGGTTATTCTTGGTTGTAAGTCTATTCTTTGCCTCCTGGAAAACTGTATTCCAAGCTCTCTGTTTCTTTTAAGTAGTGGCTACTAATCTTAACTGTTGCTCTCAGTACTTGAATTGTTTCTTTCTGCAATATTTTTTTTCTTTGATCTGGAAGCTCTGGATTTGGGCTATAATGTTCCTTGGAGTTTCATTTTGGGATTTCTTTTAGGAGGTAATCAGTAGATTCTTTCTATTTCTACTTTGCCCTCTGGTTCTAAGAGATCTGGGTAGTTTTCTTTTATAATTTCTTGAAATATGATGTCTAGGCCTTTTTTTTCTTTTTGGTTGGGGTTTTCAGGTAGTCCAATGATTCTTTTTTTTCTTCCACTTAATAGTATTTTATTTTTTCCAATTAGATGTAAAGATAGTTTTTAACATTCACTTTTATAAGATTTTGAGTTCCAAATTTTTTTCTTTCTCTCTCCCTTCCCTCCCTCCTCCACAAGATGGCAAGTAATCTGATATAGGTTATACATGTAAAATTATATTAAATACATTTCCACATTAGTCATGTCGTGAAAGAAGAATCAGAACAAAAGAGGAAAACTGGGAGAAAGGAAAAAAAAAGAGCAAATAGTATGCTTCAATCTGCATTCAGACTCCAAAGTTCTTTCTCTGGATGTGGATAGCATTTTCCATTATGAGACCTTTGGAGATGTCTTAGATCCTTGGATTGCTGAGAAAAGCTAGGTCTATCAGTGTTGGTCATTGCACAGTGTTGGTGTTACTATGTACAATGTTCTCCTGGTTCTGCTCACTTCACTCAGCATCAGACCATACGAGTCTTTCAAGGTTTTTCTGAAATCCACCTGCTCATCATTTCTTATAGCACAATAGTATTCCATTACAATCATATATTACAACTTGTTCAGCCATTCCCCAGTTGATGGGCATCCCTTCAATTTCCAATTCTTCGCCACCACAAAAAGAGCTGCTATAAATATTTTTGTACATGTGGGTCCTTTTCCCTTTTTTATGATTTCTTTGGGATACAACCCTAGAAGAGCTATTGCTTGGTCAAAGGGTATGCACATTTTTATAGCCCTTTGGGTATAGTTCCAAATTGCCCTCCAGAATGGTTGGATCAGTTCACAACTCCACCAACAATGCATTAGTGTTCCAATTTTCCCACATCTTCTCCAACATTTATCATTTTCCTTTTTTGTTATATTAGCCAATCTGATAGGTGTGAGATGGTACCTCAGAGTTGTTTTAATTTGTATTTCAGTAATCAATAGTGATTTAGAGCATTTTTTCATATGACTATAGATAGTTTTGATTTCTTCATCTGAAAACTGCCTGTTCATATCCTTTTAGTCCAACAATTCTTAAATCATATCTCTTTGATCTGTTTTCCAAGTCAGTTGTTTTGCTGACAGATATGTTATATTTTCTATTTTTCAGCCTTTTCACTTTTTTTTTAATATATCTTATTGTCTCGTAGAATTATTAGTTACTGTTTGGTCCATTATAATTTTCAGAGACTTTACTGCTTGGGCAGTTTGGTTCTCAGATCAACTTATCTAGCTCTAACTTCTCCGCTGGCTTCCAGTTTCATATATCTGACTGCTTACTGGGCACTTGGAGCTGGATATCCAGTAGACATCTTAAATGCAACCATATGCAAAACTGAACTCGTTATCTTTTCACTAAACCTTCTTCCTCCCCAAATTCCCTCTTACTGTCAAAGGTAGCACCACCTTCCCAGTCCCTCAGACTCATAACCCAGGTGTCATCCTAGGCTCCTCCCCCTCTCTCATCCCCCATATCCAATATGGCGCCGAGGCCCGTTGATTTTGCCTTTGTATCATCTCCGTCACATACTCCCTTATCTCCTTTACACTCCAGTACAGGCCCTCATCACCTCACTCACTTGGTCACTCTTGGATTATTGCAATAGCTTGATGATTGATCTTCCTGCCTCTCCACTCCAGTGCATTTTCTATTCAGCTGTCAAAGTGATTTTCCTAAAAAGCAGGTTTATCCATGTCACCTGTCTATTTGATCACCTCCAGTGGTTCCCCATCATTTCTATGATCAAATATAAAATCTTCTTTTTGGCATTTAAAGCCTTTCATAACTTGACCCTCCCCTACCTTTCCAGTCTTCTCACACCTTACCTTCCCACCCTCCCCCACCCCAGCCAACATGGACTCTGTGATCCCATGATGCTGGCTTTCTTGTTCTTTAAACAAGACACTCCATATCTTGCCTTCGGCATTTTTACTGGTTCTCCCAAGCCTGGAATTTTCTCCTTCCTCATAGCTGTCTCCTACCTTCCCTGGCTTCCTTTGAATGCCAGCAAAAATCTCACCTTTCCTGATCCCCCTTAAGTTTAGTGCCTTCCCTCTACTGATTATTTCCAGTTTATCCCACTCACAACTTGTTTGTACACAGTTGTTTGCGTATTGTTTCTTCCATTAGAGTGTAAGCTCCTTATGGGAAGGGACTGGTTTTTGTCTTTCTCTATATCCCTAAAGTTTAACACAGTGCTTGGCACATAGTAAGTGTTTAATAAATACTTATTGACTGCCTAGAAACTGTATTCTTTTTTAAAAAATTAATTATATATATATATATTTCAACCAACAAAACCTTCCTTTTCTTCCCATCCCAAACTCCTTCCTCATTGAAAAATGAGGAAAAATACCCTACCAGTTACAAACATGTACAGTCAAGCAAAACAAATTTTTTCATTGGCAATGAGCAAATATATTTGTGTGTATGTGTGTGTATATTATATGTATACATACACATTTGCATCTGATAAAATAACTTTGATTACATGAAATTGAAAAGCTTCTCAAACAAAATTAATGTACTTAGGATAAGAAAGAAAGCATTGAATGAGGAAAAAAAATCTTTGAATCAAATATCTCTGATAAGGGTTTGTTATGTGTGTGTGTATCACAATGTTTTATATAGAGAAGTACCATAAATTTGTATGTGTATATGTATATACAAACATATAAGTGTGTATATAATATCAAAAGCTAGCTATTCCTCAAAAAATAAGTGGTCAAAAGATGTGAACAAACAGGTCTTTAAAGAAGAATTGAAGATCATTGATAAACATATGAAAGAACACCCCAAATCACTAATAATAAGAGAAATGCAAATCATAACAACCCAATAGTTTCATCTCACACCCAGAAAATTGACAAAGATGGGAATAGTCAATGTTGGAGGGGTTGTGGGAAGATCAGCACATACTGGTGCATTATTGGTGGAGATGTGAAGCAGTACAAACATGTGGAATTATGAAAATAAAGTAAAATGAAATGTCCATAGTCTTTGACCCACAGATTCCATTACTAAGCTTATATCTCTAAGAGATCATTAATAAAAAGAAAGTCTCCATATATGTTAAAATTTTCATAGTAGCATTTTTATGATAACAAAGAATTGGAAACAAAGTAGGTACCCATTAGGGAATGACTAAACAAATTGTGGTATGTTAATATAATTTATGTGAGAGTGCTGTAAGAAATGATGAATTTGATAGATACTGAGGAGCATGAGAATATTTACGTGAATGCCACAATGTGAGTAGAGCCAGGGATATCATGAACACATTGACTGCCACCATATAAATGCAAAGATTAACACAACAACGAAGAACAAGTCATACAATATGACAACGAACATGTTTGGCCCCAAAGGAAGTGATATGAGAAGATATCTCCCCCCACTCTTTTGTAGAGAGAGGGAGTGCTCAAAGACGTGGAGCAGTGTATATAAAGGCAGAATTTTTTAGGTGTTGATTAATTTTAAGGAATTTTTTCCTCTTCCCCTTTTTCTCAAAAAAAAAAAGTTTTTCTTGTAAAGAATTACTCTCTGGAAGGAAGGGGGAAATTTAGGTGATGTGATAACAAAAGTTATCAATAAAAATCCATTCTAAAGAAAAGAAAGCTATCTATGGGCCCCTTCTGGAGGGGTGGAAGGGGATGATGGTGAGTAGCCCCCCTAGAAGCCATATCTTGCTGTGACCCCACAGAGGATGATGTGCCAGGGTTTCTGTTTTCCACCTCTGGGCAATGTCCATAACTCTCCTTAACTGATGGTGCCTTAGATGTCCATCAGTCCGTGTTCCATTTGCAGTGATTGCCTGTGATGCAACACTTCCTAGTCATGGCACTGGCTGGGTGTTTCTCTTGACTCGAGGTCTTCTACCAGAGACTGGACAGCCACTGGACAGCCAGTTCCAATGTCATTGAAGGTTTATTGGTTAAGGGTAGATGGAACTAGACGGGTTCTGAGATGCTGTCTAATTCTTAGGTTCCAAGCTCTGTGATTATTATTGGAATGGGTGAAGGATGTCTTGAAGGAAATGCCAACTTACGTCTTCCTTGGAACAGAGGGAGTCTGGTTCTCACTCTTCCCCCATCCATTAATTCTGATGCTTTATAATATCCCTGTCTTCCCCCTTCCCAAAAACCACAAGACACTAAACTCTGGGGCCGCCATAGATTTTATTGTTGGGAGTGGAAGGGAGAGGGGAGAACTCCCAAAGGGAGCAAGAGGCCCCATGCTGCAGAGCTCCAGGAAGTGGTTAGGTCTCCAAATACAGGTGGTGGTCTTCTTTGGCTAGAACTCCAAGCAGGACACCTGGTGGGTGGAGTTCATTACCAAACTCCCATTGACTGGAATTCTACATGGTAGTTGGAGTTCTGGGGATAAGAAAGGGAAGGGTGGGGCTCCAGGTGGTGTGTACATGTAGGGGGCCAGTAAGGTGGAGGCCCTTATTTCTGAGCAGGGATCATATCATCAATGGACTGGCCCTTCTCCAGTTTCTTCTCCATCTCCACCATGAGCTTCACACCATCCACTACCAATTGCACCTGCTCCACCTCTGAGGAGCCCAGTCGGTCTGCATTGGACACATCAAATACAGATCCCACAGCTGCTGTATCCACACCACCTGTAGGGGAGGTAGAAGGGAGAGGATGGGTGAATGGCTCAAAGCAAGATCCTAAGGCGTTTGGAGTGAAGGGGCAGGGACCAGGGACGTGAGAGATAGATACCCATGGGACTATATGTCACCTACCTAGATACCAGATATCATAATATCACTGTTATCTAGCATTTATAGAGCACCTACTATGTGCCAGGCACTGTGCTAAGCACTTTACAAATATCATGCCATTTTATCCTTACAACAACCCTGGGAAGGAAGTGCTATTACCATCCTGTTTTACGGTTAAGGAAACTGAGGCAAACAGAAGTTAGACTTCCCCAAGATCACATAGCTACTAAATCTGAGACTGGATTTGAATTCAGATCTTCTTGACTCTATTCCCAAGCCCTCTATCCACTGTACCACCTAGCTGCCCTAATATATAACATCCATATGTAATATCCATGGAGATACACAATGCCAATGGAGATATCTAACACCATTGAAGATAGCCAACATTCATGGAGTTGTATGAGACACCCAATATCCATGGTAAGAGTCAGCACCCATGGGGCTATATAACACCCATGAACATATCCAGTGCCCATAGAGACATCCGATTTTATCGGGTTGGCCAACATCCACAGGCACCTAGCATCAATCCATGGAAATACTGAATGCTCATAGAGGTTCCCAGTCCAGTCCCCATGGAGACACTTAATAATTGGCTGGGACAATGGGATGGGCCATGCCACATTCACTCAGGATAGCTGGATGAGCGAGTACCCACCTGTGCCCCGCTTCTGCAGACGCAGGCGGGTGAGGATCTCTTCAAACTTGGGGTGCTTGCTGAGGTTTGCCAGTTTGACGTGCACACCCCCACGCAGGCCAGTACCGAGGTTGGAAGGGCAGGTGAGGACGTAACCAAGATGTTCATTCCACATGAAAGGGTGGCCAGCCTTCTTGAAGATCTCTTCAATCTGGGGAGGGGAGGGAGGAGAAAGGATGAGTCACTGTGATAGCGGAAATAGTCATCATCAGGGGAGAGGGACAACACCTGTGATTTCCTCAGTGTGAGGACACACACAAAGAAGTCTGTGTCTGAGGCTAGATCTGAATCCAGCTTTTTCTAGCTCCAAGGCCAGTTTTCTACCCACATCCTGGCTGCTTTTTCCTGTTAATCACAAAAACTCCTATAGATTTAGCACTTCTCAAAGCATCCCTGTGTGATTGGTGGTGTGAGGATGATAATTCTTGTTTCATAAAGGAATAAATGGATAACATGGAAGCAGTGGGAGCTAGGAGACAGAGAGCCAGCCTTGGAGTCAGAAAGACCCAGGTCCAAGACTTGTCTCTGGCACCCACTGTGACTCTGGGCAAGTCAGGAAGGTCTCACAGACAAAATTTCAGACAAGCTGCCTATCTGCCCTGAGAGAGGCAGTGTCCCCACTAGGGATGTCCACATAGCCGGGAGACCCCAAGCCTGGACAAAAACACCTGCTAAAAATGGAAGTTCAGAGAGATGAAGTGTTCTCCAGCTAGGAAATAAATACCCAACCTGGGATTGGAATCCAGGGTTTCTGACTCCAAGGTCATAACTCTACTCTATCATTCCCATTTCCAGGGGGTTCTGATTAAAGAAATCAGGTCAGGGGTAAGAAGTTCAAAGTGAGAATTCAAGGGCTGGTGCCCCAAGATATCAAGTCAGAGAGAATCCTCTCTGGGTCTCAGTTTCCTCATCTGTAAAATGAGGGAGTTAGATAAGAGGTCCCCTCTTGTTCCTCCCTGCTCTAAATCTGTGACCCTCTGCCCACTTCCATGCTGATGCATGTCCTTCAGGGGAGTACAAAGGAAGTACCAGGAATATTGAATTAGGCTAGGAGGATACCAGATGGCTCCTGCTTCTCCCCTGAGGCCTCACACCTAGGGAGGTCCTCCTGGCCCTGCCAAGTGGCACCCTCATTGTGTCCTTTGGTCTGGGTGTCCCTTGTAACCCTCCCCCCCACGCCCCTGCAAGCTGGTGTCCTGAGCTCTTCCCAATGGGGCTCGAGCTGGGCACTAATACACCCAACCCCGTGTTTGATTGGAGGGCACTCTTGAGTATCACTCCCCCCACCCATTGTCTTCTATTGATTTTCTGTCGATTTTTTATCTATTCATATCAACAAAGCAATCAGTATATATTAATTACTCACTATGTGCCAGGCACTGTGTTAAATGTTGCAGATTCAAAGAAAGGCAAGATTAGCCTCTGTTCTCAACAAACAGGGAGTCTAATGGGAATGTACCTGTATATGTACATACGTGTACACATGCACATGGAGACATTATATACATACATCTGTATCATGCAGACATAGTATATTGTATATACATGTATATATATATATATATACAGAGATATATACGTATCATGCAGACACAATATATCATATATGTGTGTACACATATATGTACCATGCAGACACCATGTATCATACATGTGAGTATGTGTGTATGCGTGCATGCATGTATGTATCGCGCAGACATAATAAATAGTGTATATATTATGTATATACACATAAAAGTAGTATGTATATGAGCTTAGTATATATATATATTTTATAGATACATAACACATGCATATATACACTATGTGTATTTAATATGTATATAGACTATTCATGTGTGTATGTATAGACATGTGTGCACACACATATTATATAGGTGCATGTTGTCTCCCCAAATAAAATGTTAGCTCCTGGAGGACCTGGACTGTCTCTTGTCTTTGTATCTCCCGTGCCTTAGCACAGTGCTTGGCACATAGGGAACACTTAATAAATGTTTGTTGATTAAGTGTCTGAGGCACCAGAATCACCAGGGCAGTTCTGCCTGAGACTTAACATGCATTTCTATGGTGCTTTAACATTTAATTTGCCAAGCACTTTCCCCAAAATATCCCTGTGAGGTAGGTAGTGAAAGTATTATTATCTATATTTAGCAAAGGGGGAAACTGAGGCAACTGGCTCATGGTCACACAGGAGGTGAGTTGAGATCATAGGATTTTAGATTTGGAAGGGCCCCTAGGGACCATCTAGTCCAGGGGTGGGGAACCTGAGGCCTCAACGTCATGTGTGACCCTCTAGGTCCTCAAGTGCACCCTTTGACTGAATCCAAGCTTCACAGAACAAATCACCTTCATAAAAGAATATGTTCTGTAAAGCTTGGACTCATTCAAAAAGCAGTACCCAAGGACCTAGACGACATGTGGTCTTGAGACCGTGGGTTCCCCACCCCTGATCTGGTCCATGAGTTCTTAACCTTTATTGTAGCATAGAACTCTTCCCAAAATAATGCTTTAAAAACATAAAATAAAATACATAGGATTACAAAGGAAAGCCAAGGTTAATGGTGCCATTTTTTCCCACCCAAATTTATAGATCCCCCCTGAAATCTATCCACAAATCCCTTGGGGTTAATTTAGAACCCCAATCTAAATCCAAAGCCCTCATTTTACAAATGAGGTAATGGACCTAAAGTACAATCTTACTATCATAGATTTAGCCCTGGAAGGGACCTCAGACATCAGCTAGCCCAAACCTTTCCTGCGACAGATGGAGAAGCTGAGGCTCAGAGGGCCAGGTTACTAAGGTAACAGGGACTAGAGCTGCACTGGAACCAGGATCTGAACCCAGGTTTCCTGACTCCTAGTCCTGGGCTATCTTCATTCCATAGGAGGGTGGTGTCAGGGACCAGGGACCAGGGGTCAGGGGTCACAGCCCACCTTCTGCAGCCCCACGCAGAAGCGACGGAAGACCTCCTTCATATTGCCCCCCTTCTCCATGGAGATGACCCTCAGATGGTCCTCCTCATTCACCCACACCAAGAAGCTCTTGTTGTCATTGTGCCTGAGGGAAGAAAGAAAGGGGATCAGAGGACCATTGGGTTCCCCAAGTCCCCTACCCTCTCCTCCTCCCTGAATGGGCTACCTAGCGTGGGGAGGGACTGTAGACTTACAGGAGGAGTCAGCAGGAAGAGGGTGTAGAGGAAAGGGTCTGAGAAGAGACCCTGTAAACAATAGGGGCAGAATTGTTGCTGGGCAGAATCACAGCAAGCTCAGGTCATAGAACGGTAGGCTCCTCAAATCTCAGAGTTTGCCCATCACCCTTCCCTCACCTCCTCTGAGTCCTGAAGAGCCCTAAACTTCTAGATTCTCAGAAGATTGGAATCTTAGCATCCTAGGAGGAGGTGGTTCTCATGCCCCAGATTCTTGGAATCACAAGGATCCCAGATCTGATCATCCCCAAATTTTGGAATGTTATGATTTTAGCCTTAGAGTTGGAAGGAAGCCGTAGTGTCCAAGTGCCTCATTTTGTGAATGAGGCATTCTGGACCCAGAGAGGGAAGGGACTGGTTCAAGGAAACACAGTTCACACATGGCAAAGCCAGAATTTGAGGTCAAGGACTCTGATCCCAAATAAAAAACACTTCCAAAAGTGCCACCATGCTGGAATTTGAATTTTCTGAAACGGAATCTTAGGATTTCTGAATTCTAGAATTCGAAGAATTCTAGGCTCTTAGCCCTTACAGAGACCGACCAGCCCCACTCCCTCATCATCTTTCACTAGCCTGGGGTGGATGCTCTGGACCTGCGTGTTTTTAAGGAGATGTGACTCCTAATTGGCTGAGAGAACGCTGAGCCAGGACACTTTGTAAGTGGAGCAGGGACATACTTGTTGGAGCCATCCTTGGAGAGAGGACCTTAAGGGAGACCCCTCAAGAGAGAGGAAAAGAGTGAACTTTAGATCGGCTGGAGCCCTGAGGCCACAGCCGCGTAGAGGAGCTGAGCCCCGCCATGTCTCTTGATTTTCAGCATTTGCAGCCTCAGAGACATCTAAGAATAGTCTGCCTCATGGTAAGATTGTTCTCTTGTTTTGAGCTGAGGTCCCATCTCACACCCAGCTGAAGAGCTCATTTATTCTTGCGTTTTCTTTGGTGTATTCTAATCTCCACCTCCTATTTCTGTTTGTGGTTCTTTTCGACAGAGGATCAAACTAGCTCTTCAAGACGGTCTTTTGTGGGGCTGTCAGTACGTTCCTCATTGAAAGGGATCAGGGAAATAGCTTTCATCCCGAATGCAGACCCAGACCTGGGACTAGAGTTACGCGAGGGAAGGCAGGTGGAGATGTCAGTCTAGAGTAAGACCAGGGGAGAGGTCTCCCGGCCTCAATGGTCCTATACTTCTCCCTGGCCTCAACGGCTAAGCTCCTACTGCCATCAGCACAGTGCCAGCAAAAGTGGCCAGATCCCAGATCCCATCTGTGAGTTGTGTCTCTGCGTTTAGACCGTCCTTCATGTCTAGCTACACCTTGTGTATAGATGAGGAAATGGAGAGGGAGGGGAAGGGGCCTTCTGCAGGGAGCCCAGGGCACATTCTGGCAGTGGGGCGCTCAGTGGGAGGGGCTCCTCACCAGATGCCGCGGGCATCGGGCCAGTCCCGGGCCATGCCAGAGGCCAGCAGCAGGGGGGAGACGGGCTTGTCAAAGAGGAAGTGATCATCAATCAGCTGCTGCTGCTCCTTCTCCGTCATGCTCTTCAGAGGGTAGTATTTGCCCTTGAACTCCCCAGTCAGACTGTTGAGGGCTGGGGGTTGGGGGAAGGTGGGAGGGGGAGAGGGGGAGGGAGAGAAGACAGCATAGAGTGAGCACCCAGACCTCGTGGAGGGTGGCTGTGGGTGGAATCCCAACAGGAGGTCCATGTGCATTGGAGGGGTCTCTAGAGGGGAGATTTTAGAGGGGGTAAAGGCATGGAACAAGGTATGGTGGCATGGAGAAAAGTTTCTTCATGAAGGACAAACAGACAAGGTCTTTCCTGGGCTGGGAATGCAGACAGGGAAGTTTGTGGAGACAAAGGGGGCCCCTCACCTTGGACACTCAGGGATTCCACAGCACGTCGCTCTCCCCGGGAGCAGTGGGGGGGCAGGGTGTAACCTTTGATGCTTCGGCCTGTCCGGACGCGGCTGCTCAGCACGTAGTTGGGGTCCAGGTCGTCACCACCCTAGGGGACAGTGTGGCAAGGGAGGCTGGCTTAGGGAGGGATCGATGTCTCCCCGCTGGAAGGCACCCCTGGACAGAGGGTATCCTAGCTCAACCCTGCCTAGCGAGCCTCTTCTAACTCTCACTCCCCCTTCCCCATCCTCTCATATGCCCTCACCTTTCCCCTTCAGCACTCACCTCCCTCCATCAGTCCCCATCTCACTCAGTCTCCCCTAATTTCCCTCCATCAGTGCTGGTCTTCTCCACTCTCCCCACTGCCTCCATGCCTTGACTTCTTACCCTTTCCTTCCCTTCCCCCCCACCAAACATTTCCCCAGTGGTTCTACCTTGAGGTTCTCATGGTTGAGGTCGGTCTTATGCTTGTCTGTGGGCTTGTAGCCCCCGTGCCGATCCTGAATGATGGGGTCAAACAGGTCCTTGAAGACGACATAAGACTCCTCGTCACCAGCCACACAGCCCACAGTCATGATGAAGGGATGGCCTGTGTGTGGGGATGAGAGGGGAGACAGAGGTCATAGAATCACAGAAACTTAAAACAAACACAGAATGTCAGAGCTGGGAGTGCCCTTAGAACATGGGATGTTTAAGATAGAAGAAAGCTTAGAACATGGAATGTCAGAGTGGGGAGGGATTTGAAGGCATAGAATGTTAGCAGTGGAGAGGACCTTAGAAGAGAGAATGCCAGATCTGGGAGGGCTCTTAGAACATTGGATGTCAGAGCTGGCAGGGACCTTAAGACATAGAATGTTAGCAGCAGAAAGGACTTTAGAACAGAGAATGTCAGAGCTGGGAAAGACTGTAGAGTAATGGAATGTCAAAGCTGAAAGAGAACTTGGAAATCGCCTGGTTCAGTATCTTGCAAATAGGACACTGTGGGGCTTGAAATCCATTGATGGAAACCATGGTAAGATGACAAAAGCAAACAGAGAGAAATGTAAGTCTGACACCTGGACTCAAACAGTCAATTTCACAAATATGAGATGAGACTCAAGTGGTTATGTGAGTTTGGAAACAAACTCCTCACTATGTACGACCATGTGCAATACCGAGGCTCTTGGGCTGTAATAAGAGTCGTGTGCCTTCCAAGGATAAGGCCATTAGATCATTGATAATCCAGAGACTGTCCAGGGGAAGCCTAATCCTAACCCTGACCAGGAGGGTGCAGGACCTAGAGCCCCTACCAGATGGGGATCCATTGAAGGGACTGGGGATGTTTAACCTGGAGAAGACTCGGGGGTGACATGATGGCTGTTGGTAAAGACATGAAAGGTTGAGATTTGAGAGAAGGCTTTTATCTGTCTTGCTTGGCCCCTGAGGGTGAAACCAAGCGTTGGGAAGAAGTTTCTAAGTGACAAATTTAGCCTTGAGGAAAGGCTACACTTCCTGATACAGAGAGGCAGCCAATCGCCCTTCATCCCAGGTCTTCACACATCAATCCAAGTTGGATGGACCCTTGTGGGCAATGGGATCACAGGATCCTATATTGAGCCTGGAAAGAATGGAGCTCAGAAGAAATCCAATAAAGGCAGCTAGTGGATAGATCACGGCCTGAAATCAGGAAGACCTGGATTCAAATCCAGTCTCAGACATTTACTAGCTGTGTGACCCTGGGCGAGTCACGTAGCCTGTTAGCCTCAGTTTCCTCATCTGTAAAATAGGTATAACAATAGAGCCCATTTTCCAAGGTGTTTGTGAGGATAAACCGAAATAGAATTTGCAAAGCCCTTTGAAAACCTTAAAGTGGTATAATTTTTATTATCACATCTTTATTTTAAAGATGAGGACACTGAGACTCAGACAGGGGCCATGCCCATGATCATGCAGGTATTAAGTAGCAGAGACAGTATCTGAACCCAGGTCTGGTGATCCCCAGTCCACCACCATACCACCACGATGCTTCGTAGGATGGGAGCAGGGGTCCTTGTTCATACGTGGGTTGCAACATATGTCTGTGAAGGTCCTTCCGATTTGGAAATCCTGGGATTCTGTGAAATGCTGATCTGAGAGCCCAAGGGGATGGGTGTGGGGGTGAGGTGATGATGAGGAGAGTGGGCTAGGAGATTCATGCCATGGCAAGAAAGAGCTTGCCAAGACATTAGAAACAAAACAGAAGCATCATTTTTACACCAAGAAACTGAACCACACAATTTATTTGTCCAAAAAACCTGATTCCTAATGCCATATTTAACATTTGGGGAAGGCAGCTAGGTGGTGCAGTGGGTAGAACACCAGCCCTGGAGTTGGGAAGACCTGAGTTCAAATCTATTCTCAGATGCTTACTAGCTGGGTGACCCTGGGCAAGTCACAACCCTGATTGCCTCTCTCTCAAAAAAAAAACATTTTAGGGGGAAGTAGAGGCAGCATTGGGATTTCTCCACGGCACTCCAGGCTTCCACAGAACAGAGCTTAGGAAGGACAGAGCGTGAGCTACCCATCTGGGCAGATAGAGGGCACGGAAGCAAGGGGACAGAGCTAGACATAATCTTAGCCAGTCTCAAGCAAAAGTATGGCAGAGGCTTTTGAGAGCATTTATTCAAACGCAGAGATGTTGTAGGGGAGGAAATCAAGGGCCTGAGAGGGAAAGAGGCTTGTCCGAGGTCAGAGAGCCACTCGTTGGCACAGCTGAGGTCTCCTACCTCCCAGTTTAGGACTACCTGTGGCTCTATTTGAAGGGATGAGGGTGAGCAGGGCTCCTGCAGGGCTTTGTAAGTGATTCTGAGATTACCAATGAGTTTTACAAACTCATATTTATTTATGAGTCTTCCATAGTCCCCAACTATGGAAATCCCAGACATATCTATGGGATATTTATGGGATCCTGCATCCAGGGCCATCTCTAGTTGTCCTGATCTATATCTGGTCACTGGACCCAGATGGCTCTGGAGGAGAGAGAGAGTGAGGCTGGAGACTTTGCACAGCCGTCCGTCACTTGAATCACTTGCAAGTCATGGCATCACCTTCCTGGTGTCACAGTCCTCTCCAAGAGCAAAGGAAAAACAACTGCAATATATAGGATACTTGGGAGTGTCCATTGGAGGACCTGAGAGAGTCTATGGGGATTATAGAATGATAATGTTAGATCTGGAAGGAACCTTAGAGGTCATCTAGTTCCACCCCCTCACTTTACAGATGGGGAAACTGAGGCCCAGGGAAGTGAGGTGGTTTGTCCAAGGTCTTATGAATAGTGAGCCTCGGAAGTGACTCCAGAGACTTCCTTTTCTACTGTTCCATACTGGGAGGGAGGGGACCAGAGGGCTGTCTGAGAAGTCCTTGGTGTGTCTATGGGGGTTCTGAGATCGTTCATTATAGTCCCAGTAGGTTTTGAGTGTGTCTCTGGGATCCTGGGGATATCTGTGGTAGATCAGGAATTATATAGGGGTGCTGTGAAATGTCTGTAGTCATTTCTGGGTGTCCCAGGGTTGTCCATTGAGACCCCAGAGGTGTCTATAAGACTCTCAGGGTATCTGAGTAAGAACCTGAGTTAGGTCCCAGGTGTGTCTGTGGGGCTCTGGGGATAGGTTTGTGGTGGTTTGGGGGAGGTTATAGGAATGCTAGGGAGTATTTGTGGCTATTTCTAGGGTCCTGGACAGTGTCTACTGGAGTCCTGGGGTGTCTATAGGGGCCTTGGGGTATCTGGGTTAGATTCGTGGCATGTCTAGGGTGGTTCTAGAAGTGTGTGGAGATGCTGGAGGTGTTTATGGCCATCTTTGGGTCCTAGGGTTGTCTAGGGTGGCTCTGGGAGTGTCCCTGTCGACTGTGGGGTGTTTATAGCCACCTCTGGGAGTGTCTAGGGTAGCTCTGGGAGCCTCTGGGGACTGGGGGGTAAGCCTCGCTCCCCCTCGCCCTCTCTCGGCACCAGGTCTCTCACCTGGGTTGTCCACCCCGGTCTGGATGACATCATCCAGAGTGAAGCCAGAGGGTGTCTCCTTGTCACGGAGCTTCTTGTACAGGTCTGCGGTGAGCACCTTGGCCATGTGGTTGTTGTGTTTGCTCAGGTCAGGGTACTCCTCCTCCGGCTTGAAGTTGAGCTTGTACTTGTTGTGGGTGTTTCCGAAAGGCATGGTGACAGTCGGGCAGGGCCTGTGGGGCAGAAGCAGGGGTCACTAGGGCCAGCCGCTGGGGCTTGGCTGGAGGAGAAGGACGCCACGTCTCAGAGAAGGGTCATCCTGGTGGGAAGGATGCTTGAGCTCTGGCTGCTGTGGCAAGATCAAGATAACCTGGAGCCCAAAGAAACCTGGGCTTGGGAGAACCTTAGAACCTCAGACCCCAAAGAATCTTAGATGAGGTAGAACTTTAGAACCTCAGACCCAATAGAATCTTAGACTCAGAAGAACCTTAGAACGCTTTCAACAGAATATTAGTCTCTGTAGATCCTTATACTCTTTGACCCAACAGAACCTTAGCCTTTTAGAACCTTTGACTCTTGGAATTGTAGGGTCTGAGACTAGAATGTTTGAGCTGGATGGACTTTGGATTTATGGATCTAATTCAACCCACTCAAGGTATAGATGGGGAAACTGAGGCCAGAGAAGGGAGGAGTGCCACAGCATTCTGTCAAACTAGAACCTGAGGTTCCTGACTCTTAGTTGAGGGGAGGAAGGAAGTAGGAGCAGAATCAGAGGGATGGGAAGGAAGGTCAGGAGAATTTTAGGGGTTGAGTGGAATTGTGGACAGTCTTAGGAGAGGGGAAAACATTAGGGTTGGGGAAAGCTTGAGGACCAGACCTCAGTTTCCCCATCTGTAAAATGGCAGGGTTGGACTAAATCATCTCTAAGGTCCCTTCTAGCTCTAAACGCTACTGTGCTCCTAAATTAGAGACGACTGGGGGGAGGGGGCAGACAAGGGGCAGAGAAGGCGGGGAATTATAGGAGTTGGGGGGGCAGTTGGAGCTGCCATCCCTGGGGGGATATTTTTAGCCTATGGACTCCGCCTCCCACAGCTGTGGCCATTCTCCCTCCCCTCCCCCCACCACATTCCGGGGGCTCTGTTTGCACCGAATCAGCCGCTCTGGAGCCAGGGGGGAGGTGGGAGAGGACAACAGCAGAGGACACCAGCCCTGCCCTAGGCTAGACAAAACCAGTCAGGAGCTGTTGGCCTCAGGGCCCCCTGAGACCTGACACAAGGGGAGCATCTGTCCCCTGGCTCGCGTGTGGGGCGCATATGGCCACACACACACACAGGGACACACCAGGGGCACACATGGGCACACGCGCGCACGCGCACACACACACACACGCGCGCGCGCGGGCACACCATCATGAGGAGGATCCAGCTCACACACAGACAAAAGCTGTCACATGAAGACACACACAGTCCATTGGGGCATCCCCCCCACCCAGAGACACCCAGAAAGTCATCATGCACCGGCATAAGGGGGCACACAAACATAGATCCAGTCAGAGACTCAGGCACAGGCAAGGTCACGGAATCACAGAGTTAGAAGGGGCCATTCAGGTTGGTTGTCAAGATGAGGAAACTGAGACCCAGAATCATCATCAGATATATGGAGAAGCAATCTGTCTTAAGCAGACACAGAGAAACCTACAGTTGTGCACACACACGCACACACACACAGTCACGTAGACACACAATGATACACAGGTACAGAGAGACAGTCACACACTAATCCAGAGGGAGCCAGTAGCGCACGTACAGTCGCATATGGTCACACACGGAACACAGAGCCAGCCAGCCAGACTGAGCACACCTACACAAGGAGATCCAGGGTCATTCACACCTAGTCATAGTTGTAAGATTGTGCTTGGATAAGAGCCCACCCTATGCAGGAGAAGTTGGGGAGACAAGTTCAGCCCCTTCCCTCTTTAATTTCTCCCAGCCTCCCCTTCCCTTTCCAACCACCCCTCCCCCAAATCCCTTGGAACCATACCTGCGCTGGGCTGGACTGGACTCTCTCTGTGTCCCCTACAACTGATGGGTGACCCAGGGGTCTGGCAGGGTAGCCCCTGGCTTATATAGGGAAGCCAGAGGGGCTGTCATTTGCGGGGGCCAGGCCAGCCCCCTGGAGGGTGGGAAGGAAGCTGAGCTGCCCACTGGGCATTGTGCCCGGGCAAGGGAGCATGGTTGGCCCTAGGCTCCCCCCCAGCTGGGCCCCGGGGTCCAGGAGTGCCTTGTGGCCTGAGCCCCACAGGATACCTTGTATGGGCGGCTGAGGGGAGCCCAGCTTGCCCCCCCCCCCCCCCCCCCCAGGCCCCGGGGGCCCCGGGGGCCCCGGCCCCCCCCCCCCCGGGGGCCCCGTGGGGGGGGGGGGGGGGGGGCCCCCGCTTCCCCCCCCCCCCCCAACAACAAGTGCTGAGTTGCACTGGAAGCAACAACTTGCTCCAGGCTGAGGACATTGGGGAAGAAGTGGAGGACACGTCCCTGGTTCCTGGCCTGGCCCGGCCCCTTCCCCCTCTTTGGGCCAGGGTCCAACTCCTTAGTCCTAGACAGCCCGGGGCCTCACATCCGTCAGTCTTTTGTCCCTCCCCTCTCAACTTAGCCTTTCACACCCTCCTCAGAACCTTGGCCTCCCACACCCTCAGACCCTAAGCTTTACCTTTAACCCTTCCCCAGTCCTCAGCCTTAGAATTCCACCTTTAAATTTCCATCTCCACTCTTGACCAATAAGCCTTTTCTTTGGCCTCTGAAGCTACACCTTAGCAGCCTCTGCCCCCCTGCTCCATTTCTTGGCCCCTAACTCCCTCTCACTTCCCCCCAACCTAAAGATTGTGTATTGGGAGCCCAGGTGGAAAAATGAGGTGAGATGGTAGGAGGAAGGGATTTGAACTCAGGACTAGGAGGGGGTGGTGCCACCATCCTGGACCCCCTCGCTGACTCTCCCAGTGGTAAGAGATTCCTCTTCACACCCAAGCTCTCTTAATGCTGAGAGACACAGTTCTTCTTCAAAGATTTCTGCCCTGAATGAGGACAGGCCATTCTGGGGTGGTGGACTGAGGCCCAGGCATCACAGCCCCCAGCCTGGGAAGGGTATTTTTAGAGGTGCCCAGAGGCTTTCTCAGCTCTCCTCCCATGGGGACAGGGAGGCCAGGACCTCAGTGGGGGGTGGAGGGGGGGGGCAAGCTGGGTGGGTTCCAGGGGCAGGTGTGGCTGGGGGAAGGCGGGGAGCCCAGGCACGTGGGGATCTAATTATAACCAGTTGCTGCCTGGGCCTTACAAGGACAGTAGCCTGTTTCTTTGGTCTGACTGCCCCCGCCCAACAGCTGACTCTTCTCTGCTTGTAAGGAGCCCCCAGGCTTGCGGGCAGACACAGGGATGAGAGCTAGGACTCTTCTTCTCCAGCGTTCCCGTAGCACCTCTCCTGCCCACATCCACTTATTCAGCCAGCCCCAACCCCCAACCGAGGCATAGCACCCCACCTCCCCTCCAATCCTGGGCCACCTGCTCTGTACTCCCCCAGCCCCTCCTCCCAAGGATCCCTGATTGCATCACCCCCTCCCTAGTCTCTTCATAATGCCTCCAGTGGGAAACCCCGGGGATACACTATTGGAAGCGGGGTGCATGGTTGTAGATGTGAGTGTGGGGGCGGTATTCAGTCAGAATCCCTATTTTGCTTGAGACCTCTCCCTTCCTCCAGACTAGTGTCGCCTCCTCCAGGAGACAGGTGGGTGTGCTCTTCCCCTGCCCTCTGAATGTACCCTGGTTGTCCCCCTCTGTGCTCCCCCCCCCCACCCCCCATGTTCTGGCCCGCCCTCCCTTCCCTGTCCCCTGGGACTGGCCTTATAGGGTCTGCTTCTGCCCCAAGAAGGAGGCACCTCATATAGCACAGGGAAAGAAAGCAAGCTTGGGGGGAGGGGGGCAAAGGAGAGATGTAAAAGCCGTTCTATCATCACCTCCACCCCTGTCAAGGACCATTCGCTGAGACTCAGCAGGGCAGCTGCCCTCAAAAGCAGGTGCTCACTCGGGTGTGGTTCCACAGCGCCATCTGCAGGCAGGAGCAGGGACCTGCTGGGGCTGGAGACACTGGCATGTGATTCGGAGATTCATTCAACTACGAGAAAATCCTAGAATGTCAGAGCTGCGGTGGGGGGTGGGGTTGGGGGCCATTGTCAGAAGAGAGAATGTTGAAAATGAAAATCATCATAGGATGTAAATTAGGGGAAGGAGACTTCCCATGACCCCATTAATTGGCTCATCAACCCTATTCCTGACACTTCATGGGTAGTTCTGCTTTTGGCTCTTCTCTAAGGTTCCCCCCACCAAAGGAGAAAATTAAAACAGGTATTTGATGCACAAATATGAGCTGGGTACACAGCAGGCAGTCTGCCCCTACCCATGAATGCCATGATAAGTACAAAAGAATTGTAGCATGCATTATTGAATGGCCAGAACAGAATTCAGCGACTGACTTATTACTACCAGTACAGCAAATGCAATAAGTTAATCAACAAGCATTTACACCTTCTCTGTGTCAGGCACTGTGTTAAACACTGAGGATACAGAGAGGGGCAGAAAACAGTTCTTACTTTCAAGGAGCCTCCATTCTAACAAGGAGACAATATGTAAAAATGATGAACATATACAGAGAAAGCAGTGGAATATTACTGCACTGTAAGAAATGTCAAATATGATGAATATGGAGAAGTCTGAAAAGATTTACATCAACTGATGCAACATGAAGTTAGAATAGCCAAAAAAGCAATACACAGAATGACTAAAACAATGTAAATGGAATCAACATCAGAAAACAATTAAAAAACGAATGTTGCAAAATTACAAAGAACAAATTTGGCCCCAAAGTAGAGATGTGAGAAGATACCTTCCTACATTCCTTTGCAGAGGTAGGAGGTCCACAGGTGTGGAACATTGCATCCATTTTCAGATTTTTTCTTCCATGTATTGATCAGTTTTGATGATTTTTTTCTCTTCTAGATCTTTTTCTTTTAAAAAAATTTCTTTGTTATGTGGGATGGCTCTCTAGGAGGGGAAGAGGAAGGGTACAGGGGAAAATTTAGGTAATGTAAAAACAAAAGATATCAATAAAATTATTTTTTTAAAAAAGGACATATATAAAGTAGTTGGAAAACAATCTCAGGGTCTATCAGTACCAGATCTCAAATTACACTGCAAAATAATGGTCATTAAACCATTTGATATGGGTTAAAAAAAGAGAGAGTCTGATCAGTAGAACAGATTGGGTACCCAACATTCAAAAGCAAACACAATAGCCTATGTTAGATAAACCAAAAGACTCCGGTGGCTGGAGGAAGGACTCACTATTTACAAAAACTGGTGGGAAAACTGGACAACAGTCTGACAGAAATTAGACTTAGACCAACACCTTCCACCATACACCAAGAGAAGTTCCTAGATATAAAAGGTCACATCGTAAACAAATGAGAAGAAATTACCTTTCAGATCCTAATTAAGAAGTTACTTTTTCAGATCTATGAAGAGGGGAAGAGTTCAGGACTAGGCAGGGGATAGAGAGGCTCACACGAGATAAAATGGACAATTTTGATTATATAAAATTTGAAAGTTTTTGCACTAACAAATTGAATGTGGTAAAAATTAGAAGGGAAACAGGCCACTGGGGTGGGGGGGATCTTTGCAACAAGGTTCTCTAACAAAGGTTTCATTTTCTATGGGAAAACTTATGAACTGATGCAAAAGAGAGGTAAGAAGAACTAGGAAATGTTTGAAGCTTATAACTGAGAGCCATTCCCGATAAATAAATGGTCAAAGGGAAAAACAAGCAGTTTTTAAAGGAAGAAATCTAAGCTATCAACAATCATGAAAAAATGGTCTAATTTTTTTTTTAAAAAGGGCATTTATTAAGCACCTATTATGTGCTAGGTACTGTGCTAAGTCTGAGAATACAAAGAAAGGCAAAAGAAAATCCCTGCTTTCAAGGAGCTCTCGGGCTAACAAGGGAGACAAAATGCAAACAATTATGTACAAACAAGATACATAGAAGATAAATTGTATATCATCTTAGAGGTTAGGGAGGACTGGGAAGGGCTTCTCGTACAAGGTAAGTACTTAAAGGACACCAGGAGTTGGAAACGGAGAGATAGATCTAGTTCCAGGCATGGAGGACAGCCAGGGTTAATGCCCACAGTCAGGAGACAGAGTGCCATTTTTGAGCAACAGCAAAAAGGTCAATGTCACTGGATTGTAAAGTAGGTGAGGGCAGGTTGAGTAAAGTCTAAGAAGACTGGGAAGTATAGAGTGGGCCAGATTTGTGAAGGGCTCTGAGTGCCAAATGGAGGATTTTATTCTGCATGCTGCAGTTAGTAGTAGTTATTGAGTAGGTGGGTGACATGGTCAGATCTGCACTTTAAAAAGATCAATTTGCCAGCTCAGTGGACGAGGGACTGGAGGAGGGAGAGTCTTGAAGCAGACTGACTACTAATAATTAGAGAAATACAAATTAAAGCAACTCTGAGGTTCTATCTCACACTTGGGCTGGCAAAGATGAACAAACAGGAGCAAATGTTGGAGGGGCTGCATACACTGTTGGTGGAGCTATTGATCAATCGATAAACCCTATTATGTGCCACCCACTGTGCTAAGCTTTGGGGAGATACAGAGAGGCAAAAGATAGTCCCTACCCTTAAAGAGCTTACAATTTAATGGGGGGGGGTGGATGTAATAACTATGTACAGACAAGCAATATACAGAATCAGTTGGAAGTAATTAGCAGAGGGAAGGCACTAGAATTAAGAGGTGTTGCTCAAGCCATTCTGGAGAGCAATTTGAACTATGCCTCTCAAATACACTGACTTGTGTATGACCCTGGAGACATCCATGCCACTACTAGGTCTATACCCCAGTGACATCATAGGAAAAGGATCTCTATGTACAGAAAATATTTATAGTAGCTCCTTTCAGAGTAGCCAGAAATGAGAAATGAAGGGGAGTGTGCTCCTAATGGAGAAATTGTGGTGTATAAATGGAATGGGATATAATTGTGCCTGAAGAAATGACGACTTGTATGATTTCAGAGCAAAATGGGCTTTTTGGACTGATGCAGAAAGAGGTGAGCAGAACTAGGGAAATGATTTATATGGCGACAGCACAAAGGAGAAAAAAACAACTTTGTAAGACTTTAGAACTCTGATCAATGTAATAAGACAAGAAAAATGAAACACTCCACTGATCTCCTGACAGAGAATTAATGAACTTAAAATGCAGAAAGAGACACATATTTTAAGACCCACATGACTCATGTAGGTATTTGTTTTGCTGAACTTTGTAGCTATGTATAGGGGGATGTGTTTCATTTTGTTTGGTTTCTTTAATTTGCTATATAGGGGAGGTAGTGGAAGGGATAAGTTAATTTTTAAAATACTTGCTGCTAGGTGGTGCAATGGATTGCATAAATCTGGACAAGTCACTTAAACTCTGCCTCAGTTTCCTTAACTGGAAATGGAGATAATAATAGCACCTTTCTTGTAGAGTTGTTAAGAGGTTCAAATGAAATAATATTTGTAAAGCTTTCAGCACAATGCCTGAAATATAGTAGGTGCTTTATTTATTTTTATTTTTTGCTTAATAGTATTTTTAATTACACGTAAAGATAGTTTTTAACATTCATTTTTGTAAGATTTTAAGTTCCAAATTTTTTCCCTCCCTGCTTTCTCTCTTGCTCCCCAAGGCAACAAGCAATCTGATATAGGTTATACATGTACAATCATATCAAACATATTTCCACATTCGTCATGTTGTGAAAGAAGAATCAGAACAAAAGGGGAAAAAATACAAGAAAGAAAAAACAAAAAACAACCCAAAAAGAGCAATTAGTATGCTTCCATCTGCATTCAGACTCCATAGTTCTTTCTCTGGGTGTGGATAGCATTTTCCACCATGAGTCTTTGGGAATTGTCTTAGATCCTTGCATTGCTGAGAAGAACCAAGTCTACCAAAGTCAGACATCTCACGATGTGGCTATTACTGTATACAATGTTCTCCTGGCTCTGCTCACCTCACTTTGTATCAGGTCATGTAAGTCTTTCCAGGTTTTTCTGAAATCTGCCTGCTCATCATTTCTTATAGCACAATAGTATTCCATTTATAGCAAGTGCTTTAATAAATACTTGTTTCCTTCCTTCCTTGAAAAAATTTTTATTGGATAGAGCACCGGCCCTGGAGTCAGGAGGACCTGAGTTCAAATACGGCCTCAGACACATAACACTTACTCGTTGTGTAACCCGGGGCAAGTCACTTAACCCCATTGCCTAGCAAACAAACAAACAAACAAACAAATAAAAAAAAGAAAAAAAATTTAAAAACCACTTTTTAAAAAGAAAAATAATATCAGAGGGAAGGAAGTCATGGTGAGGGAGTTAGAGAAGGAAGCTTGGAAAGAGCTCTTACAGAGGGTAGGATTTGAAATAAGTCTTGAAGAAGCCTGCGAAACCAGTAGGCAGAGGTGAATAGGAGAGCATTCTGGGTATGGGAAACAAAAGTTGAGAGGCCAAGAGACGGGAACTGAGCTTTGTGTTAAGTGACAGCAGGGAGGTGAGTGAAGCTGGATCACAAGGTACTTGCACGGGGGTAAAGTGTAGGAAGATTGGAAAGGGTCCAGAAGAGCTTTAAAAGCCAAACAAAGGATCTTATATTTGATCCTGGAGGTAACAGGAAGCTGATGGAGTTTACTGAGTAGGTGAGAGGTGGAGAACTGATGCAGTCCCACCTGTGCTTTAGAAAAACCACTTTGGCAGCTAAGAGGAGAGTGGATTGGCACACAGACATCTGGGAAGCCAATATTCGAGCCTGGTTTAGGGACGGAGAACAAGGCTGCTAATTAGCTACTTTACATTTCACCTCGGCAATGGGCATCGTCCTGATCAAGCAGCACGACTCGGTCTTTGTCAGTGGCCTTTGTCCAATGCCAAGGCTGTTCTTGGCAATAGAAACTCCAAATGTGCCTCTGCTACAGCAACCACCAGCTCTTGTTGTCAGACAGCCCCTGCCCACCCACCCCTCAGCCCCCCGCTGCAGACCTGCTACAGGAGAGGAAACACAAGGAGGGAGACAAAGGCAGGCAGTAGGGTGCAGGGTTATCTGGTTAAGTCCCTCTGCTCCAGAAAACCTGGGGTGAGATTGCCATCACCTTAGGAGACAGCACTCTCCATCTCTCCCCATGGCTCACAGGGGTTTTATTTCATGGTGTCAAGAGGAGGGGTACATAAGAGCCTAGTTGGAAACTGTCTCCTCTTTTTAATTCTGATTTTCATTTATTTAGTTTTTTGGAGGCAATTGGAGTTAAGTGACTTGCCCAGTGTCATGCAGCTAATAAGTGTCTGAGGCTGGATTTGAACTCAAGTCCTCCTCACTTTCCTCTTTTTTAAAAAAGGTCACTGGGGTCCTCCTCTTCTGTCTCAGCAGCTCTCAGCAGATGAGGGAGGCCTCCTAAAGGTCCCTCCTGATGGCTGAGAAGGGTGTCGGCCCTCTCTGGGGGGGGTGGCGTGGAAGGAGAAGGGCAGGCACTGCACCTCTTTCCAACTCCACCTTCCTCTCCTTCAAAGTCTGCCTCTTCTAACCTTTTCTAAGTCGATTCTTCTTCACTGTGCCGTCCAGTTCCTCCGTCCCTTCCTTTTCTCTGACTTCCTCACCCTACGCTGGCTGTCTTCCTAATCTCTTCTCTGTGGCTGAACTTGAGAAAAGCTAGCTACACTCTGCAGTCTGGCTTACAGAGTCATCATTTGATGGAAACTGCCCTCTCCAAAGTTACCAGTGATCTCTTAATTGCCAAATTGAATGACCTTTTCTCAATCGTCATCCTTCTGAACCTGTCTGAAGACTTTGACGCTGGTGATTATTCTCTTCTCTCTCTAGGTTTCTTGGACACCGCTCTCTCCTGGTTCTTCTCCTACCCGGCAGATCACTCCTACTCCATCTCTTTTGCTGGATCCTCATCCCCAGGCCATGATCATTAACCACAGGTGTCCCCCAAGGCTCTGTCCTGAGCCCTCATCTCTTTTCTCTCTATACTGTCTTGCTTGGAGAGCTTACCAGTTCCCACAGGTTCCCTTTTCACCTCTATACAAATAATTTTAAGATCTATACATTCAACCCTGAACTTTCTCCTGACCCATAGTTTTGCTCTACCGCCCACCCGTTGGATACATTGGTATGGCCTGTATACATCTCAAACTCAGCACATCCCAACAAAATTCCTTATCTTTTCCCATAAACTCTCCCTTCTTTCTAACTTTTCTATTACTTTTTTTTGGAGGCAATCAGGGTTTAAATGACTTGCCCAAGGTCACACAGCTAGTAAGTGTCAAGTATCTGAGGCCAGCTTTGAACTCATGTCCTCCTGACCCCAGGGCCAGTGCTCTGTCCATTGCACCACCTAGCTGCCCCTTTCCCTATTACTTTTGAGGGCACCATCATCCTCCCAGTCTCTTGGTTCACACCTAGGTATCATCCTCGACTCCTTACTATCTCTCACCCCCAGTATTCAATATGGTGCCAAGGCCTATCGATTTCACCTCTGCACCATCTCTCCAGTACACCCCCTTCTCTCCTCTGACACTGCCCCTACCCTGGCGTGTCCCTCACAGGTCACAGTACCCCACTAGTGGATCTGCCTGCCTCAAGTCTCTCCTCTCTCAAATCCATCCTCCATCAGTCACTAAAGATCCTAGAGACCATTCCTTGAGAATTCCCTTTCTCTTCTACTCTACATCTCCAACTCCTCTTCCACCATTCCCCCATTTCCTCCTCCCTTGCCTTGCCTCTTTTCTCTCTCCTCCTATTCATCCCATCCTAGACTTGCCCTTGGACTCAGAGACTCTTTATCCAGCAGAGGGCAGTGTGAGTTAGAGACTGGTCAGGCATAATCACACCCTAACCACTGAGTTTAGGCTGATCACGATCAATCTTTGAGGCTACACCCAATTCACAACTCTCTGGCTCAAGTTGCCTGCTCGACTCTCAGATTATAACTTGTCTAGATGTCCAGAGATGGAGGCAAAAGGGCCCTGGTTCCTTAACAGCGCCCAACTCACAACAATGGGTATAGGACAGCCTTTACTTCAACCCCAGAAAATGTGAACTGCCCTTACTGTTGTTTGTGTTGACATTACTGTAGACATTGTGTCTATTGGTCTCCTTGTGGTGATTTCTTTGCTTTGCATCAGTTCATACAAGTCTTTCCACAGTCCTCTGAATTCCTCACATTTGCTGATTCTTATGACCACAATTTGTGCCACTTATTCCCTAATCAGCAGGCATTTTTTTCCAGTTCTTTTATAACTATAAAAAGTATTAGTACACATATTTCGGTATTTATGTGACCTCTCTTTCTATCTTTGACCTTCTTGGGGTATATGCCCAGTAGTGGGGTCATTGTGTCAAAGTATAAATATTCTAGTGAGGGACTTGGGGAGCATTATTCCAAACTGTTTTCCAAACAGTTGGACCAACCTGCAACTATACCAACAATGTATGAGGGTACCAACCCACTAACAGAGTATTAGTGTAACTATCTCCCCACAGACCTCTACTATTAACTATCTCTGTCTTTTATCACCTTCACCAATTTGATGGGAGTGAGGTGAAACTTCTGAGTTCTTTCAATTTTTACTTCATTTATTCCTTATTTTGAACATTTTTTCCCATGGTTGTTGATTGTATATAATTCTTTTTTTGAGAACCGTTAATGTCTTTTGGCCACTTACCTATATCAGGGAATGACTCTTGGTCTTACTATATATGTCAATCCCTTACATACCTTGGATGGCAAACTTTTGCCAGAGGCAGTGAATGTAAATAATTTTCCCACTTGACAGTTTCTCTTTTATTCTAGTTGCATTGATTTTGTTTTGCAAAAGCATTTACGTTACACGCAAAGTTCCCTCTTTTGTCTTCTATGGTCTCCTCTATCTTTTGTTTAGTTGTAAATTCTCCCCCTAACTATAAATTTTAAACATGTTTCCTTCCATTCTCCTTTAAATCTTTTGGTGATGCATTCTTTCGCATCTAGGTCACTTTTTTTTTTTTTAGAACTTCTTACACATAGTATATGATGCTAGTCTAAATCTATTTTTTACATAACCATCTCCCCATTTTCCAGCCAGTTATTTGTTAAATAGGGAGGCTTTCCCTGAGTAGTTTGTTTTCTTGCATTTATTAAACATTGAGATTCCACGTTTGTTTGTTTGTGGGTATTGCTCACCTATCTGTTATTCTGATTTAATTTTCTATGTTTAACCACATTCCAAAGGACTAAAAGACTTTTAACCAAGTACTGAAATGGCTTTAATGATTAAAGTCTTATAGTTGGAGATCTGGTAATGCTAAATCCGTTTTATTCCTACTGTCTATCATTATTTCCCTCAAGATTTCTGAACCTTTTGTTTATCCAAATAATGTACTTTTATCTCTTTCAATAAGTTAAGTGTATAGTATTCAGATTGGTTTAGTCCCATATTTCCATGCTTGCTTAGCAATCTTGCTGAGAGGCCAGCACTCTAAAAAATATTGCTATGCCAAGATAGGAAAGGATGTGATCATGTGGGATCTGCTTAGTGTGCTAGTCTCTACTACCCTTCTGTAAGTGAGCTAATGTGTCTCTGTCCTGCTGTGCTGGTGAGACAGTCATTAATTGAAATTATCTATGAGCACTTCAGAGAGACACTGGAGAGTAGTGAGCATTTGCAAACCGGTGTTGATTATGTTTAACAGCTGATCCAGTTCCTAGTTTGTTTAATTAAAAGCATTTTGCTCTGATTTCATTAATCACCTTTTTGGGTTTAGAGTCATTTGATATAGCTTTTTTAAAAAAAATTTTTTATTAATGCTTTTTGTTTTTAAAGCATGGTCATTCCCAGATATACTCACCACCACTACCACTACCACCAAATGAACCCTTTTTTGTAAAAACAAAACAAAACAAAACAAAACAAAACAGTGAAACAAAATCATATTATACAATGACTCCTGTCTGAACACGTATGTACCATTCTCAACATGTTGTTCCAGGGCAGCTAGGTGGCACAGTGGATAAAGCACCAGCCTTGGAGTCAGGAGGACCTGAATTCAAATGTGACCTCAGACACATAGCACTCACTAGTTGTGTGACTCTGGGCAAATCACTTAACCCCAATTGCTTCACAAAAAAAAAAAAAAGTAATTAATTCAACCTGTTGTTCCTTACCTCTCTATTAAAGGAAGGAAGTGCTTCAATGCCCCTTCTCTGGGACCAAATTTGGCTAGTAAAATTATTCAGAATTATATTTGTTCTTTTTGTCCACATTATTTTGGTTATCGCACATATTGTTCTCTAGGTTCTGCTTATTTTTCCCTGTATCAGTTTACATAAACCTTCCTGTGTTTCTCTAAATTCTTCATAGTCATCATTTCTAGGAAGCTTTAAATTTAAATATGAAGACCCAAGAGGACCATGAATCTGGGTATAGCTCAGAGAGGTACCATATGGTGGTGGTGATAGGGTGCTACATTAGTGGGGGCTTATTTAAATTGTACTAATATTATTCTTTGATTGATTAAGCCTGTTACCTGCTCCAGCATCACAAGGATTGGACCCATAAAAGATTTTTCCCTTCTGATTTTTAAAAAAATTCTTTCCAGCTGTAACTTGACAGCAATATTTTTCAGTGAAACTCTTATTTGGCAGGCCAGGTGATTTAAGTGATTGTTCAACTCTTTTGTGTTGAAGCATCATTGAAATTCTTGTCATTTATTGCTGAAGTGACATTGTTGAATTGTTTGAGTGCATTATATTCTTGAGGGCTGGGTTGAATAGTTGCTACTACTTCGGAGAACTCAGGCATAGGAGTAGGTCTTGATCTTTCTCAAGTACCAACTTGTTGACTGTGTTGATAATGGTGATATGACAAAGGCTTGACACCATGGTGTGATACCTTGGGGGAGCTGTTTGGGAGCTAGTGATTCAACTGTCTCTTGCTGACTAAGACATGGTGAGAGAATTCAGAGCTCTCCTGGGCAAGAGAAAGATTGATAGAGAATGAGAACCTTCATGGGCAGCTCATGACTCAGTGACAACACCAACCTCAAGAGGGAGTGACCTGGTGTAGACAACCAGTGATCCCCTGGCAGTATTTAGTCAGAAAGGACAGACTGGTGGCCTTTCTGCACTGTTAAAAGGAGGCCAGGATGGATAGTTATGGTCCTTTTCAGTGACCAAAGGGTCTGTATTTGATGAAAGCGTATGGAGGTACCTATCAGTGATGGAACAATGAGGGCAGGCTCTCTGCTCCTCAGAGCTGATATGCCTGGTAAAGAAATGAGTGAGTGAGAGAGAGAGAGAGAGAACAAACAATCATTTGGCTCCATAACATCTCAGAAGTAGGCTGCCAAGATGGAAAGAGAGGACACTTCATTTCAAACAGGCTGTAATAAGGGTGCTCGGGCAAAGCCTGCTAGAACATGGAAGAGTACCCTGAGTGACTATGCTCTATGTGAGTGAATACTTGAGGGCAAAGGGGTATTGGGGGTAGAGGTGAAGGCAGTCACTATAGGAATAGCACCAGTAGAGGGCCCCCAAGGAGGCTGAAATCTTTTTTTTTTTTTAAGCTAAAGAAATTGAGGCCAAGGAGATAAAGGAATTTGCCAACACTTTTTTTCCCCTCATTTTCTAGCCAGGACTATGATTTCATCAGTTTAGGGTACTCCAGGTAAGGCACTCAATCTCCCAATGCAGATGGCTCGTACCTATACCCCCAATCTTCACGATTGCCTGGCGTAACGAAGAGATTGAATGACTTCCCCAGGGCCACAGAGGCAGCATTTGTCAGAGGTAAGACTTGAACCCAGATCCTCCTGACTTCCAGGCAGGTTCACTACCCACCCAACCATGCTGTCTCTCCTGAGTGGACAAATAGATACATAGAATCACAGAATGTGAGAGTTGGAAAAGACTAACTCAAGAGGGCATCTAGCCCAACCCATATGCAAAAGGAGTCCTACTTACCCAACAAACGGTCATCCAGCACTTTCCTAAAGCCCTCAAGGAGGGAGAACTCACCACTCTTGGTGGGGCAGGTCAGTGCCCTTTCTCAGCTCCCTAATCCTGTGGAGATTTTTCCCAATACAAAGCCTAGATCAGCCTCTTTCCAACTTTCTTCTATTGCTTCCAGTTTTGTCCTTTGGGGGCAGGCAAAATCAGTCTAATTCCTCCCTGATATGAATCCCTTCTCCTTCAAATATTGGACCATTAGCATTCCTTTCCCTCCCCTCCCCCTTCGCCCTGAGTCTTCTCCCAGCTAAATATCTCCAATTCTTTCAACTGGTGCTCATATGATGTGGACTCAAGGACCCTTCACCATCTTGGTTGTCCTCCTCTGGACACTCTCCAGCTTATCAATGTCATTCTTGAACCCTAGTGTCCAAGTGCCAAGCACAAGGTGTGCTGGGTGTACTTAAGAGGATAATTTACCTCTAGTCTCCCAGATGCTGGACAGAAATCTACCAGGACCTGGAAACAGATGCAATCAGGGATGGTGGCCCACCAAGTCCCAGAGAATTTCATTCCTGCCCACAACCTCTCTTGAGGATTTGGACATCATTCAGCAGGAACAGTAAAGACTGAAGATGTGGCTGTCCTACTGTGATGGACAGCAGACCTCAGATGACTGCTGGATTCCAGCTATTTTATGAGGGACAATTGAATACTTCTCTCCACACCCCAGATGGGGCAGGGCCTCTGTGGACTGAGGGAGGATGACCCATACCTAAGCTCTACCAATAAGAGCTCCCTAGGGAAGCCATGGCCATCAGCAGGAGGACGGACTCTGGCCTGGGTACCTATGGTCGACCTTCTCTTCCTTCCTCAAACCTGCTGCACGTGTTCCTTGTTGTCTAAGTTGTCTGTGGCACCAAGAGATTAAGTGGTTCAATCGATAAGCATTCATCAAGCGCCCACTGTGTTCGGGGCACTGCACTAAAAGTGGGGCTGTACACAGTAACAGCCACGTTGTGTGATGACTAACTTTGATAGACTTAACTCTCCTCAGTAATGCAAGGATCTAAGACATCTCCAAAAGTCTCATGGTGGAAAATGCTGTCCACATCCAAAGAAAGAACTATGGAGTTGGAATGCAGATTGAAGCATACTTTCTGTTTTGTTTCTTCTTTCTTGTGGTTCCTCCTATTGGCTCTAATTCTTCTTTACAACATGACTAATGTGAAAACATACTTAATAGGAATATATATGTAGAGCCTATGGCAGATTGCACTCCATCTTGGGGAGGGAGGGGGAGAAAATTTAAAACTCAAAAGCTTATGGAAGTGATTGTTGAAAACTAAAAATAAATTAATTAATTTTTAAAAATAAATAAAAACAGAGGATACAGATAAAAGCAGGAGAGTCCCTTCTCCCAGGAACTCACACTCTAACGGGAGACAACAAGTATGTTATAGCCAACAAGCTTCTGAGGGGAGGAATTAGACAAGGGAAAAAAAAGGGAAAGCACCAGCATTAAGTGAGTTGCCTAGGGTCACAGCTGAGATATGTTAGAGGTGAGGCTCTAGGCATGCTTTCTATCTAGTACCAAATGCTGCTCCTCACTGGAAAGAATATAGCCCAAAAAAATGGCAACTGGGATTTTGGGATCATAGATCCTACCAGAAGAGCTCCCAGAAGCCTTTCGATCGAACTCCCTCATTTAAATATGAAGGGTTTGAGCTCAGGGGAACGGGTTGGCAGGTGTTGGTGAGATTTAAACCCAGGGCTCTGGGCTCCACAGTGGGTGTTTTTTTTTCTCCCCTCATCTACCAATTCTGCACGCCTGCAAACCTGCCGAGGTGTCCTCTATCCTTAAAAAGCCTTCCCCCGATCCTGCTTATCACTCTACATCTCTCCTCCCTCTCACAGACAAGTCACTCTGCTTCCTCACCTCCCACTCAACTCTCAATCCTTGGCAATCTGGTTTCTCACTGCACCGGCTTTCTCCGAGGTCCCAGCCATTTCATCATTACTGAGTCTAGTCTGCCTCTCCTCCGTGCTCAGCTCTCTGGATCTCCCTGTGGCATTTTGACACTGTTGATTCCCCCAGTATCCTAGATGATCTCTCTTCCCCTCCACTTCTGTTACACAGCTCTCTCCTGCTTATCCTCCTCCCACCTGTCAGACAAGTCCTTAGCCTCATTGTTCCAGCCCTCATTCATGTCGCGCCCCTGGCTGTGGGTGGACACCAGGGATCTGTCCTGGGCCCTCTTCGCTCTCTGTACATCTCTTTCTTGGTTGTGATTTCATGAGTTCTCATGTCTCCCCTGGCAGCAAGCCAGGGAAGGTAATAGTTATAAGCCTCCAGGTGGGGAGAATATGGCTGCTTTCATAAAAAATCAATTAATACTTTTGAATATATATGTGCATATGTATGATAAACTCCAGAATTTACTTCCTTTCATACAGAATTAGGGTGTACAAGGTTTATTGAAAGTCAGGGGGTCTAGAGGGTAAAAAAGGTTGGAAATTCCTAATGGGGATGACTTCCAAGTCTCTATATTCAGACTTCATCTTCCCCCTGAACATCAGTTGCACATCACCAACCTTCTTCTAGACGTCCCCACCAAATGTCAAAAACAGAATATCCCCCCAAATTCATTATTTACCCCCTCAAACCCACTCCTCAACATCCTTATTTCTGTGGGAAAAGCACCACCAACTTTCCAGTCACCCAGGTTCAGAATGGGACCAGCAAGATGTGTTCTACAAATTTTTCCAACCTGAGAACCTCAAAAGAAGGGAACTCTGCCAATGAATAAATGCAGCTTAGTCGATAAGATAAGAAGACAGAACATCCACAAGTAAGGTAAAAATGTCATAAATTAATAGAAAGTTAACACAGAGTTTTCATTTCCTGTCCCTAACCACATCTAACTCCATGCACCTACCAAAGTAGGTACAAGCAAGGTCTCAGACTTGTGATTCAGGGTCCTGTTAAAGGACCCTTACACAACAGTAACCTTACCCAAATCCCACTGGCCAAAAAAGAAGTAGCAGACACTGATTCTACCCAGCCACTTGAAGGAGCAGAGTTGATGGAACATAAGACACAACCAAGGTAGACAACAAACCACGAGGACCAGAGTCACAGACTGGAAGGGAACAGCCCTTTGAGAGAACAGAAACCCAGGCAGGACAGTCTTCTTCTCCTAGACTTCACTCAAGGCAGGGACCCTGACCCTGCTGATTCCCACATCTTCCAGCTCAAGGAGCTCCTGGGGCTACCTTGGGAGGTCTATCTATGCAAGGGTGAGAAGCAAAGTGATTTAGATTCCCAAAGGCAAGTGGAAAAGAAGATATAGGAAAGACCCAAAGAGCAACTGAGAAAGACTGAATAAAAACCTAGCCCACAAGCAGATAAACCACAAGAGAAGATTATAAGTATAGAAGGAAGAATGAGTAAAACCTCAAAAAGAAACCAAAATTCTTAGAACAAATATTATATTTAGAACAAATGGACCAATGTTACCCAATGAAAGAGAGCCTCTTCAGAAATCATGAGATATTAGCAAAAAAAAAATCCAGAATTTTTCAAAAGAAAAATACAACTTTTAAAAGAGGAAATTATGAGTGACAGAAATCAAAGCTCCCGATGCAGAACTAAAAAAACACAAACAGAGGAGGAAAATTGAATACATGACAAAGAATAAGAATTTAGCACACAAAAAATATATATTAACTGGAGGGAAATTCCACAGGAAAAAAAAAAAGCAAAAGGCAATAATATTAAAGAACACACGAACTCTACTCAAACCAAAATGACTGACTTTAAAGATAAGCTGCATAGAGATAAGGATCAAAAATCTCCCAGAACATGAGAAATCAAACACTCTTGAATACCATCATGCAGGGAATAATATAAGAAAAATGTCATCTTTGGCGCTTTCCTTTCTCTCATCCCCCTATATTTAATCAATATTGCAAGCTCCTTGAGGGCCTCTTTTTGTATCCCCAGCACTTAGCACAGTGCCTGGCACATAGTAGGCACTCAATAAATGTTCATTGATTGATTGATCCATAGATTACCAAGTTTTGCCATTTCTCTCTTGACAACATCTCTCACATCTATCTCATTCTCTTCAGTCCCACGACCACCAGCCAGGTTTGAGTTCTCATCATCTCTCATGGATTCCAACAATGGTTTCCCTGCTTGTAGTCTCTCTTTGCAATTACGCTCCACACAGCTGCCAAACTGATATTCCTACAACAGAAGCCCGACCATACCACTCCCCTGCTCAGGGTTCTCTATCCCTTCTAGGATAAAATAC
This sequence comes from Vombatus ursinus, assembly GCF_900497805.2. Classification (NCBI taxonomy): domain Eukaryota; kingdom Metazoa; phylum Chordata; class Mammalia; order Diprotodontia; family Vombatidae; genus Vombatus; species Vombatus ursinus. The sequence goes on along the minus strand of NW_020939799.1, from coordinate 124,878 downwards.
AATTTCCTCTGTCTGGCTCTTAAAGTCCTTTGTAATCTGGCTCTGCTTACCTTTCCAGACTTTTCTCATTTTATATCCCTTCATACATTTGGATTTCTAGCCAAATTGGCCTAATTGCTGTTTCCTGAACTTGGTACTCCATTTCCCACCTCCACACCTTTGCATAGACCATTCTGACTACCTGAAATGTACTCCCTCCTCACCATATAGCTCAGATGCCATCCTCTACTCAAAGCCTTTCCTGATATTCCTATTTGTTAATATTCTCTCTCTCTCTCTCTCTCTGGGTTCCTTTCAGATAAGCATGGTGTATGTTGGACTTGCCAACCATGAGCTAGAGAGAAAGCTTCATTTCTTGGAGAGCCAACCCCAGCCAGGAAGACCTGGGTTCATGTCTTGCCTCTGACATATATGGACTGTTATGACCCTGTGCAAGTCAAGTGCCCTCTTAGTGCCCTAGACGACTCTCCAGAATTAGAAATTGCAGAACAATTGTTAATGTACATTTTTACCAACAGAGAAAGAATTCCAGGACTAGGAGGTTCCTTCACAAATGAGATTTTTAAAAGGCAAATTTTTAAAAAGTATACAGGATTAGGAAGGTGACTATAATCAGATCCACACCTGGAACATTGTGTTCAGTTCTGGGTACTACATTTTAGGAAGGGTATTGATCAAATAGAGAGTATCCAGAGGAAGGGGGCAATTAGGTGGTGCAGTGGGTGAGTGCCAGGCATGGAATCAGGAAGACTCATCTTCCTGAGTTCAAATTAAGCCTCAAACATTTACTAGTTATATGACCCTGGGCAAGTCACTTAACCTTGTTCGCTTCAGTTTCCTCATCTGTCAGATAAGCTGGAGAAGGAAATGGCAAACCACTCCAGTATCTCTGTCAAGAAAATCCCAAATGAAGTTATGAAGAGTTGGGCACGACTGAACATTATCATCCGCAGGAGAGGGCAACGGGAATGGAAGAGGGTCTTGAGTTCATGCCATATGAGGAGGTGTTGAAGGAACTGGGGAAGAGGAGATTAGGGGGTCACCTTCCCCAAGAATCTAAAGGGCTGTCCGGTCAAGGCTTGGTCCCATGGGGGCAGAACAATGAGCAGGGGCTGGAGGAGAGTTCACAGAATCACCAAACTTGAGAGACGGAAGAGGCTCCAGCCACCATCCAAAAGGAACCCTGGCACAACGTCCCGGAAGGGAGGTTCTCCACCTTCGGCTTGAAGATCCCCCCGAAGTAGGGGCAGCCCACCCCTAGGGGACGGCTCTCATTGGCGGGAAGCTTGGGACATCGAGCCCAAGCCTGCTTTTTGGTGGCGGAGGGGCCGAAGTAAACAGACGTCAGGAAAGCCTTTTTTAAAACTAAATTTTATTTTTTAACAATGAGAACTGTCCAACTCGGGAGTGCGCTGCCTCCGGGCCTGCCCCACTCAGGCTGCCCCAGGAGGACGCCCCGGACCCAGGTGCGATCTGCAGCTCCGCCACTGTGAAGTAAGAGCTTTAAGCGCCTCTGACGTCACGGCTCCCCCTGCCCAGGGTTCCCCACCCCCACTGGGCCGGCACAGCACCGAGGGCTGAACCTCACCTGCAGGGGGCAGGGCGTCCCCTCCCCGCCCTAATCCTGGCTTCGGCCCCGCCTCCGCCTGGAGCCTCCTCCGAGCCCTCCGGGAGGCTCCCCCGAGAAGGCAGGGGAGGCGGCTGCGGCGGTGGCTGCAGAGCGAGCCCGAGTCCGAGCGACAGAGACAGCGACAGCACGGACTGCAGCGGGAGTAGGAGCCGGAGCCCCGGGGGGAGCGGACGGCAGACAGGTAGCGAAGCGGGCCAGCGGGTGGGAGCCCAGGGCGCCCGCGGTTCCGGCCCCACACCCCCCCTGCCTCCCTCCGTCCCCCTCCCTCCAGGGCCCCCTCCACCTTCTTTGCCTCCCTCTGTCCCCTCCCTCCATCGGCCCTCTTTCCTTTCCTCTATCCCCCTCTCCCCTTTTCCATCTTTCTGCCCACCTTTTCCATCTTTATTGCCCCTTTCCCCCTTCCTCTGTCTTCCTCTTCCTCATTGCCTCCTCTCTCCCCCCTCCATACATTGCCCCTCCCCTTTCCTTCCCTCTATCCCCCTCTTTCTCTTCCTCCGTCCTCCTCCCTCCATCACCCTCGTTGGCCCTGTACTCCATCCCATTCTCAGTTCATCTCCCTCCCCCCGAATCCTGCTGCCTTCACTACAAGGGTGTCCCGGCTCACCTAGTCCCGCCCCTCCCCCTCCCTCCAGAACTCCAAACTCAGACCCCCCCCCCCACTCCCACATACACTCACAGTCCCTCCCCCTCGGCACAGGTAAACAGAAACCAGGGCGGGGCGGGGCGGGGCCTGCGCTTGCAGGTGGGGTAGGAAGGAGGCCCCCGAGTGAGTTGACTAAGCAACTGGTGGGAGTTGGGGGGATGCAGGCTGGGGACGATGAGCCTCTATGTGTGTGTAGCTGTGATTGCGGCCCGCCCAGAGGAGGGATGATCTGGGTGACAGACAACAACGTGGGTCTGACCGAGGAGTCCTCAGAACCTGGAGCCCATCCTGGCCCGACACACCGACCTAGGTGCTCCTGAGCCTGTCCCATCCCCTCTCTCTGCTTCTTTCATCTGGTGTAAAGAAAAGAAAAAGAAAAAGAAAAGTCAGGGGCTGGGCTTGGGGGAGAATGCTGGTATATGGCTGAAAGTCCCCTTTCAGCCTCCAAATCCTAGATTCTGTCCAGCAGTGTGTCAGAGTCAAGGGCTAGGAGCAGGGCCATTCATAGCTGGATGAGTGTGGAAGAGTGTTTACAGAGCTATGTGGGAGAGGGTGAAGGCAGGCAGGGTCTTCGTTGGAGAGGTGAGCTCTGTAGCGAGGCAGTGTGTAACCCTTGGAGATTAAGTGTTCTCCAAGTGCAAAACTCAGACATCATTTGTTTGTGGTCCCTCCCAGTCAGGCAATTCACTTGGTCCTATGGCCTTTCCCCTCTCTGACATCCAGTCCTAAGGTCTCTTGTTCTTACCCCATATTCTAAGGTCCCTAATTTTCTAAGGGCTCTCCCACTTCCGGCATCCTGTGTTTTTAAGGTCTCTTTTAGCAATGACATCCTATGTTCTACGGTCCTTTCCAAAGTTGGCAGTCTATGGTCTATGGGAGACAATTTAGAGACCAGCCAAGTTCAACCCTTTAATTTTACAGATTAGGCAACTAGGGACCGTACAGCAGACCTTGCACAAGATTATTTGATGGGTTAGTTAGAACTGGCCCTAGAACCCATGTAATCTGTGTGCTGGGATGCACATGACCTCAGCTAGAGTTTGCTGAGGTGGCTGACCACCTGTGTACCTGTCCAATATACAGGGGCCACATCTGATATGGACATCCATGTATCTGTCTCTGCATGCCCTGAGCCATCCAGCCTGACCTGTCTGAGAAGCTGGCTGGTGTCTACCCATGTCCTGGCTAAGGAGTAATGGGGAAAGAGACATGAGGACAGCTGTCTCCTTGGGGGCAATTTTGTCCTTCCCCTGCACCACTGGGATGACCCTTAAGTGATGAAGTGGGTTTCTTCAAATTTCTCTCATACCCTCACCAGGCACCACAGATCTCTCTGCTCTGGTCTTTCCCACCCTTGCCTAGGCAGCTGTCAGACTGGTTCCCAGCACAAGAAAGCGGCAGGGATGAGGTCACGGTGAAGAAGCTTCACCAGACGCACACCCCCACCCCACCCCAACACACACACACACACACCCAAGCAACCCTCTCTCCAGTAGCAACAATGCAGAGCTTGTTCACCAAGCATCTATTAAGCACCCTAGGAGGAGAAGGAAAAAAAACCAAGCATTTATATAGCACCTCCTGTATACAAGGACACTGTGTTAAACCCTGGTGATAGAAAGATACAAAATGATCTGGGGGTCTAGTCCCAGTGATTCAGTGTGTTACCTTGGACATGTCACTTCCCTCTCCCAGCATCAGGATTTCTCCTTTGTGGAAATGGACCTATATAGTCCCCAAGATCTCTTCCAGCTCTGAAATTTATGATATTTTTATTCTTTTTTTTTCTTTTTTTTTTTGTTTTGTTTTTATTCTCTATTAACAAAGACTGGCATTTGTATATTGCTTTAAGCACTTTACGTGGTCTATCTTATTGAACCCTTGAGAGATAGGTGCTCTAAGCATCCCCACTTTAGAGAGGGGGAAGTAGAAGTTGAGAGAATTAAAGTGACTGATCCAGAGTCTTGCAGCTAGCAAGTTGTCTAAGGAAGTATTTGAACCTAGGTCTTTCTGACTCCAAGTTCTGTGATTTATACCAGGGAGTTTCTTCCGTTTATATTCCCTCCCCACTCTGATATTCTCTGTTCTATGTCTTGAGAGAGAGACAGAGAGAGAGAGAAATTAACTCTAAGTCATGCAACACAGAACCCACCTCTCACCCCCGATTTGGTCCATAGTTTGGGAAAGTGGTCAGGACCTGGATTTGAGCCTGAATTTCCTTTCTTTACATTTGATGTTCATGTGTCTTGGATGTTGCCTAACCTTGTTGTGGGGACAGGGTAGAGGAGTCCCAGAGAAGAAACACATGTGAAGTTTTTGTAAGGAAAAACAGGGAGATAAGAATCCCCACTAGCCTCTCCTTGAAGACCTCAGAGAAGGAGGAAGTCACCCATTCCAATTTTGAATAGCTCTTACAATTATTAGCAAGTTGAGTTTTTCCCCCCGATATCCAGCCTAAATCAGTCTCTCTTGCAATCCTCGTTCTTTCCTCCAAGATCTCTCCTCTGGGGCCAAAAAGAACAAATCAAACCCCTCCTTCGCATGACAGACCTTCAGATGCTTGAAGCCAACTGGGATATCTTTCCTCAGCCTTCTCTTCCCTGGGCTAAATGTTTCTTCAACTGATCCTTATATGACACAGACACTTGGGACCATTCACTGTGCTGGTTATCCTCCTCTGGACACTCCTTTGTGAAATGTGATGCCTGGTACTGAACCCAATATTATAAGTGTTGTCCAACAAAGACCTAAAAACCATGCCTCCTGTCTAAAGGCATCCTGAAACCCTTTTTTGTGGAGACCACATCACACCACTGACTCATATTGAGTATGCAGGCCTCTAAAAGCCCCAGACCTTTTTTCAGAACAACTGCTATCTAACCAGGGACTCCTCTATCCTGTATTTGTGAGATTGATTTTTTGTCCCCAAGTGGAAGACTTTTACATTTATCTCTACTGTACTTCCTTATCTTCCATTCAGCCCAATCAAAACTCTAGCCTAAGATTTTTTTTTTTTATCCTGGCTATGTCATCCAGTTTAGTCAGTTCAGGAAGCATTTATTAAGTACCTACTGTGTGCCTGGCACTGGGCTAAACACTGGGGATACAAATAAAGTCAAAAGAGCAGTCTTTGCTCTCAGGGACCTGTGCTTTATTTAGGAAGGTCACCTTGACAGCTGATCTTCCTAAGGCAACTTAGAATTATCTTTGGCTCCCCACTCTTCTCTGCTCCCCCATTCAATCTTCTACCAACTCCTGCCAGTTCTTCCACTCAGCCACCAAAGTGACCACCAGATCTGACCATGTCACCCCCCCTCCCCATTCAAGAAACTCAGTGGCTCCCTATCCCTATCCCTGATCCAGGATCAAATAGAAAATCTTCAGTTTGGCATTCAAAGTCCTTTGTAACTGCCCCCTAACTCGCCTTTCAAGTGTTCTTACACCCCACCCACACCCACACTCTTATTTTTCCAGCCAGTGACACTGGCCTCCTGGTTGCTCTTTGAACAAGGTATGCCACTTTCCAACTCCAGGTATTTTCTCTGGCTGTCTCTCATGCCTGGAACACTCTCCTCATTTCCACCTCCTGGCTTCCTTCAAAATCCCACTTCATATAGGAAGCTTTCCCCAATCCCTCTTAATTCTAGTGACTTCCCTTCTATTTACTTCCAATTTATCCAATATAGAGAGCTTATTCATGCAGAGTTGTTTGCCTATTGTCCCCTCCATTAGAAGAAACTGAGGCAGGTCCAATGATTTGCCTAGGGTCACAAAGCCAGTAAGTGTCTGAGGCTGGGTTTGAACTTGACTCCAGGTCAAGCATTCTTTTGCCGTCCAGAGCTGTTCCTTACCATTTCTTTAATAACTTGTTCTAGAATTTTCCCAGGAATGGAAGTCAAATCCAATGGCCTATATTATGCAGATGCTGCTCTCTTCCCTTTTGGGAAAATGAGGTCATTTGCTCTTCTCCAACCCTGCAGACCCTCTCTTGTTCTCCGCCATCTTTCAAAGAGAATTGCTAACGCCTCACAATCACATCTGCTGGGTTTTCAAGAGCTTGAGAATGTAGTTCATCTGGGCCAGGTGGCTTGAATTCATGGAGGGCAGTGAGGTATTTTCTCACTATCTCCTCATTTATCCTGGGTATGCCCTTGGGGCTCCCTATGAGCCCTTTCAGCTCTGTCCTTCCCACTCTACAGGCTCATTCCCCCTAGTAGAGAAAACAAGGAAAGAAAGGTTCAAGCAACTGAGACTTCTCTCTGTTATCAGCATCTCATGCCCCCAACATGGTGCCATCTATCTTTGATCTCCTGTCTTCTCCAATGTGGCTAAACCTAACCCAAGCATCCCTTGTGGTCCTTGGCTTGTTGGCTCATTCTGAGCCACGGTGATCCTCAAACTAGCTCGCACCATGCTTTTATAGACATCCTGCTACTTTCCCTTGTTTCCCTCTTCTGTCCATGTCTTTTTATTATTTTTATTATGGTGAGTTCCTTGTGTCACAGGGAATTCTCGTTTTTCCTCATTCAGAATTGTTTCCCTTTGTATCTTCAGAATTTCATTCATAACAGCTACCTGTCCCTCCTGGTCTGATATCCCCTGTAGAATTTTAATTCTTGGCATCCTACCCTTTCCCTGAAGGCTTTGAAATATACTCTTCTCAAATCTAGAGAAAGATATCAGACTATGCCCCAATTGCTTCTCCTTTCCTATCACAAACGCTTAAGAGAGAGGGGTCATTTCTCCCTAAGGTTCTTATCATTTCTGCCCTAGTGGTCAACTGGTCAAGAAAGCAAGTCATTACTGGGGCTACAGCACAGGAATCAGGAAGACCCAATTTCAAATCCAACTTCAGCAGAGGTTGTCTGCCTCAGTTTCCTCATCTGTAAAATGGGCATAAAAATAGCATCTACCTTACAGGGTTGATGTGATAATCAAAAGAAATAATATTTGTAAAGTGCTTAGTGGAGTGCCTGGCACATAGTAGGTGCTTAATAAATGCTTCTACCTTTTCCCCTCCCTTCTCCCCTATTTTGTATCAGGTACTATGTTGGCAATTTCTTACTATTGATGAGAATCAGATTCAGAACATACTATCTTGGGTCCTCTATTTTTTGAGTGGTTGAAATGATCACTAATGCTGAGATTCTTGACCTGGAATCTATGAACTTTTAAAAATTATCTTGATAACTGTATTTCAAAATAATTATTTTATAATGATTATAATACATTAACATAACTATTAATTGTTTTGACATTCTATTTTTAATCTTATGTATTTTAAAACATGATTCTGAGAAGGGGTCCCTGGGCTTCCCCAGCCTGAGTGATTGCCCAAGGGGCCCCGGCCACAAAAATGCTCAGGACCCTAAGCATTAGGTCAAGTTGAGAAGTTATCAGCTGCTCTGTTTTTGCTAGAGACAAAGAAAGACAGAAAGCCAGAGAAAAACAGAGACCAATAGAAAGAGAGAAAGGAGAAAGAAAGAAAAGAGATGAGAGAGAGAAGGAAGAAGATAAGAGGAGGAGAGAGAGAGAAAGGGGGAAAGAGGGAGAGAGAAAAGGAAGAAGAAAGGAAGGAAGAGAGAGAGACAGAGACAGAGATGGCGGGCTCCACCAGCTGTCCAGATAACTGAAGTCTGACATCACTACCAGCTTACAATCTGCTCCAGTGACACATGAAGGGGACCCCAGCACTTCAAGGGAAGTGGGGGGCCATCCTCCCTTGATCCCAACCCCTCCTCCCTCCCCTGCTCCCTGCAGGCGCAGCCATGTCACTGCCTGTAGATCCCTTGGGGGCAGCTCGGATGAGTCCTGAGGAGCTGGTGAGCCAGACGCGGCACGTGGTCCAAGGTCTGGAAGCTTTGAGAGCTGAGCATCGCAGCTTGGCTGGGCGACTCCAGGACGCCCTAACTGAGGCTGGCACCAGCTCGGGGGAAGTGACCTTCCCAGGTCTGGATCTGCTGGAGGAGAAACACCATGCTCTTAGCCAGTCCCTGGAGGCTATTGAGCTCGGGCTGGGAGAGGCCCAGGTATGAGGTTTTCCTGGTCAGTAGGAAGAGGATCACAGGGGTGTTCAGTGTCACTGTGGGCTGTGGGGTTCACTGGAAGGCATAGGGAGCGTCTGAGAAATTGTTCTGGGCCATGGTGGTCACTGGGTCTATGACGATCAGCAAGGATGTTAGAAGGTTGTGGGGGACGTGGCAATCAGGGCCCTGGAGTATGTATGAGGAGATTGCTGGGAGGTGTGGGGTCTCCAGGGACCCTGGTGGATGCCTTGAAAGCTCTGAAGAGTCTGGGGGATGTAGAATGGTTGTGAGGATCCCCATGAAGGGACCCTGAAAGATGTGGGAATGTTGGGGAAGGTAGGGGAAAGGGGGCATCTTCAGGGGTCTGGGAATCTCTAAGGGACTTGGGAGGGTGAGGGAAGACAGGAGACACATGGGAAATGCAGAGGGATCATAGGGCATGTGAAGGGAATTACTGTGGCCCATGGAGCTTGCTAGTGGGTCAGGGAGGGTCAAAAAATATTAAATGAGCGATGACATGGAAGAGTGACCAGGGAAGGTGAGACAATTACCGGAGAGTCCTAAGGGCCAAAGGAAGAATGTGGGGGCCTCTGAGGGGCAAGGAAAGTTTGTTCAGTGTGGGTCAGTCATCAGAGGTGTGAAAGACACTGAGGGATATGAGGGAATGTGAAGGGTGGTTGTGAGACCATAGGTGTGGAGGGGTTTGAGTTATAATGAGCTTTAAGAGAATACTGAAAAAGAGAGAGAGAGAGAGGAAAGAGAAGAAAGAGAAGAGAGACAAAGAGGAGAGAGACAGAGGAAAGAGGAAGAGCATTGTGCAAGTAGGACATGTGTGTGTGTGTGTGTGCACATGTGTGTGTGTGTGTGCACATGTGTGTGTGCACATGTGTGCATGTGCAAGGATCCCTGGAATCCAGACTGACAGTCAGTCCCCTCTCCACATCCTGGCCTGTGCTCTGGCAGGTATTGCTAGCGCTATCCACACACATGGGGGCTCTGGAGGCCGAGAAGCAGCGGCTGCGGGCCCAAGCTCGGCGCCTGGCCCAGGAGAATGCATGGCTTCAGGAAGAGCTGGAGGAGACAAGGAAGAGGCTGCAGGCCAGTGAGGAGACTGTGGCCCAGCTTGAAGAGGAAAAGAGTCACCTTGAGTTCTTGGGCCAGCTGAGGCGCTATGACACCTTGGACAATGAGGACCACCAGGATGGAGCCAAGGTAACGCCTGGAGTCCAGGCGTCACCTGAGAACCCTTCTCCTGGGCCCTCAGACAAAAGCCGCCTCTAGAATCTGCTGGACCCTCAGATCTTTCCCCCATCATTCTCACGTTTATTTAGAGTCCCTCAGACCTTCATTTATAGACCCCGGACTTGTGGCACACTCATATAACCTCACCCTTTGGCTGAACTGTAACTAGGGCAGGGAGACTGGGGCATTGCTCCAGGGCGAGGGGGCATATTTCTTCACCCATAGGTTCCTCCAGTCTGACATCCTCATGCCTTCGTCATCCACTGCTAGGCAGCTGTCTGCTGTGTCCCCTGCCTGCCATCACCTCCACTCTGCTTCCAGGGTGGTTTTATTAGGGGCTAGGTGGGTTTAGTTCAGCATCTCTAGGGGACAGGCTACCCCTTTGCCTATTCAATCGTATCCCATTGGGGTGGACATTCTTTCTCCTGCTCTCAGATTTCCCCTAGATACCAGACTACCTAATTGTACATTTGTCCTGAGGTTCTCCTATGCACCTTCCCTTCCCCACCTAGACCTTCATTTAGAGGCAGTGTGGTATAATGGATGGAACTCTAGACTTAGAAACAGGTCACCCTAGATTCAAATCCTGCCTCAGGCCCTTAATAAGTTGAACAAATCGCATCAGCCCTGCAGGGCTCAGTTTCTTCTGTAAGATGAAGGCCTCAGGCTCAGTGACCTCTGAGGGCCCTCCTAGCTCTGAATCTGCAATTCTAGAATCATACTCTCAGCACCTAACCCTCCATGACCCCCAACCCCAACCCTCAGACGTCCTTCAGATCCTCAGAGAAGAACCAGTCCTGGCAAGGTCATTTGAGGTCACTCATGTCACCATCATTCTCTGTCCCTGCCAGGAGAAGACGGAGGAACGTGGAGACAGCCTTACCTCTCTGTTCCCCAGTGACGACAAGAAAAGTCAGTGTCTGGGCCCCGGACCGGTCAAGGGAATAGGGTGGGGGCCTGGGTCTTGGGAAGGGAAATGGGTTCCTGTGTAGGGGACGGAGGGGGTCTTAGGAGCGGTGCTCTGGGAACAGCATGGGATTTGGAGTCAGATGACTGGGTGACCTTGGGTAAATCACTTAGCCTCTTGGCCTCAGCATCCTCTTCTGTTGGCCCGAAGACTGCTGGGGTCCCTTCAGGCTCTTCATCTGTGGGTACTCCGGTGCAGGGGCAGCCAGGAGGAAGTCAGGCCAAAGCCTGGGGAGGAGACGAGGCCTCAGGTCAGTGGGGGTGAAGGTGGGGTGACAAGAGGCTGCCTCGCTCCGCACCCCAGGTCCCGAGGCGTTTGGCGCAGCCACCGCCCAGCAAGGGGGCTATGAGATCCCGGCCCGCCTGAGGACCTTGCACAACCTTGTCATCCAGTATGCAGGGCAGGGACGTTATGAGGTGGCTGTACCCCTGTGCCGCCAGGCCTTGGAGGACCTGGAGCACACGTCTGGTCACTGCCATCCCGATGTGGCCACTATGCTGAACATCCTGGCCCTGGTGTACCGGTGAGGGGCCCTCCCCACACTTGCTTTCATGCCTCATCCAGCCTATCTCACGGCGTCCTGTGTGTCCCCCAGCCGCTCATGGCACGGCATCTCTATGTATCCCCCAACCAATCTCACGGCACCCCCACGTGTCCCCCAGCCAATCTCACGGCACCCCCACGTGTCTCCCAGCCAATCTCACGGCACCCCCACGTGTCCCCCAGTCAATCTCAC
>NW_020939799.1:83090-113624 GCF_900497805.2 Vombatus ursinus | reverse complement strand
CCCAGCCAATCTCACGGCACCCCCACGTGTCCCCCAGTCAATCTCACACATCCCGCGTGTCCCCCAGCTGATCTCATGGTGTCCCGCGTGTCCCCCAGCCGCTCATGGCATGGCATCTCTATGTATCCCCCAGCCAATCTCACGGCACCCCCACATGTCCCCCAGTCAATCTCACACATCCCGCGTGTTCCCCAGCCGATCTCACAGCATCCGGCATGTCCCCACCTCCTCCCATCTCATCCCTGGCCCTGCCCTCCCCCTCACCAGGTGCCTTCATCCCCCACCCTAGACATCCTTATCCCTGGAGTCGTTCATCCCCGGCACCTTTGGTCCCCCTGCCCTCTCACATGCTGCCCCTCCCGTCCCCTCCCCCGAGCCATCCCCGCTGAGGCTCTTCCCTGCCCCTCTGTGCTCCCCCATGCCCTCCCAGGGACCAGAACAGGTACAAAGAGGCCACAGAACTTCTCCAGGATGCCCTGCAGATCCGGGAACAGACCCTGGGGCCCGAGCACCCAGCAGTGAGTAAAGGCTGGGCTGGGCTAGGACCCCTGACCCTAGCCCCTTCCCCTCCTGGATGTGGAAAATAGAAGCCTAGAGTGCGAGCTGGCAGGGACCTCAAGACACCATCCAGTCCAATCCCTTCATTTTACAGATGAGGAAACTGAGGCTCAGAGAGGTCAGATAACGTGTCCTTAATCATGTGGTCAGTGAGCGTAGCCAGCATTAGAACCCATGTCCTCTGACTCCCAGGCCAGTGTATCTCCACTGCATCATGCTCCTTAAGGACCTACATTCAAATCCTAGCCTTACCACTTGCCATCTCTGGGCCTGGCCAATTCCCTGCCTCTCTTTGGGCCTCAGTTTCCCCAGATGTAAAATAAGGAAGTTGGGGTCCTGCCAGCTCCAAACTTTGCTGAAGCCTTCCCTTCTCTCCTTCCCCACAGGTGGCAGCCACCCTGAACAACCTAGCTGTGTTGTATGGGAAACGGGGCCGCTATCGGGAGGCAGAGCCCCTTTGCCAGAGGGCCCTGGAGATCCGTGAGAAGGTGGGTCTTGTGCCCAGCCCTGCCTCGGGATCCACCTTGTACCCTACAGTCGCCCTGTCATTGCCTCCTGACTCTTGGGGCCCTTTCCTCTGATCCCCTTTCCTCTGGTTCCTTCTGTGGGAACCTCTCACTCACATGATGGGACCCCCGGGGACCTCCAGCTCAGATCTGGGGGATCTCCTCACCCACAGGCTCACAATGACACCTGACGCTTCAGGACCCCCATGACCCCTAAACACCTCACTATTGCCTATGACCTCCAACCCCTTGTTTGGACCTTGAGATTCTAGACTTCTGGATCCCCCCACCCCCCGACCAGTGTTTTCAGTCCTTGTTACCCAGGATGCCCAGGGACTCCTTGTTCTGACCCTGAGGACATCAACCTCTTGGGAGCTTCCCTTCTGCCCCTGTGACTACTGTGACTGCTTTGTTCTGACCCCATCACCTCCACCTCCTCAGGTCCCCTGGCTATTCCTGTGACCTCTGACCCCCCCTGACTCCTGACTCCTCAGGACCTTCCTGTCCTGGTCCGACAATCTGCTGGTCAGCCTTTTGCTCTGACACCTTGCTCCCTGATCCCCCATATGTACTCTGACTCTGTGACCCCGACTCCTCAGACTGATCCCTGATCCCTTCACAGGTGTTGGGTGCTGACCACCCGGATGTGGCCAAACAGCTGAACAACCTGGCCTTGTTGTGTCAGAACCAGGGCAAGTTTGAAGAGGTGGAGAAGCATTATGGCCGGGCGCTGGCCATCTACCAAGCCCTGGGCGGCCCCGACGACCCCAATGTGGCCAAGACCAAAAACAACCTGGTGAGGATCTGGCCGGAGGCTCAGGGTCTGGAGAGCCCCGTCCATGTGTGTGCCTGGTCCAAGGGCCCTCCCAGCTCTGACATTCCATGTTCTAAGGTCCTTCTCAGCTCTGACATTCCATGTTCTTCTATGTTCTAAGGCTCCTCTCAGCTCTGACATTCCCTGTTCTAGGTCCCCTCCCAGCTCTGACATCCCATGTTCTAATGGCCCTCTTTTAGAACAGACATTCCAGGTTTCTATCTCCTCTGGCCTCTGTCTCCTGCTTCCTGACCCCTGGGGCCCCAGACAAACCAGGTGCTGGGAGCCCTCGGGGGCTGGGTCTGACCCACATCTCCCTCCTCCTCAGGCCACAGCTTACCTGAAACAGAACAAATATGAACAGGCTGAAGAATTGTACAAGGAGATTCTCAGCAGGCAGGACCTCCCAGCCCCACTGGGTGAGCCTTCCAGCCCCCTGTGGACCCCAAGCTTTGGTTCTGTGCCCTCCAGCTCCCTTCTGAGCCTCCTCTTTCTTTCCCCAGGGAACCCTGGCATTGGAGCCTCAGGGGACAAAGAGCACCAGGTAAGAAGAGCCCTGGGGGTTGGACGGGAGGCTGTGTGGTACAGTGGTAACACCCGGACATCAGGAGTCAGAGGAGCTGGGTTCAAATCCTGACTCTGATCTTTATGATCTGTGTGATCCTGGGCAAGTCATTTACTGTCTCTGAGCCTCAGTTTCCCCCTCTGTAAAATGGCAGGGACAGACTGGATATGGCCGCCGAGGTCCTTGTCAGCTCTAACGTCTATGGGATCCGGGGTTTGGGGGCTTGCACCATGAAGGTCATTCCCTGCCCTGTGTTTAGGTCCTGCGACGGAGTACTTCCTTTTCCAAGCTCCGGGAGTCTATCCGACGGGGGAGTGAGATGCTGGTATCCCGCCTGAGGGGCGAGGGATCCTCTGGGTGAGTCCCCAGTGGGGTCCTGACACCAGACCTGGACCCTGTGCTTCCCCTATTCAGGGACCCGCCCCAACCACCAACAGGGCCCTGACCTAGCATTCAAGGCCTCTGCCTTCCTGCCCCAGCCTCCCTTTCCTGCCTAGGCCCTTAGACCACACTCTCAGACTCTTCCTTTCATGTCCTAGAACACCTCCTACCCCTGTCTCTGACACCTGTGGATTCAGAACCCAGGTTGGGTTACTGTTCCTTCCACACCCTCCTACTGGAAGCCCTCCTTGACTACTCTCCTCCCCATCCCACCACTCTTCCCTCGGGGCTCTCTACCTTCTGAGTCCTTCCTCCTTCACAGCCCAGCTCAGGGGCCGCTCTTCTCTATGGAACCAGCCCCCAAAGTGCTTTATTTAGCCTTCTTGGTGTCTCTACCCAACCTGAGCTTCCCTCCTCTGACCCTTTGGGCCCCCTTCACTGGACCCTGTCCTCGTTCATGGTCAGGGAGTGGGGGGGCCGAGGAAGAGGGTCACATCCTGAGAAGAGCCCTGCCTCCCGGACCAGAATGGGATTTCCCTGAGGCTGGGCGTGGCCAAGGAGAAGGGGCTGCCCCATGAGGGAGGGAGCTCCCCGTCCCTGGAGATATTCAAGTGTTGGCTGGCTGGCGGCCTGTTTGGAGCAGATCCTTGTCCAGCTACAGGCTGGACTAGCTGGCCGGCCTCTGAGAGTCTAAAAGGCAGCAGTGAGAGATCATGATAAGCGCCCTCTTCTCTACATCACTTTCAGGTTTAAAAAATGTGTTCCGCGCCTTATTATCTTGCAACGTCCCACAGTGGAAGGAGACTGACACTGAGGCCAGAAGGCTTGGGTTCAGATCCAGTCTCCAGACTCTGTGGGCCTCAGTTTCCTCATATGTAAAAGGAAGGTGGAGGGCCCTTCCGGCCTTGCATCATGTGATGCCCCTCACAGCTCTGTGAGGGGGCCAGGGTTGTCAGAAACAGGGCTGAGATCTCAGGCAGCAAAGGTAGTGAGCTGTCCCATCGTCTTCCAACCAATCAGCAAGCAGATATATAAAACACCTACTATGTGTCAGGCCGGATGCAATGGTGCCTGCCCTCAAGGGGCTTATGTTCTCTGTGGGGTGAGGGGGCTGCAGTATTATAAAGACAGGTATGGACAGCATTAATACAAAGTAATGGGGGTGGGGAGAGGGGAGAGGCACTGGCATCGTGTGGAGCAGAGGGGGAGCAATCATTGAGGAAGGCTTCATGTCCAAGGCTGAGTTTGCTCTTGAAGAAAACTAGCATTCTAAGCACTGAAGGCAAGGAGGGAGTGCATTCCAGGTGTGAGGGACAGCTGAAGCAAAGGCTTGGAGGCTGGAGATGATGTATTGAGTGCGAGCAACAGAAGCTAGTTTGACAGGACTGTGGAGTGCATGAAACGGGTGGTAATGCCTAATAATGCATTGGGAAGGAAAGAGCTTTAGGAATTTACATGGGATTCTAGAGGTGATCACGTGTCATCCTGCTGAGGGGGAAGGGGTGATGTGATCAGGCCTGCGCTTTAGGGGAATTACTTTGACGTCTGGGCGGAGACTTACACCTGGGACACTGGTTTGGAGGCTGCTGCGGTGGTCTGGAAATGAGGCCATGCACCATGGTGGCAGGTGTGTGAGTGAAATCAGTTATTGAGCATTTACTGAGTGCCTACTATGTGCCAGGCACTGCAGAAGAGGTCTGGACAAGACTCAGACTCAGACTGAATGTGAGGGGTGACCCTGAGGTTTCGAGCCAGGGTGAGTGGGAGGACATCAGGGCCCTGGACGTTGATAGGACACTTTGGAGGACGAGAAGTGTGTGCACACTGGAAGTCCTTCCAGGGAAGGGAAAGGCTGGGTGAAGGTGTTGGGGAAAGGGATGGCATGGGAGGGGAGGCAGGATGGCCCACTTCCAATACCTGAAGAGCTTTGTCTTTTCCTTCTTTCTGTGAGGCAGTCGGGGTTGTGACTTGCCCAATTTCACACAGCTAGTAAGTGTCAAGTGTCTTAGGCTGGATTTGAACTCAGGTCCTCCTGACTCCAAGGCTAGATAGAACTCTATCCCCTGCACCACCTAGCTGCCCCTCTAAAGGGCTTTGTCAAGACGGAAGGACTGGCCTGGCCCAGAGGACAGAGTGAGCATTTAGGGTGGCAGCCCTCGGGGAGGTCCCATGGGGCAAGAGGCCTCCCTGAGGAAGAATGAGCTCCCAGTCATCTAAGCGGTGTCACTGGGGAAGTCCTGCCCTGGCTGGAGAAGTTGGAGGTTCCTTGGTTCCTGGGAAGCCGAGAGAGCTGAGGCTGGGGGCCCTTGGGGCTGGGTCCTCTATGAAAGGAACTGGCTCAGCCTTGAGGTGTGGGTTTAAGTGAAGGGCTCGCCCCCAGGCCCAGCTGAGTGGGAAGCGCTCAGGACCCCCCAAGCCCGGAAAGGGGCAGATAAGCCTTGCATACCACATGGGGGGCGGTGAATGGGACCCCGAGACAGGCTACTCTGCATCTGAAAAGAGAGGATAAGCCGGGAGGGGGTGCTTAGCTTGGACAGCACTGGGCTGGGGTCCTTCAACGGAAAAGGAGGAGCGGACCCGAAATGAGGGAAGGGAAGGATTAGGGTAATAGAAAAGGAGACCCTTGCTCTCCCTGGGATAAGGAAGGGACCTGAGCCCTTTTGGTCCAATGCCGTCATTTTACAAAGGAGGAAACTGAGGCTGAAGAAGGTTAAATGATCTGGTCAAGGTCCTTAGGCTCACAAATCATAGAAGATGCTGACGATTCTAGACAAAGGAACTGAAGTCCAGGTGAAGGGATTTGTTCAAGGTGACACAAGTCAGTGTGAGGCTCCAAGGTGGAATTTGAACCCAGACCCACTGCCTCAGGGCCCTCTACTTTTGTACTATGCCTCTGAACGTTTAGGAAAATCCAATCAAGGCAGAGAGATGCTGGGACCCCCAGGCAAAGGGAGGACGGGGTGATCATTGGCGGGGAGGCTCCTGCTCCCCTTTTCCTAGCTCCTCAGGGCAGTTGGTGGGAGAGAGGAGGGGGTCCTGAGGCCTGAAGGGGCCCAGCGCTCTTTGAAGAGGATTGAAGGATTCGATTTACACTCCGTGGGGGGAGGGAAAGTCATGGGGAGCTAAGACACCGGCCCAGGCAGGTAGTGAGTTCTCAGTCTCTTGCAGTTTTCAAGCAGAGCTGGGATGGACATTTGAAAATAACAGCCCCCATTTCAGTAACACCTAAAGTTGGTCAAGCACTTGACTCACCTCATCTCATCTGCCAATTAGGAAACGTTTATTAAGTGCCTACTGTGTGCCAGGCACTGCACTAAACACTAAGGGTACAAAGGAAGGTGGAGACAGTCCCTGCCCGCAGGGGCTCAAAGTCTAATGGGGAAACGGCATGCAAACAACCGGGTGTCTGTGATATTGTAGCTGGCGTTTGTGGGTCAGGCAGCCACAAGCACTAATGACCCCTCTGGTGCAGCCCCTCCGAACCTCCTTCCGGCTATGAGCCTGTCATTTAGGGCAACTGAGATCTCTGGAGCAGCAGGAATTGGTACACAGATCACCTCTGCCTTTAGGGGCCCTGGGAGTGATGGATTAGGATGAAGTCATCCTGGAGACAGAGACAGAGAAGAGAGGGAGGGGGGAGAGAGAGAGAGAGGGGAGAGGAGAGGGAGAGAGAGAGAGAGAGAGAGAGAGAGAAACAGGAGATGGAGAGAGGGAGGAAGAGACAGGGAGAGTTGAGAGAGGAAGAGAGAGAAAAACAGGAAACAGAGAGAGGAGAAGAGAGGAAAAGACAGAGGGAGAGATGAGAGAGGGAGGGAGGGAGGGAGAGAGAAAGAGAGGAAGAAAGAGAGAAGGAGAGAGAGAGAGAAACAGAGATAGAAATAGAGAGATGGAGAAAGGAAAAGAAAAAGAGGGGAGACCGGACCTGGATTCAGGAGGATGCGAGTTCAAATCCGGCCTCAGACACATAACACTTACTAGCTATGTGACCTTGGGCAAGTCACTTAACCCCATTGCCCAACCAAAAACAAAACAAAACAAAACAAAAGAAAAAACAACAGAAAAAGAGGGAAGAGAGACAGAGAGAGAGACAGAGATAGGGGGAGAGAGAGAGAAACAGATAGAGAGAGAGGAGAGAGGGAGGAAGAGACGAGAGAGAAGAGAGGAGAGAGAGAGAGAGAGAGAGAGAGAGAGAGAGAGAGAGAGAGGGAGGAGAAGAGAGAGGAGAAGAGAGTAGAGACACGCACACAAACCACTCTCCCTGAATGTCTGACCTCTCCCTACAGGATGAAGCGGGCTGTGTCCCTCAGTGTGCTCAATACCGAGGACTCCAGGGCCAGCAGGATGGAGGTAAAGGGAGCAAGTAGGGGTGTCAAGGGAAAAGGGGATGGCTAAGACAGAAGGCCCGGCCTGTCAGGATGAGGCAGTGGAGGGGCAAGGGTGGGTTGGGCCCTGGGGCGGGGAGGGAAGCTCTGGAGATGACGTTGGCTGCCTGGTGGGGAGGTCAGAGGGCTGGCAGGGGGAGGAGGGGGATGGAGGAGTGGCCCAAGGAGGGGTTTGCCTCTCTGGGCCTCAGTTTCCTCATCCGAAAATGTGAGAAGCCTGGACTCTGTGACACCCAAGGCCTCTTCCAGCCCTAAAGCTGTTACTGATCTGTCTGCTCTAACCTGAGGACAGACCTCTAGGGTGGCCTGGAGTTGGGTGGAGGGCACGACCGGGAATGTTATCATCTGAGGGCTGTCTTGCCCCCAGATGTCAGGCGGCCAGCTGAGCCAAATGCGACCACTGAGCACCAGCACCCAAGACCTTGGCCACCCCCTGGACCAGCGCTAGTGGCCACGCCTGGCCACAGAAGCTTCTCAGGAACACGGCTGTGAGATGAGGCATCATGGACCTTCGTCATCCCCTCCCCTCCTACCCCGCTCCAGTTTCCTCTGGCTATATTTATTGTATTTATACCTACCTAGAGGCGTCCTCACCCCAGGGCTGAAACACTGGAGATAAAACCACCCAATCTCCCCTTCCCTGGCTGTTTGCACATTCTTGGGAGGTATCCAAAGCCTTCCCTCCCCCAACACACACACCTTTGAAGAAATCACCAGCCCTCCCCGGGGCCTCAGTTTCCCCATCTGTACAGTGAAGAGTCCTTTTACTCCTACATCTGGAGTCTTTCATAATGGCCCTATGACTATATCTGTCAGTAGGAGAAGGGTTCTAGGACCTCAAGGCCTAGAGCCGGGAGGGATTCTGGAACTCGTCCAGAAAGCAAGGAGGACTTGGGGCTGTAAATGGAATCCCTGCTCTGCCACACTCCGTATGGCAGAGAGGACCTGCCTTGGACGTGTGAGAAATGAATGATTTCTACTTAATAACTAATTATTGAATCAGGACCAAGGCTTTTCCCTTTTTTTAATTCATCCAGAAACCAACCAGTTACCCAGGCCAAGATCTGATCAGACAGGAAAAGACATCGTACTTTTAGGCTAACGGGTATGTTTGCTCAGACAGGTCTGGGAAAACACGGCTCCTTCCTTTCCTTTGGTCAGACAGGGGAGGCGGGAATTGATGTCGCTCTGGCCGCGATTTGGGTGACCCCACGACCCGCACTGTAATATAGCCCCCCTGCCATTGCATTAACCAATCACAGTAGATGCCACCCTCGCACACCGGCTCTTCCAAGGGCGGTAAGCTCCGAGCCCACCGCCGTGAAGGGTCTTTGGCCTAAGAGCGAGGCCAGATGACCATCCTTTCGTTAGTAACCTGCTGGCTTTATTAATAAAATGATTAAATTACCCACAAACTCTGTGTCTCAAACCCTCTTAATGGTCACAAACGATTCCTGGTGCCGGCCATGGGCCTGTTTCCCCTTGCACGGTCAGGGCTGGACCAGAGGGCAGCCCTTGCGTCCCGGCTCCCTCCAGATCTCTGGCCTGTGATCTGTGCGGAACTGGGCAAAAACGTCTTCCTCCCCGTGGGCCCCCAAGATGAAGTGACTGGTCATCGCGAGAGTGTCCCGTGCAAGGGAACGCTCTCGTTTTTCTCCTGGCTTGTTCTGAATGAAGTTTTTGTTCCAACCCATTCAAAGCACCACCATTGCTGAGAGGAAATGACCTCGGCCACTCTGCAGCAAAGTGACGGCGTCCCTTGGCCTGCTCAAGTTTTCTGACCCGTAGAAAGGTCACATTCCTTCTTCTGAGGTTCTAACAATAGCAGCCTTCCGTAAGGCTTTATGGTATGCAAAGCACTTGACAAAGAGAATCTCATTTTGATTGGGGGGGGGGGTTGCTATTATTATCCCCATTTTACAGATGAAGAAAATGAGGCCAAGAGAAGGGACTTGCCCAGGGTCACACAGCTAGTTAAGTCTCCAGGGCTGCATTCAAATTCAGGTCTTCCTCATTCCTCCACACCCAGGGGTCCAGGCAGATAGTCCCTCCCAGAAAAGAGAGGCAAGCCTTTAAAAAAACCCCAAAACTTTATTATCCCTGCCCCAAGGCTGTCCCCACTGCCCCATGTCTGGGGCCGGCCCCTTCACAGCTGCTGGGCTATCTGCTCTATCCGGTGGAGAGTGTCCTCAGACTGGAGCTGCTCCAGGCTCAGCAAAGATAGTCCCAGCTGGTCCTCCTGGGGAGCAGATTTGAGGGGCGAGGTCAGACAGAGGGGGCGTCTGTCAGGACTCCCATGGGTGATGCAGCACCCCGGAGACCTAGGTTCCCTCGGATCATCCGTGGAACGGCCCCTCTCTGGGCCTCAGTTTACCCATCTGTACAGCACGGCCAGCTGCTGCCTTCTAGAATGGGCCCAGAACACTCCTACGCCCCGGCAGAAAAGCGGGGCCTCCCTCACGCTTGTCACCCCAGAGCTTGAGCCCCCGGCCACCGGCCCGGCGCCACGGGGACCGAGAATAAAGGTGGAAAAGCAGGGGCCCTGGAGGAGGCAGAGATGAGGGCGGCTGCCTGGGGACTGCCCGGGCCCAGTCTGGGCCTGGAAAGAGACAGACTCAGGACAGGGCAAGTGCTGAGGCTGCGGTCTGCCCAGGAGTCGGGGGGCCTGGGCTTTCCTGAGGCTCTCTGCGTCCACCTCCCCCTGACCGGGACGAGAGAGCCCCCGTGGCCCCTGGTGACCTCGGGGGGAATTTAGTCAGAAGGAAGGAAGGAAGAGCTTCGGGGGGGGGGGGGGGAGAAAAGAGTAATCACCAGGGACTCCCTGGAGGAGGTGAGGGAGGAGAGGAGCGAAGGCTCCCAGGCTGGGGGTGGGGTGCTGGGGGGAGAATCGGGGCGGCTCACCCGGTGGAAGGGCTGGGCCATCTGCCTCAGGAAGTACTTGGCCACCTGGACGCCCTCGTCCACCGTCAGGTTGAGGTTGGCGTCCGTCAGGTGCTCCTGAATCCAGCGAGGCAGCTTCCCGCGCTTGTCAGCCCGGGCGAAGCGCTGAGGGTGAGGAGGGGGCTCAGGCTCCCGGCCCGCCTGGCAGGGGGCACCCCAGGGACCCCGACCCCCACCCAGCTCGACCCACCTTGTCAGCAAAGATCATGAGCCCATAGTCGGTCTTGCCCCGGATGGCGCGGCCCACACACTGGGCCGCGTGTCGCATGGCATCGAAGGTCAGGAAGTCGTTCTCTCGGATCTGGAACTGATCACGGAGGAACTCCAGGCGGGCCTGCGGGGGGGGGAGGCAGGGGCTGCCTGGTCAGGAACTACCCCCATGGCAGGGCACCTCCCGCAAATGACCACCTCGCAGGCCTGGGCCCCACGCCCCCTGGCCTCAGCTGAACCGGACCGTGGCCTCAGAATCAGGAGGCCTGGGTCCAGGGGCTCAGCCCAGGACTCTGGACAAGTCCCCTCCCCCCCTTAGGGCCTCAGTGTCCCCACCTGTGAAATAAGAGGGTTGACCCAGATGGTCTCTAAAGACTCTCTCCACTCTGAGGTTTTATGTTCTGAGGTCTCAAACGTTCCCTGTTCTAAGGGCCCTCCCAGCTCTGACTTTCCACGTTGTAAAGGCTCTTCCAGCTCCGACCTTCCATGTTCTAAGGGCTCTCCCAGCTCTGACCTTCCACGTTCTAAGGGCTCTCCCAGCTCTGACCTTCCATGTTCTGGGTCCTCTCCCAGCTCTGACCTTCCACATTCAGGGTCCTCTCCCAGCTCTGACCTTCCACGTTGTAAAGGCTCTTCCAGCTCCGACCTTCCATGTTCTAAGGGTTCTCCCAGCTCTGACCTTCCATGTTCTAGGTCCTCTCCCAGCTCTGAACTTCCATGTTCTAAGGGCTCTCCCGGCTCTGACCTTCCATGTTCTAAGGGCCCTCCCAGCTCTGACCTTCCATGTTCTAAGGGCTCTCCCAGCTCTGACCTTCCATGTTCTGGGTCCTCTCCCAGCTCTGACCTTCTATATTCTAAGGGCCCTCCCAGTTCTGACCTTCCACATTCTAAGGGCTCTTCCAGCTCTGACCTTCCATGTTCTAGGCCCTCCCAGCTCTGACATTCCATGTTCTAAGGGCCCTCCTAACACTCGATCTCTGCCATGTGCTCAGACATTCTGTGGTTTAAGATTCAAATTCCTTCCCCTCCCTCCAGCTTCCTACTCACCTTGAGAATTCGGCTTTGGGTGTAGACATAGGGGACACCAAACATGATGACGGCCCGGCCATAGTGGTGGACTGCGGGGGGGTGGTGACGGGCCAAGGGAGAGAAGAGTATTTGTGGGTGGAGGGTGGGGTGAGGTAGAGAAACTGGGCCCTGGGCCCAGCCTTGCCCAGTCAAACGGGATGACTCGGGCAGAGCAGAGAAGGAGACACTTGTATGCAGCTCTCCCAGGTCCTGTCTGTGCCCAAGGAGAGTGGGGTGGGTGGGGCACACCATTCCTAGTTCCCAGGCCCCGCCCTGACCCCAGGGGCTGGGGAGAGAGGACACTCACCAAAGTCAATGCCCTCCGACACCTTGCCCCTGGCCACGGACAGCAGGATGGCCCCTCGGCCGTTCTCACACGCCTGCAGGGGACGGAGGCGTCAGACTCCCCCCAGCAGCTATGGGAGATGGGGTGACCACGATCCCCGGCTACTGGCTTTCAAGTGGCCAACCCCCTCCTCTTACAGACCGAGGTTCTGGGAGAAGTGCCTTATCCAAGGTCACCCCCTCCCTGCTGCCCAGAGCCAGGGCACGGCCCGGCATCTCTTACCTCCTGGTACTTCTCCAAGGCCACGCTCGTCTCTGCTCCGTCCTGGGTCTCAATGAACAGAAGCTTGTTCCGCTGAATGTTCTCCAGAATGCCCTGGGCATTGGGAGGGGACAGTGGGGGGAAGAGCTGGGGGCTCGAGGCCTAAGAGCCGGGGAAGCTGGGACTTGGGGAAGGAGGAAGGATCAATGCCCCCGAGGACTCCAAGGCCAAGGTCGGGGGCTCACCTGCTCATACCAGGCAGCCACGGTGCTCTCCATGTACTGGTAGCTGGTAAAAAAGGCGACAATACCGTCGGGGACCACGGCGGACATCTCCAGGAGCAAGTTCCCATAATTCCGGATTACAGCTGTGGAGAGCCAGCCCCCACCCCAGTCAGAAACAGCCCTCTTCCCTCTCGCCACCCCCTGGCCCTGCGGACAGCCCTCTCCTGACCCCGGGGCTCAGTGACGGTCTCTCTCCTATCCCAAGGGGCCTGCCCGGCCCCCCTCCCACCCAGAGAGCCGGGGAGCCCCTGCCCCAGCCCCCAAACCCCTGGAGGCCAGACCCTCTCTTAGTCTGGCAGCCACCCAAAGCATCAGCCCCAGTGAGGGTCAGAGCTGGGGCTGCTCCCAGCCCCTGCCTAAGACATCCAGTGAGTTCCCCACCCCCATCCCCAGGCCTCTCAATGGCGACTCACCGATATCCTCTCGGGTCTCGAACTTGGAGCTGATGGCCACCTGGTCATTGCCTCGGCCAATGATCTGGAAAGACCGAGAGAGGGAAGCGTTATGGGACTGTAGACGGAGGCCAGCTGGGATGGGTCTCTCTGCCTCCGAGACCAGCCCTCTGACCAGTGGGCAGGCAGGGCTCCCTCTGGGTCAGGGCTGGGCTTGCGTGAGCCTAGGCTGGAAGTAGACGGAAGGAGGAGGAAGCCGCGTCTCCCCATCTTCCCCAAAGAGAACAGACCCGGGGTGGGGGGACCCTCAAAGACCTCCCGACCCCCACACTCACCATGGGGCAGAGGCAGACCCGGGCCAGGGTCATGGTGAAGGTTGCCATGGTCACGGGGTGGAAGTCCAATATTTTGGGGTAGATATCCAAAGGGGACAGAGTCTGGGTTGAGAGGAGACAGAGGAGCAGAGGCTCAGAGACGCACAGGTGGAGGGGCCTTGGGGGTCTGGGGAGGCCAAGGGACTGCGGAAGCAAACAGACCCAGGAGACCACTAAGGAAGACAGTGACAGAACACTGGGGGGGCAGGGGTCTGGGCCCCTGTGGAAGGGAGACAGGGAGAGCCTGGGGCCACAGGAATCTGAATGAACGCCTCCGGCAGAGACACCGTGGGGCTACAGCCCAGTCTGGATATCTGCAGATGTGATGGGAGGGAGTGAGGGTGTTGCAGGCGTGGGGGATGACCACTGCAAATGGGCCGGGCTGGATCCCGAGGCAGGAGGGGGCCGGTTGCGCTCAGACTGGAAGGTTTGAGCCCAGAGGGGACAGGGAGCAGGGACTGCCCTTCACACACGTCACTGGCCTCTGCAGGACAGCCTGGGGCAGGGGGCTGCTGCAGAACTCCTGGACTGCAGGGACAGGCAGACGGGCCGGGCAGGACTATTTCCTCCCAGAGGCCCTGGGGTGTGGGGCACATTCAGCAGTGGGGAGAACTGTCTAGGGAACAAGCTTGGGGGCACTGGGCTTGTGGGACAGAGACACGGGCACAGGGAGAGACAAGGCAGCAGGGAACAGAGTCAGGGGCCAGGGCAGAGTGTTTGGGAGCCTGTGGTGAAACTGAGGACCAGAGGGGGGCTCCTGGGGAGGCAGGGACAGACTGGTATCCCCAGAGCTTGGCACAGTGCCTGGAACATTGTGGGCCCCCTCAATAAACGCTCGTTTACCTGACTTGACCAAGGTGACACCCCCTCACAGGTCTTAGGGGTAACAAGGGGATGTCAGGAAAGGCCTAGGCAGGACAGGACACTGACTTAGAGACTCATGGGGGCTCAGGGGTCTCAGAGGCTTGTGTAATGGGGACGGCTGAGAGAGGTCAGCAAGAAACAGGGCAGAACTGGGGGCTGCAGGGACCTACAGGGACTACAGAAAAGAGCCTTGGAGGTCCCAGGGAAGAACAGAAGAGTAAGGCCCAAAGGAAGGACTTGAGAGCACTGGGGAGCCACTGTGGGGTGAGCAGAGGACAGAACAGCAGAGTCAGACATGGAAGCTCAGACAGGGTAAACTGAGGCAGAGCTATAGGACTAGGGGACTGAGCAGCCAAGCACAGAACAGAGGGAGGGGCCCAGTCAGGAAGAACAAGAACACTAATGAGCTTGGCGCTTATGTGGCACTTTCCAATTGGCAGAGTCTGTTATCTCCTTTGACCTTCATAACCACCTGGTAACATGGTGCTCTTATCAACCCCATTTTATAGATGAGGAAACTGAGGCCCAGAAGGGTCCTGACGCTCTCACAGGGACGTGGGGGTGGCGGGAGAACATGAGGAGACGAGGAGGCTGAGAGGGGCGGGCGCCGGGGGGGTCTTACCCCTGAGGTGATGATCACAGACTGAAAGCGCTCAAACACCGGCTTGATGGCCAGGGAGGCGTCCATGCAGCTGGCGAGGGATTGGGGAGAGAAAGGTCAGGGTGGCCGTCCAGAGGTCAGGGGAGAGGGGAGGGGGAGCGAGGGGCCTCACCTGAAATGCAGGACCGGGTTGGAGATGGTTGGGGTCCTCTCATCAAAGGGCTCAATGATGATGGTAAAGCCTGGGCCAGACAGGGAGGGTGAGGCACAGTGTGCCCGGGGCCCTTCCCACCCCCAAATCGACGTGGACCCAGCTGAGGGGGAGCAGAGGGGGGCTGGGAGGCCAACCCACCCCCCGGCACAAGGCAGCACTCACCTGTCCCTCCATCCCTCCGTGTCTCCCTCCCTCCCTCCATCTATCTATCTATCCCTCCTTCCCTCCATGTCTCCCTCCCTCCATCCACCCATCCCTCCTTCCATCCATCTATCCCTCCCATCTCTCCATCTCTCCCTCTATTCCTCCCTCCATCCCTCCCTCCCTCTATCCCTCCCTCCATCTCTCCCTCTATCCCTCCCTCCCTCCCTCCATCCATCCCTCCCTCCATCCATTCCTCCCTCCACCCATCCCTCCATCCATCCCTCCCTCCATTTCTCCATCTCTCCCTCCATCCATCCCTCCCTCCATCCATCCCTCCCTCCCTCCATTTCTCCATCTCTCCCTCCCTCCCTCCTCGCTGTCAAGGCCCTGCCCCGATTCCCTGGGGTTAATCTCCAGGGATTAGTGAGAACAGATGGGCCATGTGCAGCCATGTCCTGGTGGTGTGGGGGGGGAGGGGATGGCCAAGCAAGAGTCGGCCTGGGGGAGGGGGACGTGTCAACCTCCTCCCCTAATCTCTGCTGCCCTCCTGCTGATTCAAAACAACCAGGCTGCTAAGCACCCCGACTACAAGTGTGACAGAGGCACACCAGGACCCCCAAAATGTCAGAGCTGGGAAGGCACTGGGAGACAATCAAGGCTAGCCCCATTCTGTAGGAGGAAAACTGAGGCCCCCGAGAAAGGAAGAGGGGAAGGCCAGAGCCGGCGGGGGGGGGGGGCTCACCTCGGGAGTAGGTGCTGACCAGCGTGGCAAAGTTGGAGAGGAGGGTGAGGGGGGAGAAGTCAGCCAGATCCGCGATCTCGAGCGTGTGCAGCAGGGACCTCAGCCGCTCGGCACAGAACCTAAGGGGCGAAGGAGGGAGGCGAGGGCAGGGGAAGCTCAGGCCTGGGCCTGGGCCCGGGCCACATCAGACGTGTCATTCTTGCGGGGAGGCAGGAGAGGGAAAGGCCAGGCTCAGAGAGGCAGGGGGTGTCCATCGGGGTCAGGAGAGTGAAACTGGCCTGAAGGTGGAGGTGACGAGTAGGCAGAGGGCCAGAGGGAGGGAAACCTGGACCCCAGGGCCACTGGTCGGAGGCCAGCCAGCACAACTCCCTCATTTCAGAGGAAGAAACTGACACCCAGAGAAGGGAAATGACCAGGGAAGGGGGTCTGGGTGCCTCTACAAGGAGACCCAAGGGGCTGGGGGGACGGCAAGGGGGCCAGGGCTCACCGCAAGGGCTTGCGCTGGATGCAGACACGATGGGCCAGGCCCCCCAGGAAGGCTGGCGGGCTCTCCTGGACCACATGCTGCGACCGCAGGCGCCACTTTACGTACTCCAGCAGGCGCCGAAGGAAGCCCAGGAAATGCTCCGCCGTTCGGATGGAGCCGGGCACTGCCTCTGCAGGTGGGGGCGAGAGAGAGATGTGAGACAGCGCGTCCCCACCACTAAGGGCCCCAGACCCAGGTCAGGCCAGCTCCTGACCGCGGCTGGAGGGCCGGATGGACCTTGCGGACCCAACCCCCCTTTACACGGGGGACCGAGGTCCACCTGGGGACCTGTAGCTAGACCACGGGCGGATTCATCACTGCCCCCTCTGGGGGGCTCAGAGCCCAAAGGACATTAGAGACATCTAGGTCAACCACCTCATCTGGCAGAGAGGGAAACCGAGGCCCAGGGAACATCCCACAATGCACGAGGGGAGGAAGCCGGGCCTCCCTCCCGCCCCCTGCCCCGCCTCTCTGCATCTTGGCCGGTTCCAGGACGGGGACAGCAGGGAGCCCGGGACCCCTCCTCACCCTGCAACACTTCATCAGGAAGGACTGGGTTGGCCAGATGGGCGTCAGTCTCGCGGGCTAAGCTGGCCTCTCGAAGCCCCTCCACCAGGCGGCGGTACTCCTCCCGCAGACGTTTTTCATCTGTCTCCTTGATCCTGGGGGGAAGGAGGAGCCCATGGGAATTGGGGGGCTGGGGCGAAGATCTGATGCCTGGTCCCTGCCCTTGGACCCAGCAGTTTGGGGTGAGCTTCCTGCTGTCTCAGGGAATTCTCCAGCCAGACCTCAGACAAGTGCTTTCCCCTCTGGGTACCCCAGTGCCACTATCTCGGCACTCCGATTTCCCTCTCTTGTTCCCCCTATTTCTCTCTCGAAGCCCCAATTCTCCTCTGTTGGCACCCCAATTCCCGTCGGTCCCTCAGTACGTCCTCAGTAAAACGGAAGGGTGAAGGCTGATGACCTCTAAAGCCCCTCCCCCCTCTGACACTCCGGGTTCTGGGACCTCTCCCACCTCTAATGTGACCCCTTCGTTTTACAGAGGAGGAAACTGAGGCCCATAGAGGTTAAGGGATTTGTTAAGGTCATCGAGTCAGTAAAGAGCTGAGGTGAGACTTGAACCCAGGGCCTCTGACTCCAAAGGCTCTTCCCACCGCTTTGACAACCTCCATTCCATGAAGAAAGGGGACCCTCGGATCTCAGCCGCCAGGCCAGGACTGTGGGACACGCAGTGCCTGGCCAGAGCCAGAGCCAGGAGGAGGTGAGCCCCGGGGCCTACGATGGCCTTGGGCTGGGGCTCAGGGTCAGTCAGGGGGTGTCGAGGCAGGGTCACCGAGAGCTGCCGCGGGCCCCTCCTTACTTGTGAACCGTGCGCTGCAGCGTCTCCAGGTTGGTCTGACAGCGGTCCAGGGTCCGGCGGGTCAGATTCACACTCATAGAGTCGATGCACACGTTGTCTGAGGGACAAAGGGGCACAGCGGGTGTCACCATCCCGCAGGGGCTCAGGGTGGGAGGGGGCGTCCCCGGCCGTCCCGCTCACCGATGTTGTGGGCCTCGTCAAAGACCACGACGGCCTTTCGGGCCAGCTCTTTGGAAACAAGGTCGGCGATCTTGGGGTCCAGAAGGTAGTGGTAGCTGTAGACGATCACGTTGGCATGAAGAATCTGGGGGAGAGGAAGGAGGAATGCGGGGGAGAGCCGATGGGTGCAGGGCCCCTCACACCTCTGGCATCCCCAGCACTGACGTTCTATGTTCTGAGGCCCCTCCCACCTCTGGCATCCCCAGCACTGACGTTCTATGTTCTGAGGCCCCTCCCACCTCTGGCATCCCCAGCACTGACGTTCTGTGTTCTAAGGCTCCTTCCACCTCTAACATTCCACACTGTAAGACCTCCTCCATCTGACATTTCATGTACTAGGTTCCCTCCTACCTGACATTCAAGCACACACACACACATACATCCTTACTGAGTATCGGGCAAGGAAGTATGGGCACCAGCCTTTCTGTCGTCCAAAGGCCTTCAGGTCGTCCAGATTGTAGATGCCCCAGGGGATGGGCACTTGGCGGCCTTGGGCATCAAACTCCTGGGGGCAGGGAAAGGCCTCCGTGAGCACAGGGCTGGACATTCCCCCCCGCAATGGAGGCCGCCCCCACCCTCTGGCCCCAGGCACCTCATAGAAGCGGCAGTGAGGGGTGCTGGCGTCCTGCTCATGCTGGGCCCGCACGTAAGAGGCCGTCAGGCTGTGACACTTCCCGTCCACATCCTTTCCAAACCGCAAGGGGATCACCTGCAAAAGGACCCAGGGAGAGAGCCCCCAGGGCTCGGCTCGGGGCTCATCCCACTTCTAGAATTGAAGGCCCTTTGTTTGTTCCACCACACCCCTAGGAAGCCTGGTCTCCAGATCCACATTCCTACATTCTGACTCAGAACGTCATCCCTCTCCTACTCAGGGACCTTCCTGGACTTCCAGGATGAGGACAGAGACAAAGGGAAGAAGAGAAAGAGAGAGAAGAAAGGGCTCTTAGACCTTAGAATATAAGAACTGGGAAGCCCCTTAGAACAGAGGAAGCTAGGGCTGGGAGTTATCCTAGAACACAGAATGTCAGAGCTGGGAGGGCCCTTAGAACAGGGAATGTTAGGGCTGGGAGGGCCCTTAGAACAGGGGACGTCAGGTCTGGGAAGGCCCTTAGAACAGAGAAATTTCAGAGCTGGGAGGGCCCTTTGAAAATGGGATGTGAGAGTTAGGGGAGGCCTTAGAACAGGGGATGTCAGGGCTGGGAAGGCCCTTAGAACAGGGAAATTACAAAGCTGGGAGGGGCCCTAGAACAGGGAATGTCAGAGTGGAAGGGCCCTTAGAAGAGGGAGGGTCCTTAGAACAAGGAATGCTCCAGTTGAACAGAACCTCAGAAGACAAATCAGACTTAGAGGAGTCCTGAGAAATTGTCTAGTCCTGTTCTCTTGATTTTACAGATGGGGTAACTGAGGCCCAGTGTGGGGAAGCCAACTTGCCCAAGACCACAAAGTGCCCCAGTGGAAGTGGAATCCCCACCCTTTGGCCCCTCCTCCCCTTCCCACCCCGAGGCTCAGAGTCCCTCACCTCCGGGTGAATACACAGATTCTTCCGGGAGCTCAAGGCCAGGCCCAGGAATGGCACCTTCTCTCCCTCCTGCTTCTCATAGGAGTCCATCAGCTTCCTGAGCTCCTCAATCACCTGGCTCAGGGAAGGAGGAGAGGAGGAGAGAGCGGTTGAAGGCCCCCTTTCTCAGCCAAGACTGGGTCTTCTCTGTCTCCACTGCCCAGCCCAGGGGCCCGGCCTGCCTCCCAGCAGCAGAGATGGGCTGCACCAAATCATCCCCACTCCCCGGGCCCAGGAAACTGCAAACAGTCATGGGAATGGCTTACTGGTGGCCCAGACCAAAGAGGCCCCTGACTTCACCAGAGACCAACCTTCTCAATCTCAGGGACAGTCCTTGAGCAGTAGATGAGCTTGGTTACTTCCAGGGGGTGAACCTGCTCACAAATCGGGGAGCAGGGGAAGGGATCAGCCCACTCTCCAGCTCAGACCCGCCACCCCAATTCCCACCTCCACCCCCAGTTTTTCCCCCACCTCAGACCCAAGTACTGCCTCACCCGCTGGTATGCCACGATCAAGGCCAGGAGGGAGATGGTCTTGCCAGTTCCCGAGGGCATCTCGAGGACCCCATGACCCTGTGTGTGCCCACCCCCCCAAGAAACATGATCATCTTACAAACACAGTGTTTGAATCTGAGCACGATGAAATATTACAAGTTGAAGAATCAAAACCTCAGAACACAGAAAGTTACAGCTAGAAAGGCCCTTAGGAGGAAAAATGCATTTATTAAGCACCTGCTATGTATACTGAGGCTGGCTAAGTGACTTGCCCAGCCACACTGCCAGTGTCTGAGGCTGGCTTTGAACTCGGGTCTTCCTGACTCTCGTCACTGTGCCCAGTGGCTGCCCTCAGACAGCTTCGAGCCCAGGGGTCCTTACTCTCGCTGTGCCTGGACCACCCCGGCAGGCTGAGGGAGCCTGCTGACCCCTCCTCAGAGCAATGTGCTTAAACGCATGAAGGCTTAGGAGCTGGGCTCTGCAGGGGGCCGGTACCTTGGCATCCAGGGTCCGCTTGAGCTCCAGCATGTAGGAGAACTGTTCGGGGTAGATGTAGTCATAGGGAAAGTGGACCAGGAGCCCATCGACATTCAGCCTAGGGGAGGGAAGGTGCATCAATGACCCGGGCCCTGGGAGGGACCCCTGGTCTGGCCCCTCTGCGGGTCCTCCCCCCTCCTGTGTAGGCTTTCTGGACATCCCCTCTCCCGGCTGTCCTCCTGCCTCTCTGACTGCTCCTCCTCCAGATCACGCCCTCTGACCCTGGGGTCCCCGTGCTGTCCTGGGCCCTCTTCTCCTCTCTGTACAAGTTTCTCTGTAGAAGTCTACACTACCCTGCTCACACTCCAGGCTGGCACCTCCCACTGCTTTTCACACACCATGAGCCGGGGGGCTGGCGGACTCTTAAACCCAACACATCGGACTGGACACCCCGTCTTCCCCCTGCACCCCATTGCTATAGAGGGCACCGCCAGGCCCCCAACTCAGGCTCCCAGCTTAGGGGTCCCCCTGGACCCCGGGCATGTCTAAAGGGTCACCAGCGCCTCAATGTGACCTTTGCTGTATCTCTGCTGCCACACTGCCCCCCACCTGGACTGCTGGGGGGGGGGGGGTCTGCCGCGCTGGATCTCCCCCCACTCCCTGCATCTTCATTTGGCCACCAAAGGGATTTCCCCAAAGCTCAGTCTGGCCCTATCGCCCCCCCCACCCCAGTAAACTCCACTGACTCCCAGAGGCCTCCAGGAGTAGGCCCAAGGTGCTCTGCTCCGCATTCAGTGCCCTCCTGCCCCAGCCCCCCTCCCACCTTTAGAAAAGCAAGGTTACAGACCCCGGGTTACAAACGGGGAAACTGAGACCCAGAGAAGGACCGGGTCGGCTGGCTGGGGTGCCCTCCCTCCTCCCCGGCGTCCTCCAGGTCCCAACCAGCCCTGCACTCCTATAGAAAGCCCCCCCCCCCCGCCCCCAGCAATCACTGACCCCGTCTAGAGGGGCTGTGCACACATTGGCCTGCTTGGGTTTCCCCCATTACAGGGCACTCCTCGAGGGCGGGGCCTGTCTTTGTATCCCCAGCGCCTAGCACGGTGCCCGGCACACAGTAGGCGCTGCATAAATGCTCACTGACTGCCTGCAGTTACGCCTCCAGTGCCCCAGCCGTCCCACTCGAGTTTATGCCGGCGACTCTCCACCCCCGCCCCCCGGATCTCCAGCTGGAAGAAGCCGCAGAGCCCCTAGAGACCAATACCCCCATTTTGCGGATGAGGAAACTGAGGCCAACACAGGCGAATGACTCCCTCAGGATCAGCCGGCTCCTACATTTCTGAGGACCCATTCGAACCCAGTTCTTTCTGACTGCAGGTCCAGCCCCCTGCCTACCCTCCGCGCCCCCGGGCTGCCCTGCCCAGGCGCCCCCCACCCGCCCCGCTTCTCATCCCCCCACCCCCCCACCCGCCCCGCTTCTCATCCCCCCATCCCCCCACCGCTAGCACCCTCCACTGAACCCCCACGCGCGGCTCCCTGTCCTACTTCATGGCGGGATCCACAGCGTCCCTAAGGTGAGGCCCCGCCCCCTCATGAATATGCAGAGAGGAACTAAGCCCAGGAACCTTCGGGGGCTCTCTCTTCTCATTGGCTAAGCGCACGGCGCACTCTGTGCAGGCGGGGCTCTAACCGGGAAGGAGCAAAGAGCGCGCGTGCGCACGAGGGTGGGTTAGGGAGGTGAGAAGGGACTAGTTTGGAGTGACGGCAGTCATCCTTAATCGCTCCCTGACTGCAGCGCAGGCGCGTCGGGAATGGAGAAGGCCGAGTGAATCGATCGCCATTCATTCTTGTAATAGAGTCTTAGACCTTAAAGGATCCTGGAATGTCAGCTGGGGTGGGGGTGGGGAGAAACCTTAGAACAGAGAATGTCAGAACCTGGAATGTGAAGAGTTAGGAGAGCCATTAGAACAGGGAATGTCAGAGCTGGGAGGGCCCTCAGAACAGGGGATGTCAGAGCTGGGAGGGCCCTCAGAACAGGGGATGTCGGAGCTGGGAGGGCCCTCAGAACAGGGGATGTCAGGGCTCGGAGGAGCCTGAGAACAGGGAATGTCAGAAATGTCAAGCACATTAGGGATATGGACTGGATCTGTGAGTTCATTAGCTTCAGAAGTTCCCAGCGACCTTCCTCAATTAATACAGTGCAGGTACCTTCTCTGCAATTTGTAGTAAAAATCAATCAGTCGATGAAATTGCATTTATTAGATACTTACTATGTGCCAAGTGCTGGGGATACAAATACAAGAAGCAAAGACAGTCCCTGTCCTCAAAATACTTACATTCTAATGGAGAAGTCAACCTCCAAAGAGGAGTGGTGCCCTGAGAGGGACACTTTGGCCCAGAAAGGCACTAGGATGGTAAGTGGGGAGTAGATTGACACATCCCATCCGTGAACAATGGCAGAACTCATTTGATCCTTGTTCATGGTCCAGAACTGGAGGAAAGAGTGGGAAAAGATGAAAGGAAAAGGCTCCCCCAGGATAGAAGTTTCTCTAGGGCAGGAAAGGAATTTCTTTTTTTTTTCTTTTGGTGAGGGCAATTGGGGTTAAGTGACTTGCCCAGGGTCACACAGCTAGTGAGTGTTATGTGTCTGAGGTCGGATTTGAACTCAGGTCCTCCTGACTCTAGAGCTGGTGCTCTATCCACTGCGCCCCCTAGCTGTTCCCAAGAAAGGAATTTCTGAGGAGGAACAGGGCAGAACAAGCCTGTGTCAGAGCTGAGACTTGACCCCAGGTCCTCCTGACTCCGAGGCCAGCACAGTGCAAAGAACGGTAGCTGTGGAGCTTGGGGCCTGGGTTACAATCACTACTTCTGATCTCACATGTGTGATTTGGGGCAAGCCACTTAACCTCTATGGGTCTCAGTTTTCTCATCTGTAGGAGTCAGACCAGATGGCTTCTTCCGGCTCTAGTTAAGGACATTAGAACACAAACTTTTCAGGCTCAGAGTAACCTTAGCGCATAAAAGGCCAGAGCGAGGAAGGAACTTCAGGCAGAGCATATCAGGAGCCTGGTGAAGTCTCCCTTCACAACACAGCCAGCCAGCTTTGAGCCGCGGCTCTGCCCTGCCGGCCAGGGGGACACTCCTAGATGTTGCCGCTTGTCTCTCCCACTGAACCGTGAGCTCCTCAGAGCAGGGACTGGTGTTTGCAGGCACAGAGGAAGCATGTAGTAAATGCTGCTTGGCCGGATTTGAGGAAAGTCATCTCTGGGCTTCCCTTTCCCTGGTCCCAGGAGGAGCCTGCCAGCCCTGGCTCCTTCCAGCTCTTTGCTACACATCTCCTCTGGCAACTGAGAAATCCTTCACTACCCACTCCCAGCCCCCTTTCCTTTGGGCATTCTCTCTGCTGGGATGGATGGAGAAAGATCTGGGTGGGCCAGTGGGAGGGATTTCTGGAGGGGCTAGTCTGGGAGATCATGGGAGATGGTCAGTAGTAACCAGGGCTGAAAGACAGCTGCACAAAGTACCTTTAATTAGAAAGGATTTTTATTTTTCCTATTTAATTACAAACAGAGACCAGACAAGACTTGAGGCACTTGGTCTGGGGGGAGAAGGGGGGAGGTTACTACGCCCCCAACCCCCAAGGCTGCTGGTGGGAAGGAGAGCAGAGGACAGCATGGGTCAGAGTTCATTTGAGACTGGTGCTGTGTGCATTGGCTGAGGGAACCTTATATCTTCTGGGATCATGGGGGGCTGGCTGGGGTTGGTTTTTTTGGGGGGGATAGAGCTGATTGATCTGGCTCAGCCCTGTCCACTCCATTCTGGTGTTAGTGCTCTGGACATGTGGCTGGAGGCTGAGAGGGGTAGTAATAATGGGGACTGAATTCAGGGTGCCCCTTCCCCTCTCAAAGGCAGGATCCAAGCTCATCCCCCCGTCCCCAGGGCTATTGGCAGGAGCGATGGGGAGAAATTCCCCCTAGTTCCTCATGTTGGCATTGGCTCCTCCTGGCACTTGGTCTGGGGTCCTACACCTTGCCACGCTGAGGTTTCACTCTGGGGAACAGCTGGGAAGACAAAGGCCACTGTGAGTCTGGGGTGGGTGGGAGTCTGGGTTGGTGCCTCCTTATCCCACTTGCCAGATTGTAATGGAACTTCCCATTCTCTACCCCGGCCTGCATAATGACCACTGCAAGGGGCAGCTCCCCTTTTCTCCTCCCCCCAGAACCTCCCTTGGCTACCTCCCCAGTGTAATGGAGCCCCCCATTCCTCCACCCAATAATGAACCCCCCCAGTGGAACCACTCATCCCCCCCTCCCAATGTAATGGAACCACTCAGGTCACCTGACACCCCCCAGTTGGGTGCTCACCCCAAAGTAGTTTCTGGGCACATATCCTTCCTGGCCCCGCAGGGCTGCCCACCACCAGTCAGTCTCCTCGGGGCCATCCCGACGCAGGACAGTCACGGGTTCACCCTCACGGAAGGACAGCTCGTCCCCAAACTCGGCACTGTAGTCCCAGAGTGCATAGACTGCCCCTCCATACAAATGGCCCATGCTCTGCTCGGCCTCTGAGACACAAGGCCAGAGTCGGGCCTGGAAGGAACCTCAGCAATCTTCCCCATCACTTTACAGAGAAGGAAGCTGAGACCCAGAGTCACACAAACATTCAGTGTTGGGGCCAGGATTTAAACCCAGTTCCAAATCCAGCACTCTTCTCACTGCACCAGGGTCTGGCACATAACCTGACCTTAATAACTGCCTATTTACTCGCCGACATCGGTCCACGCCGAGGACGTGGGCTAACGCACGTGGGTGTTAGCGTGATCCCCTGGCCCTGTTCCACCCCAACTGCCCCTGCCCCTCGCCCTGGTCATCTCCCACGCCTCACCTGCCAGGTAGGTGGCACAGTCTGCATAGCCCTCCCGGTAAGGATCACACTTCTCAATGGCCATGGCCCCGTCACTCAGGGTTGTGGCAAAGATGGCAGCCCCATGCTGCACCAGGGCCATGCAGATGGCTGTGTCATTGCAAGAGGCCGCACAGTGTAAGGGTGTCCTAGGGCGAGACAGAGAGGTGACCGTGCTAATGAGTACGACCCAAGCGCCATCGAGAACAAAAATCACTTCCCCAGCACCCCTGAGCCCACCAGCTGAGGGCTGGCCACCATGTCGTCCTGCACTGGCTCTTATATAAAACCCATCCCAATGGATTGGGGGCCAGGGCAAATCCCCTCAGAGCTCTGTGGTCCCCTAGGAGTGGTGAGGAAGAGAGCGAAGTGAATGGAGCTGGGGCTCAGAGATCCCTTGACCAACCCTCCTACCCTGTCTCACCAGCCATGGCTGTCCGGGGAGTTAACATTGGCACCAGTACCAATGAGGAAGTCCACAATGGCATAGTTAGCACCACAGATGGCGTTGTGCAGAGCCGTGATGCCCTCCTCATTGGGCTGGCTGGGGTCATTTATCTGGAGGGTAAGGTGGGAGACACAGAGTCTAGTCAGCCTTGAGGAGAAGAGGAAGGGGGCAGAGCAGCCACTTTCTCCTCCCTTCCAGCCCCCTTCCTCTCACCTCCTTCACCGCCTGCTGCACTACATCCAGCTCCCCGGTGAGTGCCGCGTCCAGCAGTAATACCAGGGGGTTAAGGCGGGCCCGGCGGGCCTTGCGGGGGGACCCCCCCTTCCGAAGCACTGAGCGCATTTCCTAGGGTGGGAGAAGAAGGTCGCATCAAAAAGGAGCTGGCTGCCCCCTCTTCTCTGTCCTCTGGGACAAATCCCCTCCCTCACCCCCTTCAGAGGCTAGAGAGGACAACGGACAGATACAGAATAGGCAGAGCCTCAACAGGAGGACAAAAAGTATTGGAGAAGGCCTATCTAGCAGTTAGGAGCGGGAGTATAGTGGCCTGGACATAAAGGCCTGGATTTTAACCCTAGTTCTGCCCCTTGACTCACTCACTGTGTGACTTTCCCCTCTCTGGGACAGAGTTTCCCTACCTGTAAAATGAGAGGGAGAAGATAACCAGGCCATTTCTTAGGGCCCTCCTCCCTCTGAGAACCTAAGAACCTAAGGAGGCCATAGTTCTAAGGTTCAATAATGGTTGCAATATCCTCCAATTGTATAATGGTGCAAAGTTCTAGGATTCCAAGATTCTAGGCTAGTCCTGGGAGCCTTGGATGATTTCAAGAATCCATGGTTGTAAAGAGGTAGGGTATCAAAATTCTATGATGATTTCAAGATTCCATGACTCCTAGATTCAATGATGGTACTAAGATTATACAGTATCAAGATCCTATGTTTCCAAAAGTCTCAGATGTGTCTAAGGTTCTATTATGGTTCCCAAAGTCTACCCTGATTCCAACATTTCAGGATAATTCTAAGATGATGTAATTCTAAGATTCTATGAGGGTTCTAAAAGTCTATGTTGGCTTGAAGAATCTATTGTTCAGGATTATATGGTTCTAGACACTATGTTCTAAGATTTTATGTTCTAAGTTCTAGACACCATGATAGTTCTGAGTCCATGACAGTTCTAATATTCACTGGTTCTAGATTCTAATGGTCCAGATGCTATAGCAGCGCTAAGATTCTATGATGATTCTAAGAATCTTTGATGGCTTTAAGATTGTATGATTCTAGATTCTATCAGCTTTCTATTCTCATTCTAACAAGTTACTGGATTTGGGGCTCTGTGGTTCTAGATTCTATGACAGTTCTGAGATTCTATCAAGACTCTGAGAGCGTCTCATGGCTCTGAGATTCTTCAGTTCGAGGCACCATGGAAGTGCTATGGTTTTATAGTTCTTGTATTCTATGCTACCTCGAAGACCATATGGTTCTAGAATCTATTATCCTTCTAAAATGCCATTATGGTTCTAAGAATCTATTGGATCTGAGAGTCTGTGGTTCTAGATTCTGTGATGAGTCTAAAAAGTATCTTTGATAGCTCTGCAATTCTGTGATTTTCGACTCTGTGTTAGCTCTAATATTCTGTTATTATTCTAAGAACAGGTTAGCTTTCAGAATCCACGATTTAAGATTCTGTGGTTCTAGACACTATGGTAATGCTAAGGTTCTATGGTAGTTCTGAGAGTCTATGACGGCTTTACGATTCATTGGTTCTCCATTCTGCTGTTTTGGTAGCACTAAGATTCAATGATGATGCTAAGCATCTTGAAGGCTCTAAGAGCCTATGGTTATGGATTCTAGCATTCTTTTAAAATTCTATTATGGTTCTAAGAATCTACTGGATTTAGACATCTGTGGTTCTAGATTCCATGGGAGTTCTAAAATCCTATCATGATTCTAAGTGTGTTTTGTGGTTCTAAGAGTCTGGTTCTAGGTGCTACGGAAATCCTATGGTTCTATGGTTCTTGTATTCTGTGCTGGCTCTAAGATTCCATGGTTTTTGGTTCCATGACGGTTGTAAGACTATGGCTCGATTAGAAGGAGAGCCCTGAGGGCAGAGATTGATCTGGGAGAAGGAGGAAGGAAGGGAGGCAGAGAACCCGCATTACTCACTGTGCTCTGGGGTGGCAGTGGGTCAGACAGGCTGGGGGCTAGGGTAGGAGCTGGGGGGGCTGGGGCAGGGGGCCCTGCCCGTGCATCAGAGCCCTCAGTGATGGGGGGCAGCTCAGGCTCAGGCCCAGCAGGTCCAGTGCCACCTTCACGGGGAGGGCCACCGCCGCCACCACCACTGCCCCCATGCCGATGGAAGAGGCGGTTGATGATTTGCTGGTACTGCTTCTTGTGCGTGGGGGGCAGGGCTGGGCCAGGGCTCTGCTCCATCGAGCCTCGGCGCTTCAGGGGCCGTGGTATTTCTGCCAGCACCCGGGCCACTTCCTCCAGCTCGGGCACCGTCTGGGCTTCCGGGGGTAGCGCGGGTTGTAGCCGCGTGGGGCTCAGGGGCCGAGGCACAGCCCCTTCCTCGGTCTCCACAACCTCCAGCGTTGGGGCTAGCAGCCCCTCTAGCTCTGGTTCTGGCTCTGGTTCTTCAGGGGACTTGGGGGGACCTAGCAAGAGGAAAGAAGCCACCAAGCATGACATAGGGACTCCCTCCTCAAAATCCCCCATTCCCCGGTTCATTCCCAGGTCGAACATTCAACAATCCTGACTTTATAAAGCTAACAACCCACAGGCCTGCCATTTCACTAGTCTCTTCTGTCCTTCCCCCTGTCCCCTGTCCTAATGCTGAGACCAACCTGCCCTGAAATCTTGGAGTCTGTGCCCTAACCAGAGACCCCTCGATGCCAACCCCACCTCCTCTGCTCTGGAAGGCACTCCTGAATTTGAAGCTTGAGAAATGGGGACCCCAGAGAACACAGAAAACCTTCCTGAGGATGATGAGGGTGGCACAAAGGGAGGGGGAAATGAGGCACAATTTCATTTCCCATGAAAGAGGGGGCAGAAGGTAACTCTGGCTCAGACACCTGACAGAGATGATGATTTCCTCCAGCCAGGACTTTAACCTGGAATATGAGGCTGGTTCAATATCCTTCCCTCCCCACCCTCTGAGGAGCCCAATTCTGTACTCACCTTCGCCTCCTGTAGGTCGAGCAGGTGGTACGAGCTGAGTGGCTGGAGGTTGGGCTGGGCTCTGTGGGGCTGGAACCGGGCTCAGAGGGGCTGGGCCTTGGCCTGGGACCTGGGGACTCAACTTGGGTAGGGGAGCCCGTGTGACGATGGGTGAGCCCGGAGGCCCTGCCTTGGCCGCCCCGTACTCCCAGAAGGCATTTTGCAACTTGAATATCATGGAGAGGGGGATAGGGCGCTGCCGGGGGGATCCCCGAGCCTGGGGGCTGGTTGGTGGCATGGCGATGCGACTGGCCGGCTGCCAGCTTCGAGGAAGGGTGCCAGGGACCCCTGGGCCCAAGGAGCGACGATACCCCGAAGCCTCTGTCCTCCGGTCACTGGCCAACGGAGAGACTTTGTAATTCCGGGGTAGAGTGGAACTGGTGAGGCCATCCTGGAAGGGCGGAGGGGGGCAGAAACAAGGTGATGATGTTCCACTGCTCACGCCCAATTCTCCTCTCTGGGCCTCAGTTTCCTCATTTGTACAATGATGAGCTTGGAACCTCAAGATCCCTACAGACCCTTCTAGCTCCAGTGTGCTTGGTCCTGTGTTCTTTGTGTATAGGAAGCGTTGGCCTAGAAACCCTGCCACCCAGACTCAGCCCCTCACCTTTCCGGGACCACCCAGGCCGTCCAAACTGCTCTCCCGCCAGGGTAACAGCTGCAAGGATGGGGAGGATGGGCGAAGGCCCCCAAAAACATCCAGGCCTGAGGGAGGAGGAATGAGGGTTAGGAACTGAACGGGACGGGGGCGGGCTGCACCTCCACCGACCCCTCCCCAGGCCAGCTCACGATCATAGCTGGAGGGCTGGGATGATGACTTCTTCTCATAGGCCACATCCAAGTCTGACTCATTCCAGCTCTTAGGGGGACGCCGGCGGAGTGTCAGGTCATCTATGGGAGGCAGGGAGAGTTTAATCCATGTCCCACAAGGTTCTGTCCCTTCTTCTGCAGGGATCTACCCCCCATCTCCCACTTCTCTGGGGCCATAACTGTTCCAAGGCACCTGCACCCACATCCACAGCCCCCTCCCAATTGTATATACCTCCATCTGCTTCCTCCACTCTCTTACCTTGTGCCCGAAGCGGCGCAAAGGCACTGCCCCCAGCACCTGGGGGTGGACTCCCAAAGAGGGCAGAGCCCTCATAATTGGCAGGCAGGCCCAGACGGGGCGAAGGTCCTCGGTGGTCAGGGAAGAAAGCCTGAGGGCCATCACCCCGGGGAGAG
This sequence comes from Vombatus ursinus, assembly GCF_900497805.2. Taxonomy (NCBI): domain Eukaryota; kingdom Metazoa; phylum Chordata; class Mammalia; order Diprotodontia; family Vombatidae; genus Vombatus; species Vombatus ursinus. The sequence goes on along the minus strand of NW_020939799.1, from coordinate 83,620 downwards.
CCAGCCCGTCCACCCACTAGGAAGTCATATTGTGGGGGGGGACCTGTAGGGCGGAGGGGGCCGGAGCCAGGCCTAGGGGATGGGGCCCGGCCCAGTGAGCCAACCACAGCCTCATAGGTCATAGTTTTGGGCCGTGGGGAGGGGGCCCGTTCCAGCGATGAGTATGACTCTGAAGACAGATAGACAGGAGTGCGGGGAGAGGATGGACGCCCTTTGGGTGACAGGGGACTGTATGGGAGCAAGGCAGGGGAGTTCTCTGAGCGGGTATAGGTGGCATCCCCACTGTCTGCCACCTTCCGGGGTGAAGAGGTACGGCTAAAATGGTCAGGAGTGGGACTGGAACTGTATCTGGTCAGCTGGAAAGAAGGCAGGAGGAGAGATGCCCAGTCAGTGGGAGGGAGTAGGAGAGGGCTCAGGGGGAAGGGACCCAGGGGCTCAGGGAGAAGGGACCCAGGAGCTCAGGGGGAAGGGACCCAGGGGCTGAGGGGGAAGGGACCCAGGGGCTGAGGGGGAAGGGACCCAAGGGCCCA
>NW_020939799.1:72934-83080 GCF_900497805.2 Vombatus ursinus | reverse complement strand
GACCCAAGGGCTCAGGGGGAAGGTGCCCAGAGGCTCAGGGAAAGGGATCTGGAGACTCAGGGAGAAGGGAGCCAGGGTCTTGGGAGAAGGAAGACCCAAGGAAAGAAAACTGAGGGGCTATGGAAAGGACGTATTCTACAATATATTATTAAATGAATGTTTAGTGAAGATCCGAAAAAGGGAGCAGTGATCAGAAAGGCCTGCCTGGCTTCATCAAGCACAGGTCATGCCAGATGAAGCTTTTTATTTTTTTTAATACAGGATTACTAGACTGATAGATTGGGAGGTGGAGAGAGGAATACTATAAATATAAATGGACCTAGCATCTGACAGTCTCTCATGCCATTCTTGTGGAACAGATAGAGATGATAAGGGCTAGAATCACACCAAGCTGGGTCAGAAGGAGGAGCCAGTTCACTGGCCAGCCTCTGAAAGGAGTCATTCCCAACAACTCAGAAAGAAGGAACTTTCCAGTGGAGTGCCCCAACTTATTTCACATATCATTGACTGAAAGAAAGGCAAAGATGGCATGTTTGTCAAATTTACAGATGACAAAAAGTTGGAAGCCCTAGCTAAGGTTGGATGGCAGAGTGGAGATGCCAAAACCTCTTGTCTGGCTCCAGCAATGGGCCAAATCTAATAAGGATCTGGATCAAAGTAAACTCTGGACACTTGGGAAAAGAAAAATATGACAAGTACAAGATGAGGGAGGTGTGGTCAGCAAGCAGCTTGAACTAGAACAATGGAGAAATGGATAAACAGGCAGAGAGAGGGAGTGAGCATTTATTAAGTGCTTACTAGTGCCAGGTTTGGTCTTTTAATGGACTTGAAGCTTAATAGAGGTCAACTGTGTCCTGTGGCAACCTCAGAGCTAAGACTACAGCAAGGGAAGTATATAATCTCTAAGGCTGGTGAGCTGATATTGCTGAGCTCTGTCCTGACTGGTGGCACAGCGGACAGAGCACCTAGACCTGGAGTCAGGAAGACCTGAGTTCAAATCCAGCCTTAGACACTTCCTAGCAGTGTGATCCTGGGCAAGTCACTTAGTTCTCTTTGACTCAGTTTCCTCATCTGTAAAATGAGCTGGAGTAGGAAACTAAAAACTGCTGCAGTATCTTTGCCAAGAAAACCCCAAATGGGCTCACGAAAAGTTGGATATGACTGAAACAACTCAACAACAAAGTCCTGACTGGACCCCATCTAGAGTACTATGTTCAGTTTGGGCTGCCAGATTTTATAAAGAACAGGGATAAACCGAAGGGTCCCACGGAGGACAACCAGAATATTGAGGGGTGACAAGATCATGGTATAGGCAACTGGAGATATTTAGCCTGGAAAAGAGAAGCTGCAGGGTGGCCTTGGGAGACAGAAGAGCTGTGTTCAAGTATTTGAGAAGCCCCAACTAAGACTAATGGGGAGAAATTGCCAACGGGCCAATTTAGGCTTGAGCTCAGGGAAAGCTTCCTCACACTGAGAGCTGGCCCCAAGAACAACGGGCTGCCTGGGGAGTAGCGAGCTCACTGTCCTTGGGGGTCTTCGGGCAGAGGCTGGAGGATGGGCAGAGCAGGGTTTGTTTAGGTCTGGGTTAACTAAGCTGGCTCCCCAGTTGCCTCCCTGAAATGAGGCTGGGGGAGGGTCTCAGGGAGGAGGGGCCCGAGGGGCTCACCCTGGTCGGAGCGCTGGCCTGAGGTGGAGGAGTGGAGGGGGCCGGGGAGTCCGACCACAGCGACTCCAGCTGCTTGGTCAGCTCGTCCACTTTGGCCGCGGCAGTGTCCAGCTCCATCTGTTTCAGGTCAATGTGCTTCATGGCCAAGGCTGTGGGGAGGGGAGGGGAGGAGTGAGGCTCCAGGGAGCCCCGCCCCCATCCGGTGTAGCCCCGCCCCCAGAGGGCCCCTTCCTCACATTGGAAGTTCAAGTCCAGAAGGTCCCGCGCAGCGCTCTCAAAGGCCTCGCTGTCCATGGTGCCCAGGCTGGGGGGGCGCGCCTGCGGGAAGGAGAAAGACCGCTAAGCCTCGGCTGCCCCACCAGGTCCCGAAGTGCTTGGAAGCACGATCTCCAAGCACACAGGGGCGAGGTCTTACAGCACCTTGAGGAGGCAAGATAATGATAGGGGACGTCCAAGTACATTATCCCCAGCATCACCCCGCGAGGTTCGCGTTATTATTAGCCTCATTTTATCGAGGAGGAAGTCGAGTCTCGGAGAGGTTCCGGGACTTGCCAGCTGTCCCACAGCTATGCTTCTTAGGGTCACATAGCATCCAGGGTTGGAAGGGGCCTCGGAGGTCACCTGATCCGACCTCTCATTTTGCAGAGGAACACGAAGCTGGGGGGGGGGTGAGTCGCCCAAGGCCACAAGGCTTGTGTCAGAGACGGGATTTGAACCCAGGTCTCTCTTGACTGCTGTTCCTAGCGCTCTTTCCACCACACCCCAGATCTCTAAGCGTTGAGTTGGAGGTGGAGAGAGGGCGAGGAGGCTAGCTCCTTAAGAACTGAGCCCAACAGCTCGGACTTCAAGGAAGCCGGGCTCTGGAGAGCTCGCGGCTGATTCTAAGCTGCAGAGATCCGGGTCTGGTGGACCAGCATTCTCAGCAGTAAGGTGGAATTCTAAGTGCTAGGAGGGAGGAACCTGGCGTGGTTCTCAAGAGTTAGGGGGTAAGACTCTGGAGGGCCTTCAGCGAGAATGTAGAATTTAAGGGTACTGAGATTAAGAGTGCAGGGAGGGGACGGGCGACGGAGAGAAGGTGTCCCGGAGAATGCTGGGCGGAGGCAAGGGCGCCACGGCTGGAAATTAGACGGCTGGGAGAAGGAAACCGGTTGGGCCAACACAACCTCTACGGCCAGCCGGCCTCGCCCTCCCTCCAGGGTGGGAGAAGGGCCGGGACAGGAGGTGTTTTCCTTCAGCCCCCGCAGCCGCCTCGGGGCGAAGCCACCACCCCAGCACCACAGGCACCCGGCCGGGCGGAGGGAGCCCCACCCCGAACGCGGGAGGGAGGGGCGGGGCTCTGGGCATGCGGTCAACCTGTCCCGATCCAACTGGCAGACTGGTGTGAACGTGAGAAAAGAGGCTGTGAGGTGTGGGGAAAGAGCGATCTTCCCCGTCCTCGCTGTGTGTGACCGTGGGCAAGTCGTCTTCCTCCTGTGAGCCCGGACTTTCCTCTTCAGCTAAATGGGGCAGGGGAGTTCTCTGATCCCTTCCAGCTCTGGCATTCTGCCATCTAGATTCGAAGAATCGGAGCTCTTCCAGATTTGATTTTAAGTTTTATAGATTCCAATTCCAAGATTCTAGGATTCTCATTTCAGCCCTGAGACTGTTTGAGGGGCAGCCTGTAAAGGGAGGAGGGAAAAGAGAGCCCCGGAACCCTGACATCCGGCCCCAGCTGGCTTAGGAGACTCCGAAGTTGCCAGCTCCAGCTTTGTACCTTTTTCTGACAGTGTTTGGGGGCTAGCGAAGGGGAGAATAGCCCTCTCCTACACACACCGTGTCCTGGCTAATGGAGGAGGCAGGCACTGTGGCCTTGGAGGGGAATGAGATACAGCCAGCCTCCCACCCGCCCAGCCAGTGAGCTCAAGCCTCTGGTATGTTATCAGGCCAGTCACAGCAAGTCCTCTTCCTCCCCCAGGGAAGAGCAGGTGAGGCGGGGGAGGCACTCAGCCAGGTCCTGTCCTCCCAGGATTGCACCCTAACACCTTCCCTGCCAGATTGGACACAACTCACTCCCTAAATGTTCCCCCAGAGTCCCAATGAGTGGTCTCCTTGCTCCAGATGACCAACGGGGTAGGGGGAAGGTGCACCCAAGTTAACACCCTTTCTGTTGGGAGGGAGGGGCTCCATTTTGTACTGTCGTCTGTCAGGCAGACAAACATCCTCCTTTCCCCACCCCTACCTACAAAGCCTTGGACTAGGGGCAGGAAACCTCCATTGTAGCCCTGGCTCTACCCCAAACTCACTGTATGACCTTGAGAAAGACCCTTTTCCTCCATAAGTCTGAGTTCCTCCTTCTGTAAAAGAAGGAGGTCTGACCTGGTGGTCTTGAAGGTCTTTCTAGTACTGATAGTCTGTTTTAAGTTCCCTCTTAGGTCTAATATTTTGTGTTACCATTCTGTGATTCACAGATCCTTCTAGCTGGAATGTGTTTTCACATCCTATGTTCTGATCTCCCTGTCATTTGGGACACGTTCTATCCTCCTGTGTTCAAAACTCCCAGTTGGGGCATGTTCTAACTCCTTTCCAGTCAGGACATGTTCTAATATCTTGTATTCTAAAGTCTCTTCCAGCTGGGACACGTTCTAACATCCAATGTTCTAAGCTTCCTTCCAGCTGGAGCATGTTCTAACATCCTCTGTTCTAATTCTCAACGGAGACATGTTCCAACACCCTTCCAACTAAGACATGTTCTATTATCTTGTGTTCTAAACTCCCTTCCTGCTGGGGCATGTTCTAACTCCTTTACAGCTAGGACATGTGCTAACATCCTAAGCTCTAAGCTTCCTTCCAGCTGACAGATGTTTTAACATCCTGTGTTCTAAGCTCCCTTCCATCTGGGACATGTTCTAAGTTCAAAGGTCCCTTCCAGTTTGGACATATTCTAACATCCTGTGACTTACACTTCCTGATGGGATGTATTCTAACTCCTTTCCAGCTGGGACATGTTCTAACACACAATGTACTAGGCTCCAATTCAGATTCTAACATGTGATGTTCTAAGCTCCCTTCCAGATGAGAAATATTCTAATAGCCTATGTCCTAAGTTGCCTGCTAGCTTACTCTTATTCTAATGGCCCTTCAGTTCTAACATTCCATTTTCAGTGGTTCCTGCCAGTTCTGATATTTTGGCTTTTTTTTTTTTATGTTCTCTGGATTGATCCGTGCCCTAGACCTCAGTTCTTTTACCCCCTCCCCCATAGGGAAAGGCTGGGTAGAGAATGGGGTGGCTAGAACCAAGATTCTCAGTGGCTCCGGGTGGGGGGAGAGCCACACAACCCAATGGGGAGCCAGATGGACCACATTCAAATCAAACTGCTTTGGTCTCATGGGGTTGGGAGGGCACTAGGGAAAGAGGAAAGACTAGAAGAAATGGCCTTACTCTTGAAGAACCCTCATTATGAAAAATAGACACCATCTTGCCTCCTCCAACCCCCATCTCCAGATCTGCGCTCACAACTACCCAGGCTGGGGGGTGGGGAGGAGAACGATCCCAGTACAAGAAGGAAGACTCTGGGGTCATAATTTTCCCTCAAGGGTCACAGTTTTCTCCCAACCCAGACAAGAGGCCCAAAGTTCCCCACTTGGCTTACGTGCTCCAACCCCCACAACTCAGAAAAGTTTCAGTTTAAAGGAAGCCAGTAGCCCCGACTGGCTCCTTCCTAGAGCCGCTATGGGGTCCACCACTGGTCCCCACTAGACTGCCACAAGCAGCAGAGGGGGGAGGCCTCAATCCTACATAGCTCAGCAAGGACAGAGCCTTCCAGAACGCTTCCAGAATTAGATGCTGACCTCTTCTTATCTTTTTCTCTGGTGCTGACTTAGAGGCTGGGGCGGGGGGGCGGTGTGTGTGAGAGAGAGTTCTGAAAGTCTGGGCATGTGAGGGGTGTCTCCAAGAGCAGCTAAGCCTAGGGGTCCCCAGGACCTAGAACAAACTGGCTACCCACCCCCCAATACTCTATTTTCCTGACTCCAGGAAAGGTAATATGAACTGTGTACTGGAAGCCAAGAGCCATGGGTCCTTGGGCAAATTCCATCCCCTCTCTGAGCCTTAGTTTCCCCCTCTGTAAAATAACAAGTTTGTACTAGACTATCTTTAAGGTCCCTTCCAGCCCTGTCATTCTATGTTCTGCGGGTCTATGTGCTGGCCTGAAACTCCCTATTTCTAAGTTACTTAGGAACAACTTTTTTTTTTTTTTTTAAAGATCTTTATCCTCTTCTGGGTCTCAGTTTCCTAATCTGTAAAATGAGGCCTAGGGTCAGGCGACTGCCAAGCTCCCTTCCAGCCCTAAATCTCCTTATCCTTAGTTCTGCCATGCTCTGGTTTCTATGATTTTCCCCTCCCCTGCCCTCCCAATAGGGAAAAGGGCGGATTGGGGAAAAACCGAAAGGCTTCTCTGAGGCCAGGGTAGGGAAAGTCTAGCAGTTGGGGGCACCCGGAGCTCCCTCCCCTCCCTTCCCCCACCTGGGTTCTTCCCCCAAACCCTCCTTCTGGCTAGGTACGGTCATTTCGTGCCCACCAGGGGGCCCTTGGAAAGGTGGGGGAGGACGAGAGGGCTGGCTTTCTCAGGAGGGTCTGTCCTCCCCTTCCTGAACCCCCCAGCCCCCTCGCTCCCTAGGGCCCCGTGCAATCTGGGGAGTGATCTCATCCTCCCCCCCCCCATCTCCACCAGGTGCCCCAGGCTACTTTCACCGCCCCCCTCCCCGCCCACCCCTCACTGGAGATCCCGCGGAAGGGTCCCAAGCGTCCGACCCAGCCGACTCACTGCGCCTTCAACCGGGGATGCCTCTGAGACTCCCGGGCGGATCCGGGCAGGTCCCGGGGCTTCTGGCGCCGGGGAACAGGTTTTACTGTACAGTGTGACACAGGTTGGAGGGAGAGGGAGGGAGAGAAGGCGGGCGGGGGAGGGGAGAAGTTTGAGGGGGCGGAGATGTGGGGGGGGCTTCGCGCTGCATCTTGGGACTTGTAGTCCCCCATCGGGGTCCAGTCTCGCCCCCCCCCATTCTAAACTTCCATCCTGGAGCCGCACAGTACTTTCCCCACTTTTCCCTCTGCCATCCGGAGTGATCGGAGTTAGCACCCCAAGGACCCGGGAGTCTGGCTGAGGACGGGATCCTTGAATCCATTACCAGCTGGGCCGCCTCTCTGAGGAAGAATCCCCGAAGTCCTAAATTAGAGAGGGGCAGTCTCTGGCTCTCCTACTGATTTGGCATGGGACTTGGGAAGGAAGCCTCCCCCGGGCTACGGCTTCCGTGGCTATAAAAGGGGGGCTTGCGGACTAGATCTCCAAGCAAGAAACTTTGGGGAGTGGCCTGGGATTACTGGCATCCCCATGACTACAAAGGCCGGGATCCCCCGCGCTGGCGCCCTGGCTCGGGGTATCCTGGGGGTTGTAGTCGAATTCGAGGTGAGCCGACTCAGGAGTCCAGGAATTTTAGAGCTCTGGGATATGGGAGCGGGTGGAGAAGCCGCCCCGTCGAGGCCACCCGCTGGGGCATGCGGAGGGGGCACGGGTGGGTTAGAAATATAGGTCCGGAGATGGGAGGAGGCCACCTCAGGGTCACACAGGGAGTCGGGGAGACCGGAGGCTGACGCACCGCCCAGGAATGCAGCCTCGTCGCCCGACCCGTCGATGTGTCCACCTCTCGAGGCCCGAGGAGTAAACCCCGTGGGCGGGAGAAGGTGGGGAGAAGGCAACGTTTCTTCCCTCCTGTGGCCCATCCCGCCACTCCCCAAACCTGAGATCTTAACTCCCGGTCCGGGCCCCGCCCTCTCGGCTCCGCTCGCCCACCTCCAAGGGGACACTCCTCCTGGCCCTCCCGCCCCGCCTTTCCTGGGTCCCTCCGTTCACCCCAACTTCCAAACTCCTTCTCCGAGGCTGCTCTCTGTCCGCCCACCCCTTCGCTGACCTGCAGCTTCTCTTGCTGAACCCAGAATCTACGTGCGAGCTGTAATGACGCTTTGAGATCCTCAAACCCAAGCCATGCCTAATTCCCATTTTACAGAGAAAAAAAAAGACCATCATGTCGTGGGTCCCACGAAACCCAGGCATTCTATGAGCCGGATTCGAATCCCGCCTCTAGACACTTACCGAGTCCCTTCCCCTCTCTGTGGGCCTCAGTTTCCAAGGCTGTAAGATGAGGAGTTGGCCGAGACGACCTCTAAGGCTCTAACTGCTGGGACCCTAGAACACGGTGTCTCCAATGCCCCCTGCCTGCGCCCCCAGCCTGGCGCCCTGGGATCCCCAGCTGCCCTGGGCAGGGACCTCCGACGCCTGGGCTCCTTCCTGGCGGCTCAGAAGCGCCAGGGATTCTGGACCGAGGGAATTCCGAGATGTACGGACTGTGCTTCTCTCCCACTCCCCGCCCAGCCCAGACCCCTGAGCCCGGCGTCCCAGCAGCGCTCTGGCCCCGACTCCGCCCCCTCGTCTGCCCCTTTAAATGCCCGGAGCCTCCAGACACAGCACCTCCCAGCCGGCTCCCGCTGTGCCGGGACGGCCCAGGAGAGTCCGAGGCAGAGGGGAGGACGCCGATGGCGCGGAGCCCGGGACGCCGGAAACGTGCCTTTCCTGCTCTCACGCACCCCTCGCTTCCGGAGCAAATGGGCTCACCCAGCTCGGCAGCCACGCCCCCGGCCCCACGTGGGCTTGCCGCGCGTTCCGGAACCAGGGCTGAACTTAGCAGAGTGGTCCGAGCTGCGGGGACCATGGCTCAAGGTGAGCAGGGAGGGGCCGAGAGGGTGGGGGGAGCACTACGTGGGGAGAGGGGGGAGACGGGGACCGAGAGCGCCCTGCTCATCCCCCGTCTGCCCCCACCCGCCTGCCGCCAGCCGTCCGGAGCCCGCTCTGCCCCGACGACTTCTGCCCGGCCACGCTGTCCGCCGAGCCGCCCTCGAGCCTCGCCCTGGACGCCCTGCGGAAACCCGGCACCGAGCTGTGGCTCATCCGGACCCCCGCGGACTTCAGCCCGGCCAGGTGAGAGGGGCTGCGGCCCGCCACGTGCACGCGTGCACACGCACCCGCACACGCGTGCACATGCACCCTCGGGATGGAGGTTAGGACGCCTGCCGGGCTGGGCTCCGAGATCTGTTTGGTGGAGGAGTGGGACCTGGTGGTGTTGAAGGTTCTGAGCACCCCCCTGCCCCGGCCGGCGCTCACTCAGTCGTTTCACTCGTGTCCGACTCTGCGTGGCTCAGGTCGTACTGACTCCAGCCCCGGAGCTCCACCCCCTGAGCCCCTAGCTGCCCTTCTGTGACCTAAGGTCTCTCAGATTCATTCATTCAGTAAACGTTTATTAAGCACCTACTAGGTGCCAGGTAGGCACCTAAGTGGCGCCTTAGTGCATAGAGTGCCTGGTCTGGAATCAGACTCTTCCTCCAGAGTTCAAATCCAGCCTCAGACACTTCCTAGCTGGGTGACCCTGGGGACGTCACTTCACCCAGTTTGCCTCAGTTTCCCCATCTGCGAATGAGCTGGAGAAGGAGAGGGCAGAACACTCCAATATCTTTGCCAAGAAAACTCCAAGTGGGGTCACAGAGAGTCAACAGGCCTGAAACGACTGACCAGCACCACCCAATGTGCCAGTTACAGTGCCAAGTGCTAGGATACAAAAAGGCAAAAGACAGGGCCTGCCTTTAAGGAGCTTACTGTCCAATGCTTACATGGTTCTCAGCAGTGAGGATTCTAGAACTCCACTGTCTTCGCCCCAGACTCTCTTAGTTACTGGGGTTCTTGCTCTGGTCCTGCCCCCCTTGCACTCCTCAGGTCCCCCCCATACAATCTCCCCATTCCTCCCTCCACAGCCTCAATGGATGCAAGGTGCCTCTTGTCGGCTTCCAGACCCTGAAGAGCCATCGGAATGAGGCCGGTGTCCGCCAGCGCTACCATATCCTGAGCAACACCAGCAGAAACGGCCCCGAGACCCTGCTGGCGCCCTCATCTTCGGCAGACGGCCAGCTGGTCCCAGCCCCAGCTCTGCAGGGCACCCTGAGTATCATAGAAGTGCCCCGAAGCAAGTCCTCCAGCCGGTCCCTCCACGCCATCCCCACCAGCCCACCCCCACAGATCCCAGCTGGCCTACGGCCCCGATTCCAGGCCTTTGGGGGCCGGCAGCCCGTGCTGGGGCCCCCGGCTCAGACAGCAGCAGGGGAGGCGGGGGAAGTGAAGTCTTCCCGGAAAAGGAGGAAGCCCGAACTGGTGTCTCAGAATCCTAGTCCACAGGAGATTCTGAATGGAGTGGGAGAGCTGAACTTTGCTCCAGGGCAGGAGATGCCGCAGCCTATACAGCGAGTGCCAGTCAGAAGAGAGGAAGAGGCAACAGCCCCATTGCCTGCCAAGAAGAAGAAGAAAAAGAAAAAGAAGGAGCTGGAAGGAGAGATGATGGAGCCAGCAGGAGAGATGCCAGAGCCAGAGGCCGGGGCGATGGAGCTGCAACAGGAGGCTGTT
>NW_020939799.1:71146-72924 GCF_900497805.2 Vombatus ursinus | reverse complement strand
GAAGAGCAAGAAGAGATGTGAGCTGGAAGGAGAGATGATGGAGCCAGAGGAGAGGCCATCAGAGTCTGAGGTCCAAATTGACCTTCAAGAGGAGAAAGCCCCATCCTCGGCCAGAAAGAAGAGCAGGAAGAAACAGGAGGCGGGAGGAGAGATGCTGGAGGAGGCAGAGATGACCGAGGCCCTCGGGGAGGCCCAGCCTCCGCACAGCAAGAAGAAGAAGAGGAAGCCGGAGGAAGGGGAGGGGGCGGCCCCAGAGCCCCCCAAGGAGATGGAGTCCCTGGCAGGGGTCCCTGAGTCAGTCCCCCCGAGCCCCGGCCAGGGGGTGGAGGAGAAGAGAAAGAAGAAGAGGCGGCATCAGGGGGAGGGGGGGCCAGCAGAGGCTTAAGCGGATGAACCAGCCCCATCTGAGCCCTGTCTGGGGCCAGAGGGAAGAGACCCCACGGGGCCACAGTGGTGGCCCTTGACCTTGGAGAGGCTCGCATCTTGCCCTGGCAGGGATGGAGACAGGCCTGCTGGTGTTCATGCTTTATTGGTGTCCATCCTGAGACCCTCCCCGCCCAGCAGAGCCCTGGTTTTTCAGGGCACCTTCAGGAAGGGCTGGTGTAGAACTTCAAAGAGCCTCCGGGCCTGGAGAAGAAGCAGACAGTTGGCCTCGGCCATTAAAAGGAGATCTCAGCCCATCTGGGGTACAGCTGTTTGTCTTCATTCCCATCCCCTGCCGGTCTCTTCCCAGGTTGGAGGTGGGGTGGGGTGGGGAGCCCCGATCTGGGAGTCCTGGAGCCAGACTTGGTTCCATCACTAACCCCCCCTCTGTAAATTGAGGGGACTAGACTAGAAAGGCGGCTCTGGGCTTCTCAGGGTCTAAGAATCTCCAAGGTCATCCCTGCCCTCTCACCTTTTGAGGCCCAAAGCCAGGGCAGAGGGACAAGTCGTCCTGAGAGGCGGCTGTGAGCTGCTCCAGAGACTGCAAAGGGAAAGGGGGGGGGCATATGGAAAGGGACAGGTGAGGTGACCGACCCCCTCCCCCAAGTGTGTGGCTGGGGGGTCCCGAGAGGCGGGGAAGGGAGAGTGCTGGCCTCACAAGAATGGAGGGACAGGGGAGGACTACAGCCCAGGACTCGGGGGGAGGTGAGAGTGGAACAGCCTGGGGCACCCAGCAGGAGCCTCACCCCAAAGGTGGCCAGCAGCGTCTGGCTGTCCGTCTTGTTCACTGACTTCACTGTGGTCAGACAATCGGTGATCTAGGAGGGGAAGAGCTTCATTAGCTGGGAGGTGAGCTCCCTGCACAGAGCCGTGGTGGCTGTGGGCCAGGGGAGAGGAGGGAAAGAGAAACCCCTCACCCTTGACACAAAGTCCTGCTCCAACCTTTCCTTTAGCGAGTCAGCAGGCTTCTGCTCATAGGACTTGTAGGTCTCCAGGTACCGCCCGGCTTCTTCTGGGCTAGGGGAGGGCAGAGGGAAAGGAGTGAGGCTGGCCTTTACTTTCCCCCCGCCCCCCATCACTCCCCTACTGCTGCTGCCCCAGACCTCACCTCCAGGCTAGAATCAGTGTGCAGTCAGCCAGGATGCACATCTTAGCCAGATCCTTCAGGGCACGCTGAGGGTCCTTCTGTTTGAACCAACATTAGAGTGAGAGGGTTAGAGCTGTGGACCACCAAGGGTAGAGGACTTGGAGAATGTCCAAGGAGAAGAGGGGATGTCAGGGCTGGGAGGGGCCTTAGAACAGGGAATGTCAGGGCTGGGAGGGGCCTTAGAACAGGGAATGTCAGGGCTGGGAGG
>NW_020939799.1:70941-71136 GCF_900497805.2 Vombatus ursinus | reverse complement strand
TCAGGGCTGGGAGGGGCCTTAGAACAGGGAATGTCAGGGCTGGGAGGACCCTTAGAACAGGGAATGTCAGGGCTGGGAGGACCCTTAGAACAGGGAATGTCAGGGTTGGGAGGGGCCTTAGAACATGGAATGTCGGGGCTGGGAGGGGCCTTAGAACAGGGAATGTCGGGGCTGGGAGGACCCTTAGAACAGGGA
>NW_020939799.1:54968-70931 GCF_900497805.2 Vombatus ursinus | reverse complement strand
CAGGGAATGTCGGGGCTGGGAGGACCCTTAGAACAGGGAATGTCGGGTCTGGGAGGACCCTTAGAACAGGGAATGTCAGAGCTGGGGGGGCCTTAGAACAGGGAATGTCGGGGCTGGGAGGACCCTTAGAACAGGGAATGTCAGGGCTGGGAGTGACTTTAGAACATGGAGGGACAGATCATAAATTTATAAAGAAAAAGAAATTACCTTTCAGATATATGGATAAAGGAATAATTCAGGACCAAAGGAACAGAAGATAAAAGTGGACGGTTTTTATTACATAAAACTAAAAAAGTTTTGCACAAATAAAATCAAGGCAGCTAAAATTAACAGGGAAGTAGAGAACTGGGGGGGGGGGGGGCAATCTTTGCAGCAAGTTTCTCCAATAAAGGTCTCATTTCCAAGCTATAGAAGGAACTGATTCAAATTTAGAAGAAGAAAAACCATTTCCCACTTGGCAAATGGTCAGAAGATATGAACAAGTAATTCTTTAGAACAGGAAATGTTCCCCACGGGAAGGGGCTTAGAACAGAGACCATCAGAGCTGGGAGGGGCCCTATCCTGCAGAAGCTATCCAGTCTATTTGGCACAAGGGGAAACTGAGGCCCTGGGGTGAGGGGGTACTGGGCAGGGCTCCGCTCTGGGCCTCTTACCACATCTACTTGTAGCAAGAGCACTCGAAGTGCATAGTTCTTCCCCAGCCCTTGCAGACGCTCATGGATGTAATTGGGGTGCAGGTTGTGGTAGCGAAGGCTGTGAGAGAGAACCAGGGAAAGTCCGTTCAGCAAATTCCGGAAACCTTAAGTCCTCGCCCTCACCCATCTTACGTGGTAAGTTGCCTAGTGAGGGGGGAATGCGGTGGGATTTGGAGTCAGAAGACTTGCTTCAGACCCCAGTTGTGCCAAATGTGTGACCTTGGGCATGTCCCTCCCCCTTGTCTGGGCCTGGAGAACAGGGGGTTGGACTAGATCCTCCTCCTTCCCCGGATGCCTCCAAAGTTCATTTCTCTCAGGGTTCTCAACGGGGGTAGGTCCAGGAGCCACAAGGAGCGTCCTCTGAGCTTGGCTGGGAAGACAACTGATGACATCTGTGTGTTCACTTCTAAGAAATTTACATTTCCTTTAGTTGTTAAAACTCCAGGCTTCCCCAGCCTCACTGCCCAAGGGCTCCAGGACACAAGAAGATGAGACAAGCCTCTGACCTAGCCCGACCCCCTCATGTAACAGATGAGAAAAGAGGCTTGGACCGATTGAGCGGCCTGCCTGAGGTCACATATGCTTAGTGAAGGGCAGAGCCACAATTTTGCTGAGATGTTCAGTCGTGTCTGACTCTCTGGGACCCCATTTGGGTTTATTTTGACAGAGGTACTGGAGTGGTGTGCCATTTCCTTCTGCAGCTCATTTTACAGAGGAGGAAACTGAGGCAAACAGAATGAAGTGACTTGCCCAGGATCACAGGGCTAGTAAGTATCAGATTTGAACTCAGGCCTTCCTGACTCCAGGCCCAGTGCCACTTAGCTGCCCTTTATCCCAGATCCTAAGTGTCCAAACCCATCATTCTACACCATGCCAACCCCCGTGATACAATGATACCTAACACTTCAGGGATAAGTCATTTCTGAGATGTGTCCATCCCCCAGCATGGATGGAAACCCTTCCGTGATGCAGTAAATGATCAGATTCCTGTGGCCAAAACATGGGATGGGTCGCCTGGCAGTCAATCAGGTCATGACCCAGTCCAAAGCTAACTAGTTTGGTCCTGGCATGACGATCATGCAGTCCATCCCTGGGCCTGTACTACAGGCCTTTCCAGCTGGGCAGGAGCCATCTGAGCTCTCTGGGCTCTGCTGACCCAGCCTTTGGGACCCCAAGGTCACTGCCTTACTTCAAATGAGGCCTGGGGAGGGTGGGCTGGGGCCCAACGACCCCCACCCTTTTAGGTGTGTGTGGGTGGTGGGGCAGGGAAGTCTTCAGGGAGAACTTGGCACCTGCCCTTGGCCCTTGAAGGAAGAGGCTATCGACAGGTGGAGAGGTTAATCAATCTTTGAGCGTTTATTCCGCCCCTGCTACAAGCCAGGCACGAAACTAGGTGACAGGAACACAAAGAAATGGAAAACGAGCCCTTGCTGTCTAGGAGGGGAGATGAGGGCTCCTCCCTAAGTTCTCCACCCCACCCTTTTTCCTGGTTCCCTAGGATCCCACACCCCAGCTAGCAGGGCTCTGACTTTCCATTGCCTTCTCCCATCCCAAATCCTGTATCTCTAGGTGATTTTTTCTTTTCAGAGTTAGAGTTCATGTAGGGAGGCTTCTGAGAGGAGAGGAGGGCCGAAAGTCGGTGGCGGGAGATACTTGGGTTGGGGGCTCACCTGAGGAAGAGGGCACAGGTGCTCTGACCCATCACATAGTCGGGGACAATTTCTCCAAATTCCCAAGGCACGTTCCTTATGAACTTCAGGACAGGATTCCCCCTCTGGGAAGAAGCAGGAGGTGAAAAGAGAGCTTTGGTTTCCCCCTGTTCCTCTGTGTTCTGGGATTACCCCACCTCACCTGTCGGGGGTTCACAGTGATGGTACTGCTCTTGGTCTGAGGTTTGGGGGCCTGAGGGCCCTGGTTGGCGATCTCTTCTGCAGGCGGTCCCAGGCTGGGAGCGGCTTCGGGGCCGGCCCCTTGGGGAGCGGCTTCTGCCTGGACCCCTCCAGGACAGAGCCTGGTTGTTGTATAGTTGGCATAGGTTGGAGTTGCCTCATGGACAGAGGTGGCAGGTGAAGGAAGGATCCGGCTGGATTTGAATAAGGACTTTACCTGAGGATAGGGGAAGGAGGAAGGTGTGAAGACTTCTGTTTCTCCTTCCGAGATCCATCTGAGAGCACTGACTGATGGAGCTGAAAGTGAGGCCAGCCTCCTTTTACAGAAGAGGAAACTGAGGCCCAACCCAATTGACTAAGCACTGATTATGTAGCCGAGATGCACAAAAAACCCCACATTGTTGCTCCCATTAGAATGTAAGCTCACTGAGAACAAGCTGACTGTATCCCTGGCACTTATCATAGTGAGGGCTTAATAAATGTTTGTTGACTGGCTGACTGACTGTAAAGCCGATGTTAAAACCCAGGTCCTGAGAGTTCATGGTGTCAGGGGAAGAGGAAAGGCTCACCCCAGAGACTGCCTTCTTCACCCCATACGCCCCCTCCACAGCCTCCCTGACAAGCCTCTGCTCAACTACCGCCAGTGATGGGGAGCTCACTTATGTGAGGCAGCTGTTTGGAAAGGTTTTCCCTTACACAGTGCAGATATGTCTGTGTACCCCCTCCCTGCCCCCATGCTCCCGATTCTGTCCTCTGGGTCCAAGCCAGAATGAGCCATGTGACAGCCCTTTGGTGCAGGGATCTCAGGATCTCCTGCATCTCTTCTGCATCACCAACATCCCTCATTTGACAGAGGAGGAAATTAAGGCACAGAGGGGGAAGGGCCTGGCCCAGGGTCCACGCAGAGCATTCCAAGCATTCCCTGATAATCTCCCTGGGGCTGGCCAGGGAACCCAGCACCATGACATCCCTGGCTTACTAGCTGTGATCCTGGGCAAGTCACTTCATCCTGTTTGCCTCAGTTTCTCCTCTATAAAATGAGCTGCAGAAGGAAATGGCACACCACTCCAGTACCTCTGCCAAAATAAACCCAGATGGGGTCACAGAGAGTCAGACACACAGAGCTGGGGCTGGGATCCTACTTTCCAGACTCCCAGCTTCTGCAGATGCTCCCACATGCCAGACCCCCAGTGCCTCAGTGGCTTTATCCAGGAGGAGCCCAAGGGCCAGGCTTGGTTCTCCTCCCTCTCCCCTCCCCCCTCCCCCAGCTACCTCCAGAGGTGGAGCCTCCTCCAGGGGGATGGTGAACTTCTTTCTCTTAGGGGGCTGGGTGGCCTCCTTCTCGCTGGCCATCTCTGGTTCCTGGCCTGGAGCAGACAGAGGATGGTAGCTAGCATTCCAAGCATTCCCTGATAATATCCCTGGGGCTGGCCAGGGAACCCAGCACCATGACATCCCTGGCACCTCTCAGCATTCCACATTCCCAGCTCTTAGATGTTTCCCACACCTCTTAGATCTCCAGGCACCCAGCACCCCAATGTCCCTGGTGCCCCACAATGCTCCACATTCCCAGCACCCCAATGTCCCTACCACCACCCCAGTCAGCCAATAAACATTAAGTACCTACTATGTGTCAGGCACTGTGCTAAGCACTTGGGATACAAAGAGAGGCAAAAGGCCCTCCCCTTGAGGAGCTCCCAGTCTAATGGGGGAGAGGACATGAAAATAACTCTATACAGACAAGCTCTAGAGGGACAAATAGGAAATAATCCCAGAGGGAAAGCACTAGATTTCAGAGGGCTCAGGAAAGGCTTCCTGTAGGAGGGGGGATTTTAGGTGGGACAGGAAGGAAGCAGGAGGCAGAGATGAGGAGGGAGAAAAGCCCTGGCGTGGGGGAGGGCCAGTGAAAATGCCTGGAGTCAGGAGATGGAGGGTCTGGTTTGAGGAACAGGAGGCTGCTGTCACTGGATCAGAGGTGGGGGGTGGGGAGTGCAAGGTGTAAGAAGATTGGAAAGTGGGGGTGGAAGGGCTTTGAAGGCCACACAGGATTTCATATTTGATTGTGGAGGTGATAAGGAGCCACTGAGTGAGGGGGGTGGGTGTGGTGTAGGGTCCTATCTTCCCTTTAGGAAAATCATCATGGTGGTGGCTGAATGGAGGATGGACAGGAATGGGGAGGGACTGGTGGCAGGCAAAGCCCTCCCCCCACCCTTGCAGCTAGTGCAGTGATCCAGGGGTGAGGCGATGAGGGCCTGGACGGTGGGAGTGGTGTCAGAGGAGAGGAGGGGATGTAGATGAGAGATGCTATTCTGGTGAAATTGACAGGCCTTGGTGACAGATTAGATGGGGGGGGGGCAGTGTGAGACTGAAGAACTGGGAAGATGGTGGTGCCCTCTACTGTAAGAGGGAAGTCAGCAAGAGGGGGAGGATTTGGGGGAGAAAGATACCGAGGTCAGTTTCAGCCCAGTCTAGTGTAAGATGTCTACAGGACCTCCAGTTCAAGATATCTGGTGGTTGGAGATGAGATGCTGGAGTCAGTAGAGAAGTTAGGATTGGCTAAAGAGATTGGAGAGTCATCAGTATAGAGATGATAATTGAGTCCATTAAGAACTGATGAGATCACCAAGTGAAATAATAGGGAGGGAGAAGAAAAGAAGACCCTGGACAGAGCCCTGGGGAATGTGTTACCTGGATGACCGTCTAGCTGAGGAGACTAAGGAACAATCAGACAGTTGGGAGAAGAACCAGGAGAGGTTGGTGCTATGGAAATCGAGAGAGTACCAAGGAGAAAAGGGTGATGGACAGTGTCAGAGGCTGCAGAGAGGTCAAGGAGGAGGACTCAGAAAAGGTCATTCAACTTGGCAATTAGAAGATCGATGGTAATTTTGGAGAGAGCAGTCTCTGTTGATTGATGAGATTGGAAGCCAGACTGCAGTGAGTGAGGAAGGAACTGAGGGGAGAGGAAACAGAAGGAGCCTTCTCAAGGCGCTTAGCTCTGAAGGGCAGAAGAGATATGGGAATGATAGCTAGTGGGGAGGGATGGATCAAGTGAGGGATTTGTGAGGATGGGACATGTTTATAGGCAGTAGGGAAGGAGTCGATGGACAGGGAGAGACTGAAGGTAAGAGTGGGCGTGACAGAGAAAGCAATCTGTTGGAGAAGGCAGGATGGAATGGGATCACCTGTGCAGGGAGAGGGGTTTGACTGGGCAGGAAGGGCCACCTCTTTGTGTGAGATGGGGGTGGAGAAGGAGGGGGTGAGGAATCTGGATGACGTGAGATGAGAAGAGATCAGGGAGCTCCCAATAAGTGGCTTCATTTTTTTCCTCTGTAAAATACCGTCCCAGGGAAGGGAAGGAGGGAGGAAGGGATAGAATTTGGAACTCAAAACTTAAAATGTTGAAAATTGTTTTAACATGTAGTTGGGGTAAAATAAAATATATTTTAAAATATATATGGCAGGGTTTTCAGCTGAGAAGTCGGGGGAGGGGAAGCTTTGAGACGTTTGAGGAGGGATGAAAAGGTGTAGAAGAAGCGCTGTGGACAGTGGGACAGTGAGGTGATAAGGAGGTATGGTAGGATTGCCGAGCAGTAGGGAGAGCCCAGTTGAGGTTAGGCAACATAAATAGTGGACCCAATCAGCAACTCCTTCCTTTAACAGCACGTGTACCCCCCCATGTCCCTGCCGCCCCCCAATAATTACCTTCTAGACTAGAGCATCCATCCCTAGCAATCCAAGCTTCCCACCCCCTCCACTGGCCCCCAGAGCCCCACAAGGCCCGCCCCTGATTGCCACGTGCCCCACCCTCTCGCTTGCCCCGCCCCCTCGTCCCTGAGCCGCACAAGTCCCGCCCCCTCCCTTGTCCCTGGGCTTCACAAGCCCCGCCCCCTCGCTTGGCCCGCCCCTGACTTCACATGCCCGCCTGCCAGTTGCTCACCTTCTGGGCACCCCTTGTGATTGATCAGCGGGACAGCCAATCCCTGACGCACGACACGCTCCCCTAGCACCGCGTGGCCTCCACTGCCACCACCCAGACTGTGCCCTCTGATCCTAGCTCGGGCTCCGGTACAGCCGGGATCCTTCGGAATGCCTGCGGTGGAGAAGAAGAGAGCCTAGCTTCGGCTAAAGAGGCCCTCGTAGGCCTCTGGCAGCGGCACTTCCGGCTTTTCTGTCCCTGTGTAAAGGACCATTGAGATGTGACACTCTGGCCCAGCGCTCTATGGCCCTGGAGGACTGGGGTGGGGTGGGGAGGGAGTGGCTCCGATGTTTCTGTCTCTTTCCTGCCGTGTTTCCTTTGCTTCTGACTCTCCCCATTATTCCTGAGCTGGAGTTTTGGAGACCTGGGTTCTGAGTTCTCTGTGGGCAAGTGTCTTCCCATCCCTGGGCCTCAGTTTCCTCCTCTGTAAAATGGGCATCTCTAGTTCCTAAGTCCCTTCTTGCTCAGATCACTCTCTATCTTCATCTTCCTTCCCATGAGCTCTTCTTTCTCCCTTCTTCTGCCTCCTTTTCTCCCCCTTCCTCAATTGGGTTAATGTAATTACTTCACATCATTCACTTGAAAAAAAAGTTTCACTGTTCCTTGTTCTTCATTTTTAAGCCAGTGAGTGGATGGGGAGGGGGTGAAGGAACCCAGGTATCCCCCACGCCCACTCCCAACCCAGGCTTTCCCCTCCATGCAGAATCACAGAACTTCAGAAAGGAAAGGGACTCAGTAGCCATGTAGTCCAGTGGGGTCCCCCCACCCAGATCTCCCATGCCCTTTCCCAGCCCTGGAAACCTGGCGTCGGTGACATCGGCATGGAGAGAAGCCCAAAGAATGCCTTCCTTCTTTCTCTTTAGAAACAAATTAAATGGTTACTTTTCATGTAAGTGGGATACTTGATTTATTTAAGCCACTGGACAAGTGAGATAATAATTGTAAAAGGGCTGAGCACAATGCCTGGTACATTGTAACTACTACATAAATGTTAGCTGTCATCATTATTATTATCATTATTAATTTCCAGGCTTGAGGGGAATGTGGGGAGTGAGGAAGCTTCCTGGAGGAAATGGGATTTCAGTGATGGGAAGGAGAAAGAAGAGTCTGGGATATAGGACAAAAAAACCTGGTATTGATACCGAAAGACCTGGCTTTGAATCCCAGCTGTTAGTTATATTCTGTATGACCTTGGGCAAATCACATTTCCCTTCTTGGTCTCAGTTTCCTCAATTGTAAAATAAGGGGATTAGACTAGATGGTCCTCAAGGGCTTTTCCCAAACTAAATCCCATGATCCATTTTCTCCTAATTCTTCATGTTCATCATTTCTTAGGGTATATGTGTATATGTATATAGATAGAGGGAGGGATGTAAGTATAGATTACTTACAGATTTAGAAAGTTTGCTGGGGGCAGCTAGATGGCGCAGTGGATAGAGCTCCAGCCTTGGAGTCAGGAGGACCTGAGTTCAAATGTGATGTCAGATATTTGACACCAGGTGTGTGACTCTGGGCAAGTCACTTAACCCTGTTGTCTCACCAAAGCAAAAAACAAAAGTTTGCTGAGGGTACTAAGGTTAAGTTACTATTCCAGGGTCACATAGCCAGTACCTGCCTGTCCCAGGTAGGACATGAACTCAGAGCTTTCTGACTTGGAGGCTGGCTTTCTGTCCTGTTTCTCATACATACGCATATAATACAAATTCTTTGGACATTCCTCAGCCATTGGGCCATAGTTTCTAATTCTTTGGAATGACATATAATGCTGATCATTTTCTGTAGTAGTAAACACCAAGACCAAGGGTGATTGATGTCCATCACTCAGGGAATGGCTGAATACTGTGATCAGGTATGGGTCAGTTACTTATTGTATTGTCAAGTATTTTGGGCAGCTAGGAGGTGCAGTGGATAAGATGCTGGGCCTGGAGTCAGGAAAACCTGACTTCAAATCCAGCCTCAGACACCTACTAGCTGTGTGACCCTGGGCAAATCACTTTAACCCTGTTTGGCTTTGTTTTCTCATCTGTAAAATGAGCTGGAGAAGGAAATGGCAAACCCCTTCAGCATCTCTGCCAAGAAAACCTCAAATGGGGTCATGGAGAGTCATGCATGACTGAACAACAACAACAGGTATTTGTTTCCTATACACAAAGGAAATGCTGAACACAAAACCACAAACATTCATTTGATAAAAACCAAACTTAAACAAGTGTTAGTATGAACAGCCCTTCTCCAGCAGATTCTTCGCCCCAGCATTCTACTCTTTTAACACAAAGAACAAGAAAGCATCCCCTGCTATCTCCTTTTTCACGCCCATCCCACATAGAGGGGTGGCCCTTCCCCTTTCTGAAGCAAACCCCTCTCCACTCACAAGCAATCCAGTTTCACCCCAGCTTCTCCAGCAGACTGCCCCCATCATCCCCACTCTCTCACTTACCTTCACTCACTCCCTGTTTCCTGACTGCTACCCTGCTGTCCACAAACTTGCCCATGGTTTCCTCATCCTCAAAATACCTTCCCTTAATCTATCCCTCCCCCTAGCAATCATCCTCTATTTCTCCCCCCTTTTGTAGCTAAACTCCTGGAGAAGACCGTCTATAATAGATGCCTCCATTTCTTCCCCTCTCACTCTTTTCTTAATTCTCTGCAATCTGGCTTCCAACATCATCATTCAAAAGAAACCATTCTCGGGGCAGCTAGGTGGCACAGTGGATAGAGCACTAGCTCTGAAGTCAGGAGGACCTGAGTTCAAATCTGGCCTCAGACCAAACACTTGACACTTACTAGCTGTGTGACTGTGGGCAAGTCACTTAACCCCAATTGCTAAAACAAACAAACCCCCCCAAAAAAGAAACCATTCTCTCCCAGTTACCAATGCTCTCTTAACTGCCAGATCTAATGGCCTTTTCTCAGTCATCTTCCTTCTGGACTTCTCTGCGGCCTCTGACACCGTGGATCACTCTCTTCCCCTTGACTTCCTCTTATTTTTTTTAACTTCTTTTTTTATTAATTTATTTTAATTTATCAACAATCACTTCCATAAGCATTTGAGTTTTAAATTTTTCTCCCTCTCCCTCCCACCTCCCTCCCCAAGACAGTGTGCAATCTGATGTAGGCTATACATATACATTCCTATTATACATATTTTCACATTAGTCATGTTGTAAGGAAGAACCAATTGGAGGAGTCACAAAAAAAAGGAAACAAAACACAACAGAAGAAAAAAATAGCAAATAGTCTGCTTAGATCTGCATTCCAACTCCATAGTTCTTTCTCTGGATGTGGACAGCATTTTCCATCGTGAGACCTTTGGAGATGTCTTAGATCCTTGCATTGCTGAGAAGGGCTCAGTCTATCAAAGTCAGTCATCGCACAATGTGGCTGTTACTGCGTACGACGTTCTCCTGGTTCTGCTCACTTCATTCAGCATCAGTCCATACAAGTCTTTCCAGGTTTTTCTGAGGTCCTCCAGCTCATCATTTCTCATAGCACAATAGTATTCCATTACATTTCTATCCCACAACTTGTTCAGCCATTCCCCAGCTGATGGGCATTCCCTCAATTTCCAATTCTTTGCCACCACAAAAAGAGCTGCTATAAATATTTTTGTACATGTGTTGACCTTCTCTTCTCCCTACATTTTGGGGACACCACTCTCTCTCCTGGTTCTCCTTCCACCGTCTGACCACTCCTCAGTCTCTTTTGCTAGATCTTTATCCAGGTTACATCCACCAACTGTGGGGGAAACTCGTGCGGGACCCCATGCTCTTCTCCCTCTCTATCATTTTACTTGGTGATCTTGTCAGCTCCCATAGATTCAATTATTGTCTCTCTGCTGATTCTCAGATCTACTTATCTAGTCCTAACCTCTCTGCTGATCTCCTGGCTCCAGTCTCCAACTCGAAATGGATGTCCTATAGGCAATTTAAACTCAGCATGTCCAAAACTGAACTCAATATCTCACCTCACTCCTTCCAGACCTTCATTTCTAAACTTCCTTATTACTGTCCAGGGTACCACCAATCCTTCTGGTCTCCCAGGCTGGCAGCCTAGACTCCCAACTATCTCTCACCCCTCATATCCAATCTGTTGCCAAGACCTTCTGATTTCACCTTTGCAGCATCTCTCGAATATGCCGCCTTCTCTCCTCTGACCCTGCCCCCCCCCCCCCCGTGCATCCCTCATGCCCTCACACCTAGACTATTGCAATAGCCAATGACAGGTCTGCCTGCTTCAAGGCTAACCCCCTCCAAACCATCCTGGACTTAGCTACCAAAGTGACCTTTCTAGAACACACTGACCATTTCATCCTCCTATGCAATAAACTCCATCGGTTCCTCCAGTATCAAATGGAAAATCCTCTTTAACTTTTAAAGTCCTTCCCAACCTGGCTCCTTACTACATCTCCAATCCACATACATTATTACTAGATAATAATAACTAATGTTTATATAGTGCTTTACAAACAACTGATTTTATCTTCTTCTCCATCTTATGATTAAGGAAACAGCCAGAGGTTTGGTGACTTGTGCAAGGTCACACACCTACTAAGTGCCTAAGTGCAAGGTCTTCCTGATTCTAGAACTAATTCTCTCTCTCTCTCTCTCTCTCTCTCTCTCTCTCTCTCTCTAAGTCGGAGTTAAGTGACTTGCCCAGGGTCACACAGCTGGAAAGGATCTGAGGCTGAATTGACACACAGGTACTCCTAACTCCAGGGCCAGTGCTCTGTCTACTGTGTGGTCTAACTGCCCCCAGAACCAGTTCTCTATACATTAATTTGAATATGACGTGCTATCAATCTGCTATTTTGTGGGTCCCCTGTATTCCTTTTCTTTTCCCCCTCCCAGAGAATCATTCAGTATAACCAAAAAAAATTGTTCCTTTCTCTTCTCTTTACTTCCTTTCTCTTCTCCTTTCTTTTCACTGGGTCTCCCTATTGCCAAGCCTGGAGGTGAAGGGGCACATCCCAGAGCCCACCCCCTCTGATCAGTACCAGAGGTTTGATCAGCTCCAAGTCTGATCTGGGCTAGTTCTCTCTTAGGCAACGTGCTGAGTCCTGCCTGCCTTCGCCCCCTCCTGGTGGCTCACGGTATTGAAGCCAGACTTATCACGGACATCAAATTGGCTTAGCCCAGAGATCCCTTTGTCTTCCCTTCCTCTGTGGCACGGACTACTGGCATATGCTGCCCATTCCTCAGGTACAAAGAATTTTTTTTACAGAAAGTAAGAAAAACTTGGAGAAAAAGCAATTAGCAAAGCCAGTCAATACATAAATGGAATCCAAAAATACATGCAGTCTTCCCCACCTATGGACCCACCACCTCTGCAAAGCAGTGGGGGGAGGGGGTGCAAGGAAATGCAACATTCAGTTTTAAGTGCTTTGTAGTGGTGGTTTGGTCTTCCCATTTATGTGACTGTAGTTATTGGGTGGAAGTAGCTCGGTGGCTCAGTGGATAGAGTCTTGGGTGGAGTCAGGAAGACCTGAGTTCAAATCCAGCCTGAGACACTTACTAACTGTGTGACCCTGGGCAAGTCACTTAACCTTTGTTTACCTTAATCCACTGAAGAAGGAAATGGCAAACCACTCTGGACCTGGAAGACCTGAGTTCAAATCCAGCCTCAGACACTTACTAGCTGTGCGACCCTAGGCAAGTCACTTCACCCTGTTTGCCTCAGTTTCTTCATCTGTAAAATGAACCGGAGAAGGAAATGGCAAGCCACTCCAGCATCTCTGCCTAGAAAACCCCATGGCCAGTATTGGCAGGTTTGGTCCATAGGGTATGGAAGAGTCGGATGTGACTGAACAGGAAGTCTTGGTTATCCTGTTTTCCTGGATCTACTGACTTCACATAAGTCTTTCCAAGCTTTGGCATTTCCTAATGCCCAGTAATGTTCCGTTACATTCAGCCACCACAATTTATTTGACCATCCCCCTAATCTATGGAAAGCCTTTAATTTTTCCAAGGTTCCCTGGGGTGGTCCTGGCCAGCTGGTGGGCACGGCTGTCTTCTCCAGGTCAGGGTTTACCCCTTGCTAAAATACTGTGTGACTCACGTACTTGACAGAGTATCTGGAAAATGGGTTCTTTTTCAACTGAGCTGCTTCTAGCCCCAGCTATCTACCTCTACCAATCTTGATTTTTTTTTATCTATGCCTCTCACTTCCCCTCCTCACCCACTAAACAATAAAAAATAAAATAAAAATAAAGTCTTTGTATCAAATGCACACATTTCAATAAAACCAACCCTTGCATCAGCCACATCCAGTCTCATTCTGGGTTTTAAGTCTGTCCTCTCTCTGGCAGGCAGGTCATGGTGGAACAAGGGGGTGGGATGGGGGCGGTGCTTCATCTTCAGTCCTCTGCACTCACTGTTTATCATCTCATCCATCAAACTCAGAAGTCTTTCAAAGCTGGTTTTTCTCTCCATTGTCCTGGTATAAATTGTTCTCTTTTTTCTGCTCACATCCCTCAGCATCACCTCAAAGAGGTCTTCCCCACGTGCTCTGAAACTGCCTCAATCATTTTTCATGGAACAAAAATATCCCATTACAAACACACACCATTGTTTTGTACACTGGAGTTCTGTGCATGACCAGATGCACAAGATGGAGGCACCTATGTGGGAGACAGCAGAGATCTGCTTCTGGGAGATGACATTCCATGTGTCTCTACCACATGGGTAGGAACAGCCTCTTCCCATTAACTGGGTGTGAGTGTCAGAGGTATCCCTGAAATGTTGGAGGGCATGTGATCATGTGGGTAAAATCCAGCAGAGCAGAAGAAACCCATTATTTCTTTGTCTTCCTCTGCTTTCATTGAAAACCATGGGTTGCCTAGAAAACAGCTGAGAGCATGTTTATGGCATTGCACTGGTCCCCTTAGTTTTCTTGTTCAAAGTCTTGTAATCTGTCCATAACCTGACCACCCAAGTCTTCTTCTGTACCACCACTGTGAACATTGCAAATGGACTTCTGGACTAGGTGGTACCATTGGCTAAACCTTTCAGATGTTTTCTAGACTTCTACCACGAGTAGAGAAGTCTTCTGGGACTTCTAAAAAGGCCAGGAGTCAGTGAGGTAGATTTGGGAGGGGGCTGCTCCTTGGGCACTTCCCATACTCACAAGCATAGTAGACCTATCCTCCCTCTGACCTTCTCTCTCATCCGGTCCTTCCATTCTCCAAGCATGGGAGAGTTACCATAGTCAAGGTCCTCTGGTTCCTCTTCTGAGTTCTGAAGGAACTAGGGCTCCTGTGATGGTCTTTGCTGACCCCTGCTTTAAGTTTCTCTGCAGGCTACAAGGATGGTTAGGAGTGGTGAGGTATTAAAACCAAGCTTACTGCCTGCAGCATTCTGCAAACTTGCTGCAAAAACTGCAGAAACATTCTGCAGGTCTGGTACAGCAGATCTAAAGTACCCACAGTCTTGATACCTTACTGCAGGGTCCAGAGCCCAAGCCCTGGAAGATAATCCTTTCAACTCCAGAACTCTTCCCCAGAGACCCTGTTGCCCTGATTAGTGAGTGCCTCACATGGCCCATTGCATCTAAGCCTACTCTGGGCATGCTTCACTTTCCTCCCCAGCCATCTTCTCACCAGCTACCTTGCTACCCCAAATGCACTACCTGTCTCTGCCCTGCACAAAGATTTCCAGTTTAGGGACCATAATCAAACTGTGCTGCCTTTGTTTCTGGAAAGAGTGTTTCAATCCCCTCCCCTTTGGCTCCATTCACCATCCCTGTGACTTTTCAGTCTGAAATGGCCCTCTCTGCTCATTACTCCATGATTGGTATGGTCTATACTGTCTCTGCCTATTAGAATGTAAGTTCCTTGAGGGCAGAGGCTTTTTTCACTTCCGTACTTGTATGTCCAGAACACAGCACAGTGCTTGGCATACAGCAAGCACTTAATAGATGCTTTTACCTTTATTAATTCATTCACTACTGACCCCAATAATTTCTTTAGCAAACTATGGATTCGCTATGATTTAGCCCAAATAGAGAGAGTGCTTATCACTCAGACCAGAGCCTTAGCCCTTTCATAGGCTAGAAAGGTATTTTTCCATATTTCCCTATTGTTTTATCTCAAATACCTCTCTCCCAGAATGACTGGGACCCCCTTGCCATCCACTCTTCAGCACAACAGGACACTCTACAGATGAGAATACAAATAGAATTTTGGTAAAATTTCTACAAATAGAAATGGGATCCCCGATGCTGTATCTTGACTTCAAAAATCACAAATTAACATTATCCATGTTGTATTGTATTTTCATTTTATTTTGTTAAACATTTTCCAGTTATATTTTGATCCAGTTCAGACCTGTTGGAGATTTTCGAGGGCCACTTGTGGTCATTGCCTTCTGCATGAGGTCCTATGAGGTCAGTTGGAAAAGACCCATGGACAACCTGTGCATTTTTAGGACCTGAGGTAACCTCCTGTCTCTGACCCTGTTCTGATTAGTTCTGAGAGCATCAGCTTTCATTGAACCAAATGTCTATTCACTTCTCAAATGAAGCCAACGTAATTCTGGCCATCTGGTCTACCTTTGGAGCCAAAGCTAAGTCTACTGGTAGTGCCCTTTGCATCAGCCTGCCCTGACCTCTGGTCCCCTGATCCTTTCTCTTTCCAATTGGAATGATTCCGTCTGTGATTCCATTTCCAACAGTTTCTGTAAGCTGTTGCCTCTGAGACTGGGTGACAAGTGGCGGTCTTTTGCTTTTCTGGTGTACATATGAGATGTTCTGAAGCTAGCCATAGTTGGATTTTCCCAAGTCAGATCACTCTGAAATTGTTTTTGAACTTACTTTCTGTAGCAACTGTTCATGATTTAGTGATTTCTGTTCTTACTCAATACCAACTAGTTATTCAGTAGCACATAGACTCAGTACATTTTTTAAAAAATGTAATAAATTGTATTACTATTTTATTTGTATATTGCTTTCATTTCTTCCTGTATCTCTCCCTCTCCCCCAACCCAGAGAGCTAGTCCATAAAACAAAGGATATGTTCTTTTTTTTTATTCTTTTTTCGGGGGGGGGGGGCTAGGCAATGGGGTTAAGTGACTTGCCCAGGGTCACACAGCTAGTAAGTGTTATGTGTCTGAGGTCAGATTTGAGCTCAGGTCCTCCTGAATCCAGAGCCGGTGCTCTATCCGCTGCGCCACCTAGCTGCCCTAAAGGATATTTTCTTAAAGAAAAAAGGTGAAGAAGAGGGGAGGAAATCCACAAACCCAATTAATTCATTGAAAAAGTCTGAAAACACATTCAACGTTTCATACCCATGAACCTCCCACGTCTGCAAAGAAGTGGAAGAGGTGTCTTCTCTCTCTCTTCTTTGGAGACAAGCTTCTTCTTGATCATTGGGCAACATTCACTTTCAGCTGTTCTGTGGTACTGGTTCTTT
>NW_020939799.1:46182-54958 GCF_900497805.2 Vombatus ursinus | reverse complement strand
CAGTCATATTCCATTACATTCATGTACCACAATTTGTTTAGCTATTCCTAGATCAATGGGCATTGACTTGGTTTCCAGTTCTTTGCTATCACAAAAAGTGCTGCTATAAATATTTTGTTGTATATGGGGATTTTCTTCTTGTCACTTACCTCCTTGAGGGATAAACCTAGTAATGGAATCCCAGAGTTGAAGGGCATAGATATTTTAATCACTTTATTTGCATAATTCCAAATTGCTCTCCAAAATAGTTTTACTGACTCACAGCTCCACCAAATAGGGCAGCTAGGCGATATGTGGATAGAGTCCCAGACCTGGAATCAGGAAGATGAGTTTAAATCTGGCCTCAGACACTTACTAGCTGTGTGACCCTGGGCAAGTCACTTAGCCCTGTTTGCCTCAGTTTCCTCATCTGTTAAATGAACTGGAGAAGGAAATGGCAAACCACTCTAGTATCTTTGCCACGAAAATCCCAAATGGGGTCACAAAGAGTCAGACATGACTAAAAAACAGCAACAACAAATTCCTATCTTCCCAGAACCCTCCAACATTGACTGTTCCCATATTTGTCAATTTCCTGGGAATGAGTTGAAACCTCCAGGTCACTTTGAATTGAATTTCTTGCATTATTATTTATTTGGATCATTCTTTCCTATGGCTGTTAATAGATGGCAATTCTTTTTTTTTTTGAGAACTATTTGCTCATATCCTCATCTGACCACTTATCTATTGAGGAAATCACCTCCTTTCTTGATGATATATCATAACTTCGTACACTTGACCTCATCTTGCTTCCTCTGGTTTTATCACTCCTTTCACCATCAGGCAACATAGCAGACTGCACGTACATGTGAAACGTGCAGGCTTCTCACTTTCACATCAGATGGCTTTGAAAAAGTTAGCATAAATTGGGTGCACAGGCTTATCTCCACAAAATGCTTCTCCAGCATTTGTAAGCATGTCTACCATGTGACTTCAGGATTCTCAGCCTTGGGATTCCATCCACATTTAAGAGGTTGCCCCTCTAAGGCTCTCTACCCCTCTCATCTCCCACCACACTTTTTTTCTGTATCAGTTCCTTGTCAATACTGCAAGACTTTGCTTAGTCAAACCAAATATCAGATGTTTCTTCCTTAGGGAGACATGAGGAGTATCTTAGCTTAGGAAATTTATTTATTAGGAAGTGGATAGGCTTATTCACATCTTTAGCTGCTCCTGTCCCAACATGGATGTCTTTTTCTTCAGGTCAATCCTTATATTTCATCTTTAGAAATTCCCTCTTTAAATGTTCTCAATATCCTTATTGATCAGTGCCTGACACATAGTAGGCCCTTAATAAATGTTTGTTGATTGGTTAACCAGTAGTCCTGTGAGTGGCTCTTGATTTCATTGCTGTCCATCGGTGTGCTAAGAATTCAAGATTCAGGCTGCTCACATCAGCTTCTAGACCCAGAATGGAAATGGTAACGCAACAGACAGAAGTATGCAAGCCCACAACCATGCCAATTTATCTTACAGCAACTGTTCTAACTGTCTTCTAAAGGAACGCCTAAGAAAACTACCTAACGACAAGCTGAAAACAAAAGAAAAAATGTCCATTTTTCTTCAGTTCATCTTGGATCCTAAGGCATCCAAGATGGAGATCCTGGGATGAGCCCCTCCATGTAGCAACAGACAGAAACCTCCAAGTCACAGGGTGGGTGCCCTAGAGAGGGCAAGCCCAGGTTTTAGGTACTTTCAGGTACAAGCCCAGGTTCTTCATCTACTAACAAAATAGTCCATGAGCTCTCATGGGTGAGTTTACTTTTAATAGTTGATCAAAAGATACAGTTAGTTCAAAGCAAAGAACGGCAAGTTAAGAAAAGTCTCAATAAAACATGTCACCTGTAAACCTTAGGCACACTGTTCCACAAACACACACTATGAGAGAGACAGGCGGATACACGTAGGGGACATTGTGGCCAGGCCTGTGTGGGGGCATAACTCACACCAGGACCTTTGATGTTTTACAGAGGTTTTCACACTGCCCCCCCCCCCAAGCCTTTTCTGCCCTTCAGAACCTTTGACAAGAGTCCTCTCACCTCCAAGAGGACATTAGCCTCCTAATCTCCCTTTCTCCTTCCCCCGCTCTCTGACAATGAGGTGGTCCTTCTCCTTACCTGTGTGACACTTAAGCCTACCTCCTTGGGTCTCTTCCAATGCATTGCAATCTCAGTCATCCCCTCTTTCCTCTTGAATCTTCAGCCTCTCCTGCCTCATGGCTCCTTCCTTACAGCCCTCAAACATATCAAGCGTCCACCATCCTTAAAAACCCAGAAGCTCCCCATCTCCTCCAGCTATAATCCTATAACTCTCCTCTCTTTCTCAGCCAAACTCCTTGAAAACATTCTCTGTCCTCATTGCCTCTACTTTGTCTCTTCCGTCTCCTCGGTTTCTCAAAATCTGGCTTCCAAGCTCGTCATTCGGCAGGACCTGTTGTCTCCAAAGGCGCCGTGATGTCTGAATCTCCAGAGCTGATGGTCCTTTCCCCATTGCTCATTCTTCTGGACCTCTGCTGCCTTTTTCGCTGTTGGTCATGCTCTCCTGTGGCGTGCTGCCTCCTCTCTGGGTTTTGGTGACATTGCTCTTGTCCTTCTCTTTCTGCTTCTTCGCAGCTTCCCCATCCACATCATGCCCCCTAACCGTGGGTGCTCTCCATGACTTTGCCATAGTTGCTCTTTCTCTTTCCATGCTCTGTGGGTGACCTCATCGGCTCCCATGGGTTTAATTATCATCTCTAGGCTGATTGTTTGTATCCAGCCTCAGTCTCTCCCCTGAGTTTTGTTTCTACATCACCAATTGGACACTTCAAACTGGATGTCCTAGAGACATCTCAAGGGCAGCTAGGTGGTGAAGTGAATGGGACACCGGACCCGGAGTCGGGAAAACCTGAGTTCAAATCTGGCCTCAGACACTGCCTAGCTGTGTGACCCTGGGCAGGTCACTTCACCCTGTTTGCCTCAGTTTCCTCATCTGTAAAATGAACTGGAGAAAGAAATGGCAAACTACTCCAGTAACACTGCCAAGAAAACCCCAAATGGGGTCACGAAGAATCAGACATGACTGAAAACAACTGAATGTATATGCAAAATATATTTGTATTTTCAATGACAGCCTGCTCCTTAGAGCATGCACAGTATGTTCTAAGGACCAGACCCTCATTAGCCAATACTCCCATTACACTGTACTTCAGCCATGAAGAAAATAACAAAGTTGCAACTTGTGTCATTCTGTCTCTGATACTCATTTACCTAGCATAAACCCAACAGAGATAGATACAAAAGTACCACGCGTTCATGGCCACGTGGCAGACGAGTGGTGAGTTAAGTTAGCTGGCAGGCAGTGCGCCCCTGGCAGTTCTGCTACTGCTACTTGCGGCAATTTTTCTTCCTTCTCCCTCAAAAAACTCCCAGAGAGCAACTTTTCCTGTTTGGGCTCAATTTCAGTTTAGCAGTCAAGGAAAAGTCTCTTCCTTACCAGAAATAATCAAGATACCCACACAATCTCTAAATCAGGGCTTCTCAACTTTTTCCACTCTGGACACCTTTTTGAATATCAGCAGTGTTAGTTGGCATTGCACGGCCTGAAGGTGTGCGCAGTGCAAAGTGCGCATGCTTTGTGTTCAGAACAAAGGCTGTAGTGAAATCTCAAAATACAACACTGGCAAGTACTGCCAGAAACATCTCAGATTCATTACTCATTTTGATTTTTAATTAATTTTTGGTCATTGCACTTTGAGCAACCTTTTCCTGTTGCCAGATTTTTGGGTCAAGACCCACAGTTTAAAAAGTGCTGCAAATCAAGGAGAGAAAAGACCCCACCGTCTCCTGTTTCCAGATGCAGGTTCACTAAGCCTCCACGTGGACTGGTCAGTAGGCAGAGAGCATATAGCGTACATTCTAAGGACTGGACCCTCACTGGCTCACCACTCCCCTTCGCGTATTTATTCGGCACATATGTATTCTGTATACATTTATATACATACTTGATTTCTTCCCCTTAGAATGTAAGCTCTTCTGTTTGTATCCCCAGTGCCTGGTGCAAGTGCACATAGTAGGTGCTCATTCAAGTACTTGTTAGGATGCAGGAGTGTGCAGAAGCCAGCTCATTAACAATGCTACAAATCAGGCCTCGTCTCGTTGTTCTGTTCGTTGTCTAAGTCGAAGAAAGTGATAGAGGAAATAACAATGGAATTAATAAAGCATATAGAAATAATGCTGATGAAAAAGTATTAAAATTTATTATAATTATAAATTTAAAAATTATTAATAATTACAACCTTATTGTTGCTGTTCGGTCATTGACACTTGTGTCCAACTCTCCGTGACCCCATTTGGGATTTTCTTGGCAAAGATACTGAAGTGGTTTACCATTTCCTTCTCCAGCTCATTTTACAGATGAGGAAACTGAGGCAAACAGGCTGAAGTGGCTCACCCAGGGTCACATAGCTAGTGAGTGTCTGAGGCCAGATTTGAACTTGGGAAGATGAGTCTTCCTGATTCCAGGCCCAGTACTCTGTCCACTGTGCCACCTACCTGCCTTTAGGACAACAAAGTGCTTTTCAAAGTACTAGAAATGAACATGGACTTTTTCAAAGTAGCAATAAGAATCATTTAGTATAAACCCAATAATGGGATCTCTCGGCCAAAAAACAATTCAAGCATGACTAACACTTTTAGGAAAGGAAAAGAAGCCAAAATAAAAATAATGTAATTTATTAAATAATATTAACAGTTAATAACAATATTTAATATTATTTTACATGAAGCAGATTATACATTGTAAGAAAGATTTTAGGGGGTTAGGCTTCCCCATCAGGATAAGAAATTCCAAGATCTTGTGGACAGTCCCTCAATCAATCAGAAAATACTCCAAAAACAACTAGTTCTTAAGAAAGAGCCCTAGAGGCTAAACAGTTGCAACCAGCCGGGTTCAAGGACGGGGCTTTGACTGGGCAAAGGCTTTTCTCCACTGTGCTCGCTTAATGACCTTATTGAATATGAACTGACACACCCCAAGGGCGGAGATAGCCGCCATTTTTTAACATGGGACCCATGAAGTGGGTGGAGTTAATAGAACATGGATGAACATGCGATGGGCTGTCCAGGAAGGGTGTAACTCAGATGAACTAGACCAATAGGAGCCCTGATGGGTGGAATATGGTTCTTACTAACGGTTTAAAAGTTGATTCTACCACTGAACCAGTGCCCACGTGCTACTAAAGTGCGTTGTGCCCGCTTCTCTCGAGAGAAGCGTAATAAGCAGTTCTTCACTGGCTCTGAGCTTGGTTTCGTTTTTAACTAGAAGGCTTTATTTCTCTAACGCCTTATTTCTAACATACGTGACACAGATGAATAATAATTTGTCATGTTAATAATGCAGGTTAAAATGAAAAGTATGTCCAGAGAGGCAGTTATTGAACATTTACCATTTTCTCAATTGATTGATATTTTGCCCCAGATGCCAACCACTTTTAAGAACTGAAGTACTTTTGACTTAAGTAGGTAGCATGGCCCTAACCCTAATTGCGCTCTATTTTTTGAACTCAGATTTGAACTCAGGTCCTCCTGACTCCAAGGCCAGTGCTCTATCCACTACTACCTAGCTGCCCAAGTGTTTTTTTTTTCTTTTTAACCGATCTTCAGGTCACTGGGCTTTGGCCTCCATGAGATACTCCACTCTAGTTCATGGTAACCATTCCATATACCTTCATATCTTAATCTCCAAAGGCTGGGCTTACACCATCTATCTAAGGGTTATTCATCTATTGCCAAATGCTCCAGATTTCCGGGGTGCTCCCATATCTCAATTCCGGTTCCCTTTCACTCACCCATGTAGATGAGTTGCGGTGGTGGAGGGAGGGAGGAAGGAACAAAGGCAAAGCTAAGCCCAGAGGGCTGTTTTCTGCCAGCCTGGTCACATTCCTGACCTTTCCATATGGTAATTCAGCCAACAAATTGTGAAAAGGCTTGGAGTTCACTCTTACAAATATTTTTTACAGTTTAATCAACATTTAGTCAATGCCTATATGCCACCCATTGTATTAAACTCTGGGAGTATAAAAAGACAAAAGTTATTCATAACATCTTTAGGTATAAACCCAAGAATGGAATCTACAGCTCAAATTTTGTCACCGGTTTTGCACGATTTCATATTGTTTTCCCAAGGGGGCACAGACCAATTCAAGGATGGCCAGCAGAAACAATTCAAAGAAATTTGAATTCCAAGATTTGAAAAACCAAGATCAGAAGGCAAGTAGAAAATTGGGAAAGAATTTTTAGAAGCAGTGTCTCTGACAAGGGTTTGGTTTTTTTTTTCGTTTTGTTTTTTTTTTTAGGCAATTGGGATTAAGTGACTTGCCCAGAGTCCCTCAGCTAGTAAGTGTCAAGTGTTTGGCCTGAGGCCGAATTTGAACTCAGGGCCTCCTGACTTCAGGGCCAGTGTTCTATCCACTGCACCACCTAGCTGCCCTTCATTTCTAAAATATATAGAGAATTAAGTCAAATTTATAAGAATACAAGTCATTCCCCAATTGATAAATGGTCAAAGGATATGAACAGGCAGTTCTCAGATGAAGAAATTAAAACCATCTATAGTCATATGAAAAAATGCTCTAAATCACTATTGATTAGAGAAATGCAAATCAAAACAACTCTGAGGTACCACATTACACCTATCAGACTGGCCAACAGGAAAATGATAAATATTGGAGAAGATGTGGGAAATTTGGAATACTAATGTATTGCTGCTGGAGTTGTGAAATGATCCAACCATTTTGGAGAGCAATTTGGAACTATGCCCAAAGGGCTATAAAAATGTGCATACCTTTTGACCCAGCAATAGCACTTCTGGGGCTGTATCCCAAAGAGATCATACAAATGGGAAAGGGACTCACATGTACAAAAATATTTATAGCAACTCTTTTTGTGGTGGCAAAGAATTGGAAATTGAGGGAATGCCCATCAATTGGAGAATGGTTGAACAAGTTGTGGTATATGAATGTAATGGAATACTACTGTGCTATAGGAAATGATGAGCAGGCAGACTTCAGAAAAACCTGGAAAGACTTGTAGGACTGATGCTGAGTGAAGTGAGCAGAACCAGGAGAATGTTGTACACAGTAACAGTCACGTTGTTCGATGATTGACTTTGATAGATTTAGCCCTTCTCAGCAATGCAAGGATCTAAGACATCTCCAAAGGTCTCATAATGGAAAAAGCTATCCACAGCCAAAGAAAGAACTATGGAGTTTGAATGCAGATCAAAGCATACTATTTGCTATTTTTTTCTTCTCTTTTATTTTGTTTTCCTTTCTCGTGGCTCCTCCTATTAATTCTAATTCTTACTTACAACATCACTAATGTGAAAATATGTTTAATAGGAATGTATATGTAGAGCCTATATCAGATTGCGAGCTTCCTTGGGCATGGAGGGAGGGAGGGAGGGAGAGAAAAATTTAAAACTCAAAAGCTTATAGAAGTGATTGTTGATAAGTCAAAATAAATTAATAAAAAATTGTTTTCCCAAGGGGTCACAGACCAGTTCAAGGATAGCCAGCAGAAGGAATTCAAAGACATGCAGGAAGACTTTCAAGAAGGGAAGAAAAACTAGAATAAGAATATGGACAATTATTTCCACTCTATAAATACAAAACCTTTAGATGGTAATAAATCTGAGATCAGAATCCCTGGCCAACATTACTACTTACCCTGAAAAAATGTGCTTCCCCTTCTAATACCATGGAAAACACTTTGTGCTCATCAAAGGGCAGCGTAAATCCTGGCTTATTCTTATTATCGTTATTAAAAAGTGAGGAAACAACCAGCTAATATAGTTGTGACTATCATCGGTCCCAAACCCTCTTTTTTGTTGTTCTATTCAATTACCAGCAGCTAGATGGCGCCATAGTGCACAGAGAACCGATC
The DNA here is from genome assembly GCF_900497805.2 of Vombatus ursinus. Taxonomy (NCBI): domain Eukaryota; kingdom Metazoa; phylum Chordata; class Mammalia; order Diprotodontia; family Vombatidae; genus Vombatus; species Vombatus ursinus. The sequence continues at coordinate 46,997 of NW_020939799.1, read as the reverse complement.
CTGGAGTCAGTAAGACTGCTGTTCCTGAGTTCAAATCAGCTCTCAGGCAACCTAACCAGCTGTGTGATCCTGGACAAGTCATTTAACCTTCAGTTTCCTCGACTGTAAAATGGCTGGAGAAGGAAATGGCAAACCACTCCAATATCTTTGCCAAGAAAAATCCAGCTGGGGTCAAGGAGACAAGACTCAACAAGAAAAAATTGAACTGCCATCAAGGTTCCTGCACCAGGGATCCTTGATTGACAATGCCTCGACTGGGAAGGAGGGGCGGAGCTTGATTGCCCTGTGGATAGAGTACTGGCCCTGGATTCAGAAAGAGCTGAGTTCAAATTTGGCCTCAGACACTTGACACTTAACTAGCTGTGTGACCCTGTGCAGGTCACTTCACCCCACTGCCTGGGGGGAAAAAAAGACAATATGTTGGGGATTTTAGGTTGTATCAAAACAAAATGTATTTTTTAAAACAAGAATAATACAAATCTGAGAGCCCAAATTCCCTTGCTTCGAATTCTCCAATCCTTGGGAGAGACAAGCGTCCCTAGATTCGAAATCACAGAATCATTTCCTCCTCTGCAATTTGCAGATCCCTGCCCCCCAAAACCCTTCAACCTCCCCTCCCCCGGGCCCAAATAGCTGCAGGAAATGTTGCCCTCTCAACATCCGGTATTTTCTTCCTACAGCTGCAGAGGAAAGTGCCTCTCTGAGAAAGTCCTTAGCACTCAGAATGCCAGAGGCAGGGGGAGGGACCTCAGAACACAAGACTGAGCCCTGGGAGAAAACCTTAGAACAGAGAATGTCAGAGCTGAAGGGCCCTT
>NW_020939799.1:27253-46172 GCF_900497805.2 Vombatus ursinus | reverse complement strand
AATGTTGGGACTGGGAGAAAACCTTAGAACAGAGAATGTCAGAGCTGGGAGGGCCCTCAGAACACAGAATGCTGGATCTTAGAAATCATTCAGTTCAGATTGCTCATTTACAAATTAAGATGATGGCTCAGAGAGAGGAGCAGGGGTCTGCCCAGGGACAGAAACAGCCCTGTAGATCCAGGACTAGCCTTCAGGCCTCCTTCCCCCCAGTTTGGGCTTTTTTCCCCACTGCATGTTCTCTGGCATCCTTTTCAGCTGGAGTGGGGAAGGGGGCACCACTCCCTGGGGTGTGAGCAATCTAGTTCTGGGTCCCCCTCCTGTACTCCCCTCCCCCCTAAAACTGCTCCCACCTGTAAATTCTGTGTGCTCAAGGCCTGGGGAAGGACCTCAATTAGGATTGTTCCCCCCCCCCCCCCCCGGTAGAGCAACAGACTGGGGACAGAGCCAGGGGACTGAGAATGCTCCTGGAGGCCTTCCGAGAGGAGGGGCATTGACCTTGGTTTGGAAGATGAGGAACTCTTAAGGGAGGAGTAGAGGATTCAGGGGAGGGAGGCTCCTGACCCCTTGTGCCCACCTCTCCACTGCTTCTCCCCCTTCTCTCCCTATCCTCTCACCCCCATCCTTTGGTCCCTGGCTTGTTTTCGCTACTTCCCCATTTCTTCCAGAAGGATCCCCGCTAATGTGGAGGAGTCCTGCGGTGCTGGAGCGGCCGAGGTTGGAATTCCTCAGTCCGAAATTCGCATGTCTCAGGGCCAAGTGCAAATCTGGACATTGGAAGCCCGGATTTCTCCTCCCCACCCCCACCTCCACCCTATGGGGGCAAGGCTAGCCGGCCGGTCAGGGTGGAAAGCTCTGGAAGGGCGCAAACGGGCAGCCTTCGGGAAAGGGGGAGAGGAGAAGGGAGGGGGGCGAAGGTCCGGTCTGGCCCCCCGCCGCCCCCTTCCCCCAGCCCCTCCCGCTCCGCCTCTAAACTTAGCCGCGGTGACGCGCAGCTACTGCGGCTTCTGGGACTCGGGCTGCTGGGGAGGGGGGACTGGGGGGCCGGGGACGGTTGGGGGGGAGGGGAGGGGAGGGGAAGGGAAGGGGAGGGGAGGCTCCGGCAGGCAAGCGCCTATTTATAGCGCCCCGAGCCCGAAATAGCGCCGGAGCCGAGCGGCCGGGATGACGCGGGAGCAGCCGGGGGCTGACTCACCTCGCCCCGCAGCCCAGCCGGCTGGGGGCAGTGGACGCGGCGCCCGCCCCGCTTATCCGGACTGTCCTCTGGGCTCCGGGGGGGAGGGCGGGGGCGGGGGCTTTGTCCGGATGGCGGGGACCCCGGCCCCCCATCTTTGGGAAGCTAGCCCCCTCCCCCTAGTCACCAGCTCCCCCCCGAGTCTGGCCCTACAGCAGGGCGGCTTGCAGTTAGACTGTCCAGAGTGCTTCCACCTGCGGACACGGGACCCCTAGGAAGCCCTGCGCGGGAGCCAGGAGAGCTGTGGCCCCGAGGCAGCTCCCACCCCGTCATTTCACTCCTGCCACGAGCCGGCCTGGCGCGATCCCACGTTTGGAGGCAGGGGGATTGACACTATGACCCCGAGATATGACCCTCGTCTCCATCGCGAACCCTTCCTTTAACTCCATCCCCCTAACCACTGCCCTTCCCGCCCCCATCTCCCCAGATAAAAGGAAACTTCTTGAGGGAGGGGTTCTCCTCTTTGTCTAGCGCCTAGCACAGAGCCTGGCCCCTACAGGAACTTAATACGTTACTATTGCTTGATTAGGGCACAGTAGTAAGAGCACTGCCTCGAGGCTGAGCCCCGGGCCTCGGTTTCCTCATCTGTAAAATGAGGTGGTTGGACTCCGATGTCTCTGAGGTCCCTGAAGCTGAAGCTCTGGGTCTGTCATTGCGGATTCCTGCCAGGAGGGGGAGCAGCCCCCATTGATAATCCTCTTCTAGGCCGACGGATAAACCAGGATCTATTTAAATGCCCTCTGCAAAACTCTGGACTACCGGGGGCATGGGGCTAAATTAACAGATAAATGCATGCTGCTTTATTGGTTAAATTCAGGAGGGGAAAGAAACTCGTGCATAATTAAAAATAACCACAGTCATAATCCACAATGAGTCACCTCAAATTCATCTCTTCTAGACTTTGCACAGTTCCCGATCAGATCCGGAAGGGCAGTCACTGGGATGCAGGGGTGGCAGCGTGGCTCAGGGGAAAGAACCCGGGCTGAGGCTCCAGAGAAGGAGGGCTTCCAGTCCTGACCCTGCAGCTTAGAAGCTGCCTCTCTGGGCCTCCAGAACCCAGGGACCCACCAAGTTGAAGCATCCCAGTCAGCTCACTGTCGAGGTATGGACCTCCTGCTGGAATTGCCAGGAACAAGTTCTGCCTTCCAGCTCTGTGATTGTGGGCAAATTCTTCTGCTCTCTGAGCCTCGGTTTCGTCATCTGTAAAATGAAGTACTAATGCCTATATAGTGGGGTAGTAATACCTACCTCATAAGGCTAGTCTGGGGTTCAAATGAGATAACAGATGAAAAGTACTTTGCAAATGTTTAGAGCACTACAGAAATGTCCCTTGTTCTTACAGTCCCTACTTTGACCCTTTGTGTGTCTGTTGGAAGAAGGCTCTGAGCATGACACCTCCTGCCCTCCCCCAAAGAACCTTACTGACATGCAGTAGGGGCTTAATAAATGCTCAGTCGTTGTTCAATGGTTGGCTCCCTCTTGCCTCTAGGAGGCAATACTGACTCCTCAGTTAAACATGCAACGCCCTTCACTCCATTGGCTCCAGCCTGGTTTCTCCAGACATTCTCTGCTGCACTCAAACTAGCCTTGTTGCTAATGCCCCAAATTCTGCACCTCATCTCCAGTCTCTGTGCCTTTGCTCAGGCCATCCCTCCTGCCTGGAATGTCCTTCCCCCTCATTTCTACCTCTTAGAAATCAGAGGTTCCTTCAAGGCTTAGCTCACATGCTACCTCCTCCAGGAAGTCTTCCCGGATCTCAGAGATCTGATCTCCTCAGATCTCACCTAACCCATTGGCACCAATCATGCATTAATTACAGAGTATTGTAGTTGTCCATATCAATTTGCTATCTCTTGACTAGATTGTAAGCTCCATGAAGACAGGGGACACCCCCCCCCATTTTTATCTAAACCTTTTATCTGCTCCAGGGTTGAGCACACAGTGTCCAGTTGTGTTTGATGAGTGAATATGACTGAATATTGTTCAACTCTTCACTATACAGATGGGGAAACTGAAGCCCAGAGAGTAGAAAGGTCATATAGCCAGCCATTGGCAGAGCCAAGATGAGGCCCTAGGCCCGATGACTTTTTGAAGAAAAGTTTTTTGGGAAGTAATTAGGGTTAAGTGACTTGCCCAGGATCCCACAGTTATAAGTATCTCAGGACAGATCTGAACTCAGGTCCTCCTGACTTCAGGGCTGGTGTTCTATCCACCTAGCTGCCCCTCCAGAACTCTATTTTGAACTCACTGAGACTTTACTCGATATCTGGTCCAGTTTGGGAGCTGAAGGCAGTACCAGAGGAAAGGACTTTTGAGGTAAATGAGGAAGTCTGTTCTAGCTCTGTTCTTCCCTTTGGTGCTGGGTGATCTAAGAAGACTCCCTTCCCTACTCTGGGACTCTTCTGTTCCCTTCTCTAAACTGGGTCACACTTTACGGCCCATGCTCCACTTTCCTGATGCCATCCTGGGATGGACAGGGTCTCAGGAAGGGCCAGGTTCCTGAAGGCACAGGAGGAGGAGGTGGGGGGGGGAGGACTGAAGGGACTTCTTCAGTCATGAGTCACCAGGAGCAAAAACTCCAGTGGGAACAGACAGATGCTATGGCCACAGCTTATGTGTCATCCTGGAACTGTCTGATGTCATCGCCGCCACCTCCAAAGACAAAGGACGTCATCCACCTCAGCTCCAATGACAAGTCTGGGCCCTGGCTCCTGAGTCCACTGATGGAAAGACCAGGAAAAATAGGAAGGGGTTTGAAGCCTCAGCCCTGGGGAAACCTTCCCTGACTCATTAAGGGCCCCGATTTGGGTGGGTAGGGGGTGAATTAAATGACCTGTGATGTATCCTACCACTTGGCAGTTGTATAATTCCAAGACCAAAATTGCCTCCCCCCAACTCATTGGGATTAAAAATAACAACATCAATTTAAGGTTCACAAAGGTTTACTTTACATATGCTATCTCACTCAGTCCTCACAACCCTGTGAGGTAAGGGCTGCTAGCATCCCCATTTTATAGACAGGAAAACTGAGATTCAGAAAGGATACATGACTTGTCCAGGGTCACATGATTTGTGAGGAAGGGTCTATTATTATCCCTATTTTATAGATGAGGAAATTAAGGCACAGCGAGGCTAAATAATTTGTCCAGGGCTTCACACAGCCAGTGAGCTTCTTGTAATGCATTCTTGCCTCCATGTCTATTTCTCTCTCTACTACACTATGATATCTACACACACTGACTCCATCTGCTTAATGCCAGGGGACGACCCTAGATTCTGAATGAAAAACCAAGATTTAGAGAGGCAGAAACTTAAAATCTGCTCCTTAGCTCTGTCCATAAATTACTATGTGACTTTGGACAAGTCACTTTCTACCCCACCTCTTCCACCCCAACTCTTAGTGGAGAAATGGTGAACTACAGGTGCAGAATGAGGCATACAGAGTCAGGTAGGGCCAACGAATTGATTTGTTTTGTTTAACAGTATTTATACAACAAAAGCAGTGATTAGAGGAAAATTTATATCTCTAAATGTTTACATCAATAAAACAGAGAAAGAGCAGACTAATGAATTTGGTATGCAACTAAAAAACTAGAACAGAGTAAGTTAAAAATCCCCAATTAAACACTAAATTGGAAATCCTAAAAATTAAAAGTGAAATTAACAAATTTGAGAGTAAAAAAACCCATTGAAGTAATAAATGAAGTCAGGAGTTGTTTTTCTGAAAAAACAGTATTTGTTTGCGTCTTGTTACGGTAAAAGAAAAGGTCTGTGACAGTGATGCAAAAGACAGAAGGGCATCAATAAAACATTTTTGTAATTTTAAAAATATATTTTTGTTGATCTTCTGTTTTTATATCACCTACATTTCCCAAAGTATCCCTCTTCCTCCCAGAGAGACATCCCTTATTAACATTAAATCCCTTAATAAATAATTATGTTAAAAAAAAAAGAAAAAAAACACAGTTCAGCAAAATCAACCAACATATCAAAAAACTCTGACATTATATGGATTGTTCCATACCTGAAGATCCCCACCTTTGTGAAGAACAGGGGACAGGCAGAAAGTGTCTTCTCATCTCTCTTCTTTTAACATTGTTGTTGTTTAGTCTTGTCTGATTCTTTGTGACTCCATTTGGAGTTTTCTTGGCAGAGATCCTGGAGTAGTTTGCCATTTCCTTCTCCGGCTAATCTTCCAGCTGAGGAAACTGAGGCAAAAAAGGGTTAAGTGACTTGCCCAGGGTCACACAGCTAGTAAGTGTCTGAGACTGGATTTGACTCAGGCCTTCCTGACTCCAGGCCCAGCATTCTATCCATTGTGCCACCTAGCTGCGTAGATAGATAGAGATATAGAGATATACACATACACATGTATACATACTGCCTATACACACACACATATACACATACATATGTGTATATAAATATATATATATATATTTAAAACCCAGAACATCTACATATACACATATGTTCTGTGGTTTTTTATGTGTCTCTATATCTTCATGTACATATATGTGTGTATGTGTATACATATATCACTATGCATGTCATAATTGGCTTCCTCTCTTGGGACCTCAGTTTACCCATCTAGAAAATTAGGAGACTGAACTAAGTGATCTCTAATCACCGTTGCACTCTGAAACTGATTCTGGAATGACATGCCTAAGGCCAGGGACAAAGTTACTTCTGATCATTTAGGTCCTCAGTGACTGGTACATAGAAGATATTTGATAAATGTTTGTTGATTGTACATAATCCACTCCATCCTCAGACTGGAGTCTGAGGTTCCCCATGGAGTTCCTCAAGAGTCCTACTCTGGTCTGAAGCAAGTAAACTGAGTCACCTTGTGTCGTGTCTAGCATTCAGATCTATTAAAAATCCACATGTATTAATTATGCATGTTCCTTGAAGACTTGTCAGCCAACATGGATATCTACTTACTGGTCAAGAATTGAAGTTTTCAGGGGAAAAAATGGGGTTTGAAGACTCTCTGAAAGGGAAACCAGAGAATCCTATGTCAAGACAAAGCTTGCATTAAATCAAGGGTCCTAAAGAATTTGGGGATAGATTTCAGGGGTGGGAAGGAGGTCTGTGAATTTGAATGGGGGGAAATGACATCTGTATTTTCCCTGACCTCTAACTGAAATTGAGTATTTGCTTCCATTAGACAACAGGGGCAGCTAGGTGGGGCAGTGGATAGAACACCGGCTCTGGAGACCTGAGTTCAAGTCCTGCTTCAGACACTTGCTAGTCACATGACCCTGGGCAAGTCACTTAACCCGAACTGCTTTAAAAAAAAAAAAAAAAAAGAACGTGGGCAATAAAGCATGGTTGTATTGGGCTTTACCAGACTGTCCAAGGGGTCCATGCCACAAAAAAGTTTTTGTGCATTAAATTATAATTCAAGTCATCTAGCAGAAAGGGGAAGCAAGTCTCTCATATATTTGTGGCACTACATCGTGGCAAATTAGTAACAACAATTAGCCTCAAGGACTCCAGAAGAGTCTAAAGGTATTGCAAATCACACACTCAAACAGTAGCAAAGGCATGAGAACAAGAGACCTTCAGTTCTGTTACCAGAAGATTCTAGTGTATTCTAGTCAACTGACTGACGTGTGCGCTGGTACTCTTGGGATAGCGCGCTAGCAGTCTGAGTTAGCAGTCGGATCTCTTAATTGAATTTCTTTATCAGTTTGAGACTTGAATATTGATCTTCCTCAAATTCCTCACAAGAAGGTGGCCTGGGGCTCCTGAAAGCAAGGCTAACAGACTTTGATCTCTCATGGAGTTTACCATGCTGGAAAGGAGCCAAGAATGGGCCAGGGATGGACGTTGTTTGTCAGGCAAGGACCGGACGAGCAAAATTCCAAGAGTCGCCTCACCTGGTCGGCTGCAGGGGGATGGACTGTTTAGCAGAAGACTTTTCTTCACCAGCATCTACCAAATCTGAGAGAAAATGCAGTTATCTTTGGTGGGTACACCCACTTTGATGGTACGAAGATGCCTTTCTGACATGTGGACGTGGGATTCTGGGCGCAATTCTAACATTTTACCATTCTGAGGCTGTGCTACCATTCTATGACTGTCTAAGGCTTGTTGCCTGTGAAATAAAATTCAAATTCTTCTGCCTAATATTCACAATCTGATGGTCACCCTTCATTTCTAGTCCTATCTCATATTCTTCCCTCCAACACTTTACTTTCTAATTCAACTGGGTAGCTCCCTCTGTCTGCTGGTCTTCACTTTCTCTTCCGCTTTGCCTGCTGATTTCCTAAGCTATCCACTAAAGCCCATCTCTAGTGCCATCTCCTCTAATCAGCATTCATCACCCCCATCAGGAAAGATTAAAAACCTGGGGTGTGCAATGGATTGAGCCATGAAACTAGAGTCAGAAAGACTTGAGTTCAAATCCAGCCTCAAGCACTGAGTGACCATGGCCTAATCACTTGACCTCTATTTGCTTCAGTTTTCTCAGTGGGGACAATAATAGTCCCTACCTCCCTATGGACTGCTAGGTGGCACAGGGGATAGAGTGCTGGGTCACAAGTCAGGAAGAGTCACCTTCCTGAGTTCAAATCTAGCCTTAGACACTTACTAACTAGTGACCCTGGGCAAGTGACTTAATCTTGTTTGCCTCAGTTTCCTCATTTGGAAAATGGGCTGCAGAAGGAATTGGCAAACCACTCCAGTATCTCTGCCAAGAAAACTCCAAATGGAGTCATGGAGAGTTGGAGATGACTGAATAACTTCCTAGAATTCTTATGAGGATTAAATGAGATAATAATTGTAAAATGCTTAGCACAGTGCCTGGCACATAGTAGGTGCTATATAAATGCTGGTTATCATATAGCTACTCTCTATTGCTATTATCATTTATTAAAAGTGACCTCTGAGAGGATGCCCATCAATTGGGGAATGGCTGAACAAGTTGTGGTATATGAATGTAATGGAATACTATTGTGCTATAAGAAACGATGAGCAGGCAGACTTCAGAAAAACCTGGAAAGACTTGTATGAACTGAGGTTGAGTAAAGTGAGAGCAGAACCAGGAGAACATTGTACACAGCAACAGCCACGTTGTGCAATGACTAATATTGATAAACTTAACCCTTCTCAGCAATACAAGGATCTAAGACACCTCCAAAGGCCTCATGATGAAAAATGCTATCCATAAAGAAGAAAGAGCTATGGAGTTTGAATGCAGATCAAAGCATACTATTTGATATTTTTTTTCTTCTGTTGTGTTTTGTTTCCTCTTTCTGGTGGTTCCTCCTATTGGTTCTAATTCTTACAACATTACTAATGTGAAAATATGTTTAATGGGAACGTATATGTATACCCTACATCAGATTGTGAGCTGACTTGGGGATGGAGGGAGGGAGGGAGGGAGGGGGAGAAAAATTTTAAACTCAAAAGCATATAGAAGTGATTGCTGATAAACCAAAATAAATTAATTTTTTAAAGTGACCTCTGCTGGTTTTATGTCACTGCTGGACTGGGAAGTATGACAGCAGAGACTGGGTCTTACCCAACTTTGTATCTCCCTCAATGGTAAGAAGCACAGTGCTTTGCATTCAGCAAATGTTTGTTGGCTGAATGAATGAGATTTTTACATTTCTCAGTTCTAAGTCTCTGATTTTATCACACAATGATTCTGTGAGCCTAATGGCCCAATACCCTCTGAGTCTCAGATTCTATGCTAGTGGCCAGAGGATGATGGCCAGGAGAATGAAGGAGAGTGAAGGGCACTGAGTCCATATCACAGGAGCCTGGGTTGAAAGAACTGGGATTATTTAGCATGGAGAAGATTGGAGAAAGGGGTGGGCCAGTGCACATGATCTTCCAGGAGGTAGAGGAAGAAGAATTACCCTTGTTCTATTTGAACCCAGAACCACAAGCAAGTTGGGGGATAGGGGTTCTGATAGGCAGATTTAGACTTGATGTTGGGAAAAACTTCCTAACAATTAGAAGTACCCCAAAGTGGATGGGGAGAGGGAATGCCTTGAACAGACCTGCGTTCCCCTTTCTTTAAGTGATTTGCCCAGGGTCACACAGCTAGTAAGTGCCTGAGGTCAAGTTTGAACTAGTGCCCTCCTGAGTTCAGGGTCAATGTTCCATCCACTGCGCCACCTAGCTGCCCTGGTTGGCCTTTCTTTAAGAGTTTCAAGTACAGGCTGGATGACCATTTGCTGCCAACCTTACAGTGGGGATTCTTTTAATGCATAGTTAATGCATGAGGTCACTTCCAGCTCTAAAACTGTTACTCAGTTATTTTGAGCCTGCAATTCTATGATTCTGTACTTCCAAGATTCTCAGACTGAGATTCTAACATTCTGTGAATCTGAAATTCTAATTCTATGAGTCTAAATTTTTTTTAACTTTTTTTTTTTTTTTTACTTCTAGGACTAGAAGATTCTAACATTCTTTGATTCTGAATCTGAGATTCTGACAGGTCATGTGATTCCTTGAGCCTAAGTCTCTAAAATTCTCTGATCCCATGAGTCCAATATTGGAGAGTTTTCTGATTCTGAGTCAGAGTCTTTGATCCTAAGTCCAAGATTCTTGGATGCTATGATTCGATGAGTTGGAGACTCGAACATTCTCTAATTCTCTGAGTCTGATTCTAGCATTTTAGAATTCTGTCGCCCTCAGGGTCTGGAGTGCAGGCTTCAAACCTGTAGCTGTCTAACCACCGCGCGGTTCAATTCCACCTTTCCAGGGCTCTTAGATGATAGAATTCTTTAAGTCTATGAGTCGAGAATGTTTAATCTGAGATTCTAACATTCTATGATGCTGTGTCTAAAATTCTAGGATTCTTTGATTATGAGTCCGAGCCTCTAATGGGTCATGATTTTATCATTCTCTGGGTCTTCGTCTGATGCTAACATTCTTTGATTTCGGGAGTCCAAGTTCAGAATTCTTTAGTTCTGTGAGTTTCAGATTCTAACATTCTTGGGTTGTGAGTCTGAGATTCTAAGATTCCACGAATTTAAGATTCATCACGCCCGTTCTCTGATTCTGGGAGTCTGAGCATGATTCCAACATTGTATAATTCTGCGGCTCCGAGATTCTAGAATTCTGTGCGTTTACTAGGTTGACAATCTTAGCAAGACACAATTTAAGGCACTTCTCACTTCTAAAATTCTTCGTCCCCAGATCCGCTAGCAAGGGGGCCCCTAAGCACCTCCCCCAGACCCGAGCCAAGCTTCTGCCTGCGCTCCCAGGAGGGGCCACGAGGGGTGCTGCGACCCAGCCCCAAACTCAGCCCGGACCCGCGATAGACGCTTCCTCCGCGGACCACAGCCTCCCGGCGCCCCGGGACGGACCCACGAGCATTCCACTTCCCGGCGTCCTGGCCCTGGCTGCACTCAGGGTCTTGTTCCTGGCGCCCGGCCCTGGCTGCACGTCCCGCGCCCTGACCTTGACTCCACGCAGGGGCCACTTCCCGACGCCCTGACCTTGACTCCAAGACGCCGGGAGTCAAGTCACCTTGGCTCCAAGTGGGTCGGCCTCCCTGGCTTCAGCCGGGGCCCTCCTCGCAGCTCTCCTCGCCCCGGGACCCCGACACCAGACCCCGCCAGCTCTTAAGTGGTGTGGCTCCGGGGGATGGAGGGTCGTCGGGGGCGCGTGGCCCTCCGCAGCCTGGCCCCCCCGCGCGCGTTCGCGAAGCCCGCGGGGCCACGCACGAGCGCGCGCCCCGGCACACGGTGAGGCGCGATCCATTTTTACCCCGGGCTGCGCCTAAAAATAACATCCCCGCTCCGAGCAGCGCCCGAAATAGCCGCCGCCAGATATGGCAAAGCGACTCAGCGCTTCCGGGGAGCGGAAGGGGAGGAGGGGGGAGCGCCCCAGAGGCCTCAGCCTGAGCCTCCCGGCTCTGCTCACGACACCCTCCCCCGCGCAGGCCCGCAGCCCCCCGCGCCCCACCTCTCCAGCCCCCATCTTTCCAAACCTTCTTCGCACAGCCTTGCAGCCTCCTTCTCCATTCTGGCTCTCCCCGTCCCTCATTCCTCTTCCCTCTGTACTCCCTCCTGAATCTCTCCATCTCCAAATCCTCTCTCCATCCCCAACTTTCCTTCTCCCTCATTTGTCTTTCCACCCCTATCCCCCAATCCCCAATTCTCTAACCTGTCTCCCTATCCCTCCATCCCACATTCTTTCATCCTCCATCTTCCCCCTCATTTTCCATTTCTCTTCTCTGCCATCCCAATCTTTATCTCTCTGTCTTATTCATCCTTCCATTTCTTTCCTAAACCTCTTTGCCCCATTTTTTCCTTCCCCTGAATCTCTTCATTTCCACTGTATCCTTTTTTTTCACCTCTGTATCTTCCCAGCTCTGGATTCCCATCTCTTTTCTTCTTACCCCAAATTTCTATCTCTCCATCTCTCCATTCCATATAGAGAGGCATTGTGTCAAAAGATGCTGGAGTCAGAAGACACTGGTGTGTGTCTCAGCCCTTCCAATTACTACCTGGATGACCTTGGATAAATCATTTAACTTCTGTGGCTCTCAGTTTCCAATGAAGGCATTGGAGTGGGTAATCTCTCTGGAGATACAACGTCTAAGCTCTGTGCCCAGAGAGGGGGTTAAGGACAGAGAGGAGTTTAAGCTCCCCCAATCCCAACAACCCCCTGAGAACCTTCCAGGATTCCAGGAAAGGGTTCACCCTGGAAGTTCAGGAAGGAGAGGTCACTTGGTTGGGGTGCAGTCCAGAGGCCTCCCTGGAGGAGTTTTAAGTCCATCAAGACCTTTGTAGAAAGATAAGGGATGGGAGGACATTCCAGGCTGAGCCTGGTGTGTGGCAGTAAGAGCATGGGAGATGGATGGGGGAAGTCAAGACTCAGTCAGAAGCCAGCGTCAGGGTTCACACCAAATCTTGAGGGCTCAGGCTGGGGCTGGTATCAAAGTCCAAGATCTGATCACAGCGCTTAATCCGAGGTCAAAGTCAAGACCCAGTCTGGCGCCATGGGAAGGGCCCAGTCCAAAGCTGAAGTCAGTGCTCGGGATACGAGCTAGCCAAGGTCCAGATTTAGTCTGAAGCCAGGGTCGGGGCTCGGTCCAAGGCCAGACTCAAGGCTTCATCTGCTGCCAGCGCCAAGTCTGAGTTCCATGTTCTGGGTTGTTTCTGGGGGCAGGTCTGAGACAGGAGCAGGCAAACCTTCTCTATATCTCCAGCACCTAGCCCAAGGCTAGGGATGGAACAGGCACTTCATAAGGTAAATACTTATTAAATTCAATCAGAGCTCCTTCCATAGCTGGGCTCTGGGCATAATCCAGTGCCTGTAGGGTCAAGGCTTCATCTGGGACTGGAGTTAGGGCTCAGTCTAGGGTCAGGGCCAAGGCTCAGCCTGGGATCAAGATCAAAGGCCAGTCATGGCCCAGATCCAAGGCTTTGTCTGGGGCTTAGAGTTCTGGGTGGGTGCTGGAGTCAGGTCAAAGTCTGGAGCTGGAGTTAAGGCTTGTTCCTGGGGTGGGCTTGGAGCTTAATCTTGAGCTGGGGTCAAGGGTCAAGTGAAGGCGGTACTCAGAACTCAGTTTAGGACTGAGATCAAGGCTTAGTGTAGGACCAGGGTCAAGGCTCAGTCTCGGGGTGATTGGAAGCAAAGCTGTAACTGGGGTAGACAGAGTGACCTGGGCTTTGGCTTAGACACCTCAAATTTAGACAGCACAGGCAGTACCTGGGCTGTCTCAGAGAAAGAACTGGGCTTAACACAGAATTAGGTCAAATAATTCAACAATAATAAGGGCTAGCTGTGATATAACTTTAAGGTTTGCAAAGAACTGTTTGGTCCTATGAGGTAGGGGCTGTTATCATCCCCCTTTGACAGATGAGGAAACTGAGGTTTAGCAATGTCACATGACTTGCTTCTGGTCACCCACACAGTCATTAAGTAACTGAGACAGGATATGAATTCAGGTCTTCCTGCCTTCAAGTCCACTATCCTCCCACTAGTCTGAAAGCTGAAGAAGCCTGTTCCACCCTCTGTCCTGTCTCCCTGAGGATTCATCCTCCTTGGAGATAGCCTTCACTGGGACTCGGGAATCTTCAAGGCCAGCATGTCCTGGCTTCTGTCAGTCAGTCAGTCAGTCAGTCAGTCAGTATTTATGAAGCACATACTATGTGTCAGGCACTGTGTTAAGCCTCAGGATGCTAAGAAAGGCAAAACTACAAAAAACATTCCCTGCCCTTAAGGGGCTCACAATCTAATGGACTCAGCCTTTCTGCCCCCTCAACTAAATTCCTTAAGTTAGTTTTTACTAGACTCAAAGTATTTTATGCCCTTTTCTTCAGGTGCCAAAATTATGTAAAACCTGCCTCTTGAGTCAGAGGTCTAGTGGGGTCAACAGTAGGCGTTAGAGTGGACCAGGAGCCAGAGATTAAGACCCAGTCTGGGCCCAGGGTCAGGGCGTTAGAGCTTAGACTAAAGTAGATGGGATTCATTCCAAGTCAGGCCAATAAGCACTTATTATGCACCTTCAGTGGGAGGGAAGGGAATAAGCATTTAGTAAGTACCTGCTATGTGCTAGGCAGCATGATGGCCCAGTGGATGGCATGCCAGGCCTGGAGTCAGGAAGACTCATCTTCCTGAATTCAAATCCTGCCTCAGATACTTACTAGCTGTGTTAGCCTGGGCAAGTCACTTAACCATATTTGCCTCAGTTTCCTCATCTGTAAAATGGGCTGGAGAAGGAAACGGCAAAGCACTCCAATATCTTTGCCAAGAACACCTTGAGTGGGGTCAAGAAGAGTCAGACATGACTGAACAACAACAAATGTGCCAGGCATTGTGCCAAGTGCTTTATAAATATTTCATTTGAGTTTCTTAGCTCATAACTCAAACTTCATAACTTCATAACCTGGTAGGTAGATATTATTGTTATTTTTTTGGTGAGGCAGTCAGGGTTAAGTGACTTGCCCAGGCTCACACAGCTAGTAAGTGTCATGTGTCTCAGGCTGGATTTGAACTCAGGTCCTCCTGACTGCAAGGCCAGAGCTCTATCTACTGTGCCATAGAGACTATTATTATCTTCTATTTGATGAGGGGGAAAACAAGCCGATAGAAATTAAGTGACTTGCCCAGGGTCACACAGCTAGTAAGTATCTGAGGTCCGATTTTAACTTGGCTCTTTTTATCATCAGGTCCAGCTATCTGTTCACTGCATCCCCAAGCTGCCAGCGTAGCAGGCACTCTGCTAAGCCCTGGGGCTACGAAGAAAGGCAAAAACCAAAACCAAAAATAATCCTTTCCTTCAAGGAGCTAATAGTCTAATAGGAGAAATAACGTGCCAGCAACTGTGTGTGTGTATATATATATATATATATATATCTATATATATATATATATATATATATATAAAAGCTATATAAAAGGTAGATTGAGTATAATCTCAGAGGGAAAGCACTGACATTGAGGAAAGCTGGGAAAAGTCTTACAGAAGGTGAGGCTTGATCTAAGACCTGAAGGAAGCCAGGAGGCAGAAGTGAGGAGAGAGATGGTCCCTGCCTTGAGGAACAGCTAGTGAAAATGCCTCGTCAAGAGGTGGATTGATTCTCAGGTGTGAGGAAGGGTAAGGTTGGCGTCCCTGGATCGCAGAGTACATGGTGGGTATACAGAGACTGGAAAGGGAGGGAGGAGGCAAGTCAAAAAAGCCTTAAAAAACAACCAGGAGATCTTATGTTGGCTCCTGGAGGTGACAGCTGCCAGAGTGGATAGAATGAGGGGGTGATATGGTCAGACTCATATTCTAGGAAGATAGACACCTGAGTGGAAGATAGATTGGTGTGGGGAGAGACTTGAGGCGAGGAGTTAACCCCGCAGGCATGGAAAATATCCCAGACGGGAGGTGATGAGGGCTGTGTCAGAGGAGGGAAGAGGGTGTTTGTGTAAGATGTTACCAAAGTAGAGACGAGCAGACGCGGAGACTGATTGGCTGTATGGGGACAAGAGAGAGTTGGGTCAAGGATGGCGCTGAGTCTGAAGGGTGGAGAGGATTCTGGTCCCCTCAAAAGTCCTCATCAGGAAGTCAGGAAGGAGGTGGGGGGAAAGATGAGATCCAGAGCTGGGGTCAGGGATCAGTCTGAGAAGGGGTGAATCTTCTGCCAGGTTCAAGGCACAGGTCAAGGTTGAGTGTGGACTCCAAGATCAAGGTTCTGCCTGGTGTCCAGGCACCATTTGGAGCTGGAGCCTGGATTCCGCCCCAAATATGGGATCGGGGCTCAGAGAGGACAGAGTGGAGGCTTAGACTGGGGTCAGAGGCTGAGCTCAGTCTGGTCCCCTGTTCAGGCAGGCTGGGGTCAGGATTCAGTATGGTGCCAAGGTCAAGGCCCATTCTGGGCCTGCGGTCAACCAGAGGTACAGCAAAAGTTGGTTGTCCTGTTCTTTGCCTGAAGGCTTCTTCAGCCACCAAAGCATCAACTAGCTTCACACTATTTACCAAGGATAATTAGCTAAAATAGGAAACAGCTTCCTCCCCGTCCCACCCCCTCACTGCACCTCACCCTTGGCGAGCTTCTCACTGCCCTGACCCTGCCTCCCTCCCTCACCCCACAGACACCCTGGTGTCAGCTTTGGTGTTCCAGACTAGTGTCCTAGGGTCTTCTCCCTCTTTGGGGCCTCATTTCCCAACCTGTTCCCTACCACCCCACCCCTCCCCTCTCCCACCTGAATTTGCTGCAAGTTAATTTTTGGATGTGTTTTGTATACCGCGTCACAGGTGCCCAAATGATGGGCTCTGGCTATGGGTTCAGAGTTCACTCTGGGGTCAAGGTTGAAGACCAGTCTAGGGCTCAGGTCAGGTCTCACTCTAAGATCAAGTCCAAGGCTCATTCTGGGCCCCAAGGTACCAGTCAAGGCCCCAAGTAAAGCTGAAGTGAAAGAGAGGTGTAACTAAGGGGGGGAGGGGTGGTTGGGCCTTTGCCAAAGGGTCACCATATTAAGAAAGTACTGAAAGCAATTAGACTTCTTCAGTATCAGAGAAAGCAGAGTTTACTACCTGATTAGCAAGGGTAATTAGTTAAAGTAGTAAGCAGTTTCTAACCCCACCCCCATCCCCTGGCATTCTCCCCAGCCTGGCTTCTCACTCTCCAGCTCTCTTGCGGGCGGCTTCCCAGTACCAGTGGATCTTCAGGGCTGCTGTCCTGCAGCCTCTTTATCCACTCTGGCCCTGTGTTCCAAGCCATCTCTATCTTTCCCACCAAATGAATTTAAGAGGTTGGTTTTTCGACACATTTCATGCTTGTCCAAGCAGGTGTTTTTTCTCTCCCTGTTTGCCACACACACGCCAGAATGGTGAGTTCTGGCTCTGGGCTTAGGGTTGAGTCTGGGATCATAATCCGAGGTTAGTGTCAAGTCTCTCTCTGGGGCAGTGCTCCATTCCCCAGACGGTCAGAGCTCATTCTGAGGTCAAAGACGAGGATGTCTACTGGGCCGGTGTCAGGCCTTTGTCTTGGGCTGGGAACAGGGCTCAGGCTGGTCTTGGGTTTCAAACCACATGCTTATGACTGCGTCTGGCATCGGAGCTCAATCTGGAGCCCAGGTCAAGGAGCAGTCCGGGCCTGAGGTCAAACAGCTCAGTTTGGGGTAATATGGGGCTAATTTCAAAGCAGGGTTCAGGGGTTTGTCTGGAACCAGAGTCAAGGGTCACTCAGGGTCCAGTCCTCAGGCTAGGATGAGAGCCTGGCATTTGGCCAAGGTTCAGGATTATAGATGGCAAGGTGGGCTCAGTCCATGGATGAAATCTGACCTCAGTTTGTACCCTAGGGCTTATTGTGAGAACAGACAGGACTCCTGGAGCCAGGATTTACTGAGTCTCCAGAGCTCATGACATTCTTTATAAAATGAGACTTGGAGTGAGGAGAAGTCTGGGTTCAAATCCTGTTACTAGTATGTGAGCAACCACGACCATGTTGTCCACTCCAGTCCAGGGCTGTGGTTAAGGTTTAGCGTGATGCTACGGTCGAGTTTCGGTTTGGAGAAAGAGCCAGGGTTCATACATGAGCTGGAGTCAATTCTAATAGTGGGACCAGGGTCAAAAATTAGCCTATAGTCAGGGCCCTTTTTTGGAAAGTCGAGGCTAAATGCAGGGCATGTGTTAGGGCTCAGTCTGAGGCCCAATCACTCTAAGCCTGGAGTCCCAGGGTTCAAGACTGAGGCACCACTGCCCCAGGCTCAGTGACTCTTAGACTCCACCTCTCGCCCATCAATTAGGGAATGGCTGGACAAGTTATGGCATATGAGTCTGACAGTAAGAGATGATGAAGGGGATGGTTTGGGAAAAACCTGGAAAGACTTGCATGAACTGATGCAGAGGGAAATGGGCAGAACCAGGAGAATAGTTTATACAAGGACAACAACATGAGAAAGAAATACAACTTTGAAAGACTTAAAAACTCAGATCAACACAACAGCCAGCTGTGATTCCAGTGGACAGATGATGAAACAGTGTCACCTGCCCCCAGACAGAGAGATGATGAACAAATATGCAGGATGGGACACTTTTTTTGACATTGTTAATATGGGAATTTATTTTGACTATGCATTTATTTGTTACAAGGGTTTTTTTTTCTTTTTTTGTTTTTTCAGGGGTAGGGGAAGTAAGAAAAAATTAATTGACAGTTGGCATGGAGAGGTGGAGGAGAGAAGAAGCCCAGTCTGTTGCCAAGGTCAGGTTCAATCCAGAGCTGGGGTCAGGTTTTAATCTGGGAAATCAGCATCCGGGGCCAGTTCAGAGCCGGGAGCCAGGCTCGGTCTGGAGATAGTGTTAGGTAGTATTGGAACTAGGATGGGATGACTGGGGCTTGTTCCAAGGCACTGACTTTGAGAAGGTGCCGGAGGGCCATGGGCTCCTTCAGCATCACAGTAACAACTAAGTTTAGTGCCTATTTCACAAGAATAATTCATTAAAACAGGAAAGCAGTCTCCTCCCACTCCTGTAGCTAGCTTTCCGCCACACCACAGGTGAGGTCCTTCCTGTGCTTTCCATCGTCCCTGACTGCAGCCTGGCAGTCACCTCGAATCTTCAGAACTGGTCCAGACTGGGCCCGGGGTAGAGAGCCTCCACATGGCCTCATGTCCTGCTGTCTCTCAGCTCTTCTCCTCCCACTCCCACCCATTTGTTCGTAGGATGTTAATTTGGAGAAACATGTCGTGCTGTTTGCCTTGAGCACACGTTGTGCTCATGATCAGTTAGGGTTCTGAAGTTCTGGCTCTGGAATCAGAGCCAAGCCTAAGGCCAGTGCTCTGGTTTAGCCTGGAGCAGGAGCCAGGGCTGGGATCAAGGCACAGTGTGGGGCTATGGTCAGAACTCGGTATGGATCCAGTCTGAACCCTGGGTCACAGTTGAATCCAAGGTTGGAATCAGGCCTGTCTGGAGCTAGGGCCAAGGCCCAATCTGAAGCCAAGGTCAGGTTCAGTCTGGAGTCAGTCAGGGCTTAGGTCCAAGGATCAGCCGGAGAAGAAAGCCAAGGATTTGGATTGGATTAGGGCTAGGCTCAGGACTCAGTCCAGGGCTGGAAATAAGGCTCAGATTGGGTGCCTCCACTTAGTCAGAAGACAGTTAAGGCTCAATCTCAGGCCAGGATCAGGGATTGGTCAGAAATTAGGGCTGAATGTGGGGCCAAGATCAGAGACCAGGGCTGAGTGTGGGGCCAAGGTCAGAGATCAGAGCTGAGTGTGGAGCCAAGG
>NW_020939799.1:0-27243 GCF_900497805.2 Vombatus ursinus | reverse complement strand
AGACCAGGGCTGAGTGTGGGGCCAAGGTCAGAGATCAGAGCTGCGTGTGGGGCCAAGGTCAGAGGTCAGGGCAGAGTGGGGTCAGAGACCAGGGCTGAGTGTGGGGTCAAGGTCAGAGCCTAGTGTGGAGCCAAGGTCAGAAGTCAGGGTTCAGTGTGGGGCTAAGGTCAAGGCTCACTGTAAAGCAGGTTCATTCCAAAGCTGAAGGAGTGTGGTTCAGTTTGGGGCCAGAGACAAGGGTGAGTGTGGACCTAGACCAGGTCTCAACGCCTTTGTGGATGCAGAGCCATGGATCAGTCAGAGGTCATCCTGGAGCCTGATGGTGACAAGGCTTGTTCCAGATCTGGGGTCAGGGTTCTGTCTGTGGCTGGAATCTGTCTCCTTTCAGTCTTCAGGTCCGTCCATCAGAGGGATGTCTGGGGTCAGGGTTCCACCAGACCTTAGAGAGTCACAGTTTGATGTACACAGAGGGTCAGGGACTCAGTCTGGGGCTGGGGTCAAACAAAGCTGTGATTAGAAGGAGCTCACTGGGGCTTTGCTCTGGGCCACTAAAATTGAAAGGACACTCATATCATTTGGAATCCTTCAGCAAAATAGTAACAACTGAGCTTAATATCTCCTTAGGAAGAACAATTAGTTAACATAGGAAGCAGCTTTCTTCTCCCTGTCTCACTGCATCATTTATGGCCCCATTTCCTAGACCAGCCCTACCTTTGTCTCCCCACCCCCCACCTCCAGCCTCCCTTATACAATGGCCCAAAGTCTTCAAGGCTGGTGATTTAAAGTCTCCTCTCTTTCCACAGGGCCTTTGTGGAATTGTGGAGAGACCCAAGCTTTCTCAACCCCTCTTCCCTCAATTTCTTTTCAGATGATTTCTGGACCTATTTCAAGTTGCTTGATTAAAGCACATTTTGCACCCTCCCTTCCTAAAGGCACCCAAATTCAACCAAATGTTGAGTTCTTACTCTGGAGGTAGGGTACAGTCTGGAACAAGAGGCAAGATTTACACCAGAGTCAGAATCCTGCTTTGGTCCCCAGTCTGGGTCAAGCCTAGTTATGGCTAACTCAGGGCTCAGTCTGGAATCAAGGTTGGGACTCAGTCTGGGATTAAGGTCAGAGTTCAGTCTGCTGTCAGTGTGAAGGACAGTCTTGGGCTGAGATCAGAGTTTGGTGTTGGTGTGAGTGCTCAGGCGGGAATCAGGGCTGAATTAAGGGCCAAGGTCAAGGATCAGTCTGGGGCCAAGTTCAAGACTAGGTCTGGGAGTCAAGGCTCATTCTAGGGATGGGGTCAGGGACCAGTCTGGGGTCAGGTTTTAATGGAGCCTCAGGGTCTGGTTTTAGTCTGGGCACCAGATTTAAGGGTCAGAATGAGATCAGAGGTCAGTCTGGAACAGGTCAGGGTTCATTTCAGGGTGGGCGTCAGAATTCAGTTTGGAGATCCAGGTTAGAGCTCAAGATGGAATGAAGATTCAATATGGAGCCAGGGCCAAGGTTCAATCCAGAATGGGAATCAGGGATCAGGTCAGAGTCAGGGTCAGGGTCAAGGTTAGTTTTGATACCTGGGTTCAGGCTCTATATGTGTCTGCTTCAAAAATTTAGTATAGGCTTGGCATGGGAGTGCAGTGTGGGGTAAGGGCAACACTGGGGGTGGGGTCAAGGTCAGGGTTGGCCTTCGAGAATGAGGGCTCAGTCTATAGCCAGCAAAAGGACTAGGGGTTGGAGTCAAGGCTCATCCTTGCACAAGGTTCAGGACTCAGTCTAAGGCCAAGGCTTAGTTTGGGGTGAGGGTCCGGGCTCAGTCCAGGGCCAGTGGTAGGTGAATTTTATTCTTCAGTTCACGGCACAGCCTGTACCTGGGGGTCAAGGGGTTGTCTGAGTCTGGAGTGGGGGCTCAGATTGGGTCTGAGGTGGGGGCTTAATGCGTGTCTGCCTTGGGGATCAGTCTGGGGTGAGGGGTAGGTCTAGATCCAGAGTCAGAACTAAGGGGTGAGTTTTGTGACCAGAGGCAGGGGAGATTAATCTGGGGGTCTTGTCATGGCCTCGGAAGTTACTATATCTCCCTGTGGTCAGGACATCAGGCCTCCGGGGTCCGGGCCCCTAACGTCACAACGGACCCCCCCTCTGCCCAGCCCCAATCAGCACCTGGGCTAAGGTGGCCCATCCCGTGGTTCCAGACCTTCCTAGCTGGGACTCGGAGCTGGGGGGAGGAAGGGCGCAGCGCCTTTCAGTCTCGGGATTCGCCAGCTCCTCCAGTGACGTCACAAAGAGCTAGGTCCCGGCCCCGCCTCACCTGGTTACATAACCTCGCCACGGCCGGATGCCCTCTGTCCCAGTAGTCACAATAGGGGGGCCGACAGGGATGGGGCCAGGAGACCGGAAATGGAGCAGGGCTGACCCCACCTCCGCCCTTCACCCCAGGATCCCCCTCACCTTCTCCCCAGCCCCTCCTTTTATCCCCCTCAGTTATTTCCAAAGCTCTTCCTCCTCAATCCCCTACCCTCATTCTCTCCAGGGTCGTCCAGGCCCCCCCAACCGCATCTCTAATGTTATTCTGCTTTTAGTCTCTCCGCGTCTCTTTAGATGCGGATGGCCCCCGTGTGTGTCTGACTCTCTCTAGCCCACTGTGTCCATCTCTCCTCTCTGCCTTTGTCTCTCTGGCTGTCTTTCTCCAGCTCCCAGTTTCTGTCTCTGTTTCTTTATCTTTGTCTCTCTCTGGCTGGCTCTGTCCCTGGCTCTGGCTCCTCGGCTTCCCCCTGTGTTTCTCTCTGGCAGTTTGCATCTCTTCTAGCCCTTGGTGGCTCTGGGTGTCTCGAGACTGTCTCTGCGGGTGAACCCAGCTCCAGTGTCTGTGTGTCAGTGTGCCTCCCTTCAGTTCTGGCTCTAAGCTGTTCCCAGGCTGTTCCCGGGCCCCTCCTCCTTCCCTCCTGCTGCCGTGGCCCAGAGACCCAGTTCGCAGCCGCCGCGGTGGCTGAGGCTAAATATTTGTCTCCTAGCAACTTGCAACCGCTGCCGCCGGGCTGGGCTGGCCAAGGCTGGGGCAGCCCCAAGGAGGCCGGCTGGGCCGGGCCAGGACTAGAACCTGGACGTCCTGTGCTGGGCAGGCCTGAGGGAAGCCGAAGGGGGGGAACCGGAGCGGGAAGGAGGCTTCCTCCAGAGACACACACAGTGAGAGAGAGAAAAACACTGAGAGATAAACAGACAGAGACGCAGGCTCCCAGAACAAGAGAGACACTCAGAGAAAAACAGAGATAAACAGAGAAACGGAACGGGATGACAGGAACCCAGGACCGCTCAGACACTGCAAAACCAGAGCTTTAGCGGAAGGCTTGCTAGGCTTAAAGGCAGGAGGGGAGAGGCCTGGGCACCCACTCTGTTCCTAGTGTGTGACCACAGGCACTTCCGGCAGCCTCTCTGGGACTATTTCCTTTAAAATGGGCACCTTACCAGCCACACCAGCTTTCCCTGCTGAGGTGAGGATGAGATGAGATAATGCAGGGGAGGTGCTTAAAGGAAGGGCTAGATAAATGTCAGCCAGGGCATCTCTAAGGTCCCTTTCATAGAATATCATAGAGTATCTGAGTCAGGAGAGCAGCCTTAGAACAGAAATTCAGAGCTGGGAGGACCTTAGAACATGAAGTGTCAGAGCTACGAGGGACCTTAGCACAGAGAATGTGAGAGCTGGGAGGGACCTTAGAACAGAGAATATGAGAGCTGGGAGGAACCTTAGAACAGAGAATGTGAGAGCTGGGAGGGACCTTAGAACAGGGAATGTCAGAGCTGGGAGGAACCTTAGAACAGAGAATGTCAGAGCTGAGAGGGACCTTAGAACAGAGAATGTCAGAGCTGAGAGGGACCTAGAATAGAGAATGTGAGAGCTGGGAGGAACCTTAGAACAGGGAATGTCAGAGCTGGGAGGGACCTTATTACATAGAATGTAAGAGCTGAGAGGGACCTTATTACATAGAATGTCAGAGCTGAGAGGGACCTTAGAACATGGAAAGTCAGAGCTTAGAGGGGCCTGAGAACAGGGAATGTCAGAGCTGACAGGGACCTTAGAACAGAGAGTATCAGAACTGAAAGGGGCCTTAGAAAAAAAGAAATTCAGACCTAGAACCTCATAGACTGTCAGATCTGTGAAGAACCTCAAAGCACAGCATACAGACTATTAGAGCTAGATAAATGCTTGCTCAGGCTTGGTCTAAGCCAATGATTTTACAGAAAGGGAAACTGAGGCCCAGGACCCAATCCACAGAGCTCTGCAGATGCAGGCTCGAAGGTGCACAACAGTCCAGAAGCAGCTCTCCCTGGTAGCAACACACCCAAACACCACGGGGCACAGAGGCACTGCAGGCAGGAACTTGCATTCCCCAACACACCCACTTACAGTCTCGGGCATGTATTAGAGGGTGTGAGATGGAACACACCCACAAGCTTCACCCCCTCCCCACACTGTTGTTTGGAGTTTGTTATTATACATGTTTTAAGATCACAATGGGCCACTGGGAAAAAGAAAGACAGAGAGAGAGAGAGAGTTTGTTGAGGATGAGGAGAGCCCAGCAAGGACAGAGTACAATACAAAATGTCAGAGCTGGAGGGAGCCTTGAGAGGGATTTAACATAAGCCTAACCCTGTAATTTTATGGAGACAGGAAACTGAGGCCCAGGGAGGGGGAAGGGCCTTGTCCCATGGCCGCACCAGATGTTAGTGGAGTTGTAAGATATAAGTCAGGGAGAAGGGGAGGGGGGTTTCAAATTCTGGGCCAATTCTAGGCAGGAAGATGTTCACACACCCCCCTTCTCATCCCTCCTAGCCCCTCCCCAGCCTCATACAAATGTCCCTTCCCCCTCAAATCAACATTGACACACATTTGAAGTCACACGCAGCCCAGCGCTATTGCTCACACTCACAGATGGAGGACAACACACACACACACACACACACATACACAGATTACTCCTTCCCCTCAATGTTTCTAGTTTCCTGCCCCTCAGAAACTCTTCCCACTGTCAGACATCAGATGCTGGGACTCAGGGACATACACACGCTAGTACTCCAACACCAACACCCCCTCCAATGTACATGCACTCAGAGAGACATGACCTCTAAATGATATTTCTGTCTATCATCTCTCTTTTTCTCTCTCCCTATCAAATTATGCAGAATGTCAGATCTGAGAGGGACCAGAGAGAGACCTTATTCACTGTTCTCCCCATTTTACAGAGGAGCAAAACTAAGAAGCATAGAGATGAAGAGGTCCCAAGGTGATAATGGTGGAGCTGGGACTGGAATGGAAGCAAATCCCCCCCCCCCCCCCCAGCATCCCTGTCGATCAATTGCTCTGCCACTCCAGTCACTAGACGTGTCACATCCCTCACCATCGCCCATCTCCCATCTCCCTTATCTGGCTCCCTGTATTAGAATGGAAACACCTTGAGGACAGGGACTATCTCTAGTTTGATATTTGTAAGTCCAGTGCTAGCACAATGGCTGGCTCATAGTAGGTGCTTAATAGACATGTTTTCATTCATTCTTTTAATTGTCAGTCCAAGGTTCTGAAATTTAACCCCTAGAGAACATTGTTTACTGAATTAACATTAAATAAAAAAATATGACGGGCAGCTAGGTAGCCCTGGAGTCAACAAAATCCAGCCTCAGATATTTTATTATCTATGTGACCCTGAGCAAGTCACTTAAGCCCGATTGCTCCCCCCACCCAAAAAAAAATCATCATTATGTATTATTTGGAAACTTTATAGCACTATACAGGCTGTCCTAAAAGTCTCAGTGAAGTTTTAAACTTCACTAGCTTAAAGCTTTTTGGACACCTTGTATAAGGGTGAGGCGGGATGTGGTCTGGTGGATAGAGAGCAGGGTTCAAATCCCACCTCTGACAATTCCTGGCTATGACCACGGGCAACTCGCTCAACTTCTGGGTGTCTCAGGCAGCTAAGACTAAGCTAAGACAGAATTACTAACAAATTGCCAGGGGATTTCCACACCAGGAGTTCCTTGGGTCAATTAAATTACAGGTCATCGTTTAGCATAGTGCTCGGCATATAATAGGCATTATATAAGCATTTGCTTATTCTCTCCCCCTTCCCCAAATATTAATGATGTTCATACACATGGTCTCATTCTGTTGAAGATGAACCAGAGCATCCATCATTTCGTAACAACAACTTGCATTTATCTAGTCCTCTAAGGCTTGCAAATTCTCACAACCACCCAAAGAGGTAGGTGCTATTATTAGCCCCATTTTACAGATGAGGAAACTGAAGCTCAGAAAAGTGACAAGACTTGCTGGGGGTGGGATTCCAACCTCCTGACCAAGGTCCTTCACTTCCTCATCGAAAGCTGGTGGAATCATAATAACACACACAGCTCTGAGGAGGAAATGAGATAATGCACCGGAAAGCATTTTGTAGACTTGAAAGTGATATTAAAATGTCAGCTACTACTCTTCTCCTTTCTCACTCTCAATCCAGGCCCCTAGCCAACAGGAGCTAGAGTACCTCTTAGTATACATAACCACGGTTGAACTACAGACTATTTTCGAGTTCTTTCTTATTATATGCACTATTATATATATATATATATATATATTTCTGTGTATATATAATATATAGCTACACCCACTATACTCTATATTACAGTACAGAAAGGTAAGGTATATACCACATTGAACAGAAAATGTTTAAGTAAAATTACTTTATAGATGCGTGCATTATTTTTTATGCATGTATGTGTGTATATATGCATATCTATTGTCTAATTAAAACACAAAGTGTTCCTAAAGTCCTAGGGAAGTTTCGAAGTATTAAAACCTCGCAGCAGCAGGAGGCCTCTCTGTATGTGTATCCTGAATTAGCCGAACTGTACAACAGGAATATACAGAACACAACTTGGTCGCATGCATTGAACGCTCATTACAAGGCAAACTACTTAATCATCGCCTACTTGCTACGAGGAGATGTAAAGAGTTTCTCTGGCAAATGACGGGAAACAGCATATAGGTGACGCATAGCCCACAAAAAGCCTTTGAGCCTGATCTAGCCGGTATACCTCCACTAAAGTCTCTGATGCCTCATCCCTCCTGGTGCCTGGGAGGTGACCCTGGCTTTTTCTGAGGTGACACCTAGTGGAAGTCCTAACAAACGAGGAACCAGCCAAGTTCTTAGAGACTCATCACCAGGTTGGCCGGCAGGTGATGAATGTTTCCGCCCACGACCACTCTTGGAAACCATCTGGCTAAATTGTCGAGGGGCTGCAATCTGAGTCAGTGGAGAGATTGCCCACACCGATGACATCGTAGATCCTTGATGTAAGGAGGCATGGTGTGGGCACATGATGATGCGGTCGAGAAGCGTAGAGCTGCCGGCAGAAACCCCTGCAATCTAGGATGCTTCCTTCCTAGAAGGCAATGCCCACAGTGGCCACTGCGAAGCCCGGTGTCACGCCGCACAGAAGGTGTCACCCGTTGTGTAACCTAAGCTACGCGTCTGGGAATGCCTTTAGCCCAGCATCCTCTGCAGGGCTCGCTGGCTTCCATACATCTACGGGGGGAGGGGGGAAGGGGACGGGGGAGAGTAGGTGAGGCCCACGGTCCAAAGGACTGGCCCTGCAGCCACCACAGCTCCTGGCTCCGCGCCGGTCCCCAAGTCTGGGGCTCTGAGAGCGCAGGGCTGAGGGGAGGGGGAGGTTAGGGAAGAGGGCGCGACGCGCCTGCGCGTTGGAGCGCAGGCACACGGGGTCCCGGCGTTGCCCCGGGCAGCGCCGCGCGCCCGTTGCCAAGTAACGTCAACAAAGCAACCCTCTCTAGCCGGGTCCGCGCGCTCCTCCCCCGCCCCCCCCGCCGTCCCCCGGACGCGGTGACGCGCCGGCCCCGGGAACAGGCGCCGTCGCCTGGGCAACGCAGGAGTTGTTTGTTCGGAGACTCACGTGGTCGCGCGAGCCCGGGCCGCGGCCTGGCGGGGGGGGGCCGCAGTGACCCCCCCCAGCCCCAGTGGGGCCCCGGGCCCAGCCCCCTGGTTACAACCCATCCCTCCTCTCCCAAGGCTCCCCTGCCCCCCCGAGAGGCCCTCTCGGGAACCCCGACAGGGACTGTCCCCTAGAGTCACCCACAGTCACACACGGTCTCTCTCTCATACACACACACTCAGAGTTACACGGTCACAGCTAAACACACCAACTGCGCACCCTCCCAGGGACACACACACGCACCCACACGCGCGCACGAGCGCGCGCATACACACGCACACATCACTACCACCACCACCACCAGACACGCACCAACGCGCACACGCACGTCCTAGACTTTCCTTGTCACACACGCAAATTCAGATTCCCGGTCTCTCTCTCTCACACACACACACACACACACACACACACACACAGCAGCCCAGATGAACAGTCCCACACAAAGACACCGACAGGAGCGAGATCCCATACGTGCACCCATCCCATCACCAGGCAAAGCCATGGTTCCCTTCCCAGCCCAGAGCAACCCCTGGGAGAGTGGGAGGGGGCGCAGGAGGGGAAGGGGAGGTTGAGACAGACCCTGCTCCGGCCGCGGCCCCTCCGTCCAGTCCCTCCTTCCTTTCTTCATTCTTCCCTCCGCTGCCAGCCTGGGCTGCAGCGAACGCAACTTCGGGAGCTCCCCCACCCTCACTGCCACATGTGACTGGGGCCCGAGCCAATCTGCCTTCGCTGAGAGAGAGAGACAGAGACACAGACAGACAGACAGACGGACAGAGACAAAAACAGAGAGCCAGAGATAAAGACAGAAGCAGACAGAGGGAGACAAAAACAGAGAGAGACAGACAGAAACAGAGAGAGAGAAACAGACTGAAAGAAAGAGACAAACAGAAACAGACACAGAGACACAGAGAGACAGACAGATGAAAATAGAGACAGAGAAAGACAGAAGCAGAGGGACACAAAAAAAGAGAGGCAGGCAGACAGAAACAGACAGAGAGACAGAGATAAAAATAGAGACAGAGAGACAGAGAAAGGCAGAAGCAGACAGAGGGAGATGAAAACAGAGAGACACAGACAGAAACAGACACAGAGAAATACACAGGGACAGAGAGAGTCAGAGAGAAAGACAGAAACAGACAGACAAAAACAGAGACAGACAGACAAAAACAGAGACACACAGACAGAGACAAAAATAGAGGACAGAGACAGAGATTCAGAGAATGAGACAATGAATGAGAGGAAGAATGAATGAGAGACACACAGGGAGAGAATAAGAGAGGGAAAAGGAAAGCAGGTAGAAGGAGGGGAAAAGAAACAGAGACAGAAAGAGAAATCTTGTGTGGCTGTGAGCGATACAAGTTTTTTTGTTTCGTTTGGGTTGTTTTGGCTAAGCAATGGGGTTAAGTGACTTGCCCAGGGTCACACAGCTAGTGTTATGTGTCTGAGGCTGGATTTGAACTCAGGTCCTCCTGACTCCAGGGCCAGTGCTCTGTCCACTGTGCCACCTAGCTGCTCCAGATACAGGTCTTTTTGCCACCAAGTCCAGAGCTCTACCCATTCTACCACACTGCCTTTCATCAGTATTCTACATTGTATATGCTGCTGTCTACCAGATTCTGCTTTCGTTGACGCAGTTACACAGATAAGACAACAGCACAAAGCAAATCTGTTTTAAAGTAACACAATGGTATAAGATAACATAACAATACACAGTAAAACTGTTGTGTAATGGAGAAGAGGAAAGCCCGGTGAGATGGAAAGAATGCTGGATTTGGTTCAGGGGTTAAGAGTTAAAATCTTATCTTGGCTACTTACTCTTTGCCATGACCTGGGACAAGCCATTTAATCATTCTAGACCTCAGTTTCCCTGTCTGTAAAACAATGGGTTGGTTTAGAGGTCTCCTGCATCTCTAAGTCTCCCGATCAGAAGTGGACAGAAAGGGGAGTGTCAGGAGGCTAGAGGTTTTGCCAAGAACCCAGGGCCAGGAGCAAGAGAGAGAAGGGGTAGCCCCTTGCTGCCTGACTCACCTCGGCCATACCTAGGCCCTGACATCACCCTGTCCCGGGCAACCCCAGACAAGCCAGACTGAATCACGGCGAGTGTCCCCTCCCTGCCTGCCACAAGCCACAAGCCTCTCTCCGCCTCCTCCACCTCCTCATGGTATGTCTGGCCCTCTGGCCTGTGGGCGCCCCCTCACTGACCTCTCTGCTGGCCTGGAGGGTAGCGTGAGTCAGGGACCGGACCACCCCCAGCCAACCCCAGGAGGAAGTTTGTGGCTCAGGAGGAAGAGGGGCGGGCCCCTAGAGGAGCTGGGACAGGGAGGAGTAGAGCTTCTGGGTCTTGGAGACGAAGATAGCCTGTGATGTGTAAAGGTGTGTGAGGCTCCCAGAGCAATCAGGAAGGCCCTTCAGAGATCACCCAATTCAGCACCGCCCCCACTACTGTGCATGCAACAGAAGCAGCCCGGAAAGGGAAAGAACTGGGCCCAGACCTCCCAGGGAGAAAGTGCCAAAAGTGAAAACCTAGCAGGAAAAATGGGGATTCTTTTTTCTCTCAGTGTGCCTGATGCAAACCACCATTTCTCTAGCATCAGAAGGTTTGTGAAGCATGGCCCTTTCCTAATATGTCTGTGTGAGAGAATCATAGATTTAGTATTAGGCAAGACCTTTGAGATCACCTGGTACAAACCCTGGATGGACATAGTGCAAATCATCACCATTAGCATCATAGCATTTATATGTCATTCAGAGTTTACATAGCACTTTACATATATTAATTTATTTGGTTATCACAACAATCCTGTGAGTTAGAAGCTTTTTTATCTCCATTTGACAGAAGAGGAAACTGAGGCGTAGAGAGGTTAATGACTTGCTCAGGATCACTCAGTCAGTATGCATCAGTTAAGGACCTACTATGTGCCAGGCTCTGGGCTCGTGTCTGAGGCAAGATTGGGGCTCCAAGTACAACTCTTTATCAGGCCAGAGGTGTCAAACATGTGACCTGCAACCTTCCGAAGCATGTCTAGAACGAGATTAAAATGTAATCCCTATTTGATTTCAGTGTATTGTGATGTACCAATAAAAAAGAAATACACATAGAAATGTGTGGTTGTCTAATCAATATGCAGTTCACAGGGATCCTTATGCACAATTTAGTGGGCCCTATTTCTATTTGAATTTGGCACCTCTGTACTAGGCCATTGTTATCCCCATTTTACAGAGGGGAAAATTGAGGCTCAGAGTGACTTGTCCAAGGTCTCACAGCTAATAGTGTACTATATTTACTAGCATTCTAGAGCAGGGCTTCTTAATTTTTTTCTACTCTCAACCCCTTCAGCACTTTTTAAACTTAAAAGAAGCACTTCTGGGGAAAGGGGAGGGAATAAACAGATTTCACACACACACACAGTGCCTGGCATGCAGTAGGTGATATAGCTATCTATATAGGAATAGATATATCACATATATCACCTACTATGTGTCAGGCACTATACTAAGCATAGTCTCCTAGCAACCCTGGGAAGTAGATGCTATTATTATCCCTATTTTACAGTTGAGGAAACTGAGGCAGACTGAAGAGAACTGACTTGCCCAGAGGCACACAGCTAGGCCGAACTTGGGTCTTCCTGATTTCAAGCCCAGCACTATATCTACTGGGCCACCTAGCTGCCGAAGGTTTGCCAATTGCTTGTCTATATTTTGACTTCTGTACATGCTTCCTCTCTTTGATTAAAACATGAGTTTCTTGAGATCAGGGTCTGTTTCATTTTTGTCTTGACATTCCTAGTACCTAGGAGCTTCATAAATGCTTATTGATCAATCGGTTGATTTTTCAACGTAGATGATCTCATTCGATCCCCACAAGAACCTTATGAAGGAGGAAACTACAGGAGTTAGGGTTGTAACAGAGTGAAAAACTGAGTCTCAGAGAGCTTAACTGGTTTTACTCATGGTCACACAGCTAGTTAGCATGAGAAGTAGGATTCAAACCCTGGTCTCTCCTACTCCAGGTCCAGTACTGCCACAGAATCAGAAGAATGGGAAAACATAATACCCAAACTATGGGAATAACAATGGGGAAGGGACCTCTTGGCTTGTAGGCTCATAGATCATTGACTTCGTGCCTCTCCAAGGACAGAGACGTCAAGATCTCCCTCTTGATTTTCCCATCTTTCCCCGGGTCTCACCACAATCCCTCTGGGTTCCTCTTTTTGGTCTGTGCACGCATGAATGGGGGAAATCGACTAGCCACTGGTCACGTCTCTCTTCCTTCCCCGACGTGTGCTTTGGGAATAAGGAGACTTTGGCTCCAGTCTCTCTGCTCTTCGACTCATTTACCAGTCATGTGACCATGGGCAAATCCCTTTTCTTCCTCTGAGCCTAAATTCTCTGCTCTGGATAATGAGGGAGTTAGAAATAATGGCTGGTAAGGTCCCTTCCAGGGCTAATGTAGTATGGAAAGTCATCACAGTGATGTGTCTCTCCTCTCCCACCTGCCCTCCTAACTACTCCAGTCCACGAAGAGTTTTTCTTACTCTGAGCCCTGAGAATGAAATGAATAATAATAACAATAATAAAACATGCTCTACGCCCCATTGCATAATAACCATGTTCCATAACCCCCATTAAAATAATGCCCATTTTTTCTAGAGGTGGGATGCTATTGTGTAAAGGTGTGAAATTGAAAGTCAGAAGATATGGATTCAAATCTTATTTCCTCCTCCCACTGACCCCCCAAACTTTTTGCCTATGTGACCTTGGTCTGATTACTTGACAGGAAACTGGCCTCAGTTTCTTCATCTGTAAAATGAAGGTACTAGACTGAATGACCTCTAAGGTCCTTTCTGGCTCTTCTCTTATGAGCTTATAAGAGCTTTAAGGTTTACAAAAGGCTTCCCCAGCAATCACTCTGTGAAATCGATAAATTGCTATTCTGATCTCATGAAGAAAAAATCTGAGGCTTGGAGGAGTTTGATGATTGCACTGTCTAGGGTCACACAGCTAGAAAGGGTTGGTAAAGATGGGTTGAATGAATCTCTCTCATAGAAATATTTGTGTCTCTGAATTCTCTTGGACCAGGTGGAAGGGGGCCAGTAGACCTGATGAGTGAGAGCTTAGATCTTGTAAAGTTATGCTCAAACTCATGCCCAACAGGCCAGACCTGCTGACACAAGTTCCTGCAAGTTAGCTCCATAAGCACAGAAACTGACCTCAACATTTCTAGCCCTCTTAGGGCAAGAGGACTCTGAAACTGGGTAGGAAAATTAAGACTTGGGTTTCTCTAATGTAAAATAATGTCTTGGGCTCTAAGGGCCCTCCTAGCTCTGATATTTCATATCCTATGTACTAACATCCAGCCCTAGTGCTGCCATTCTGCCTTCTAAGCCTTCTATGTTCTGTGTTCTAAGAGCCCTCCCAGCTCTGATACTCTATATCCTTTGTTCTGAGATCCTTCCTGGCTCTGGCATTCTTTTATCAGAGGGTTCTCCAAGGTCCAAAATTCTATGTTCTGGGTTCTAAGGACCCTGAAAGCTCTGGTATTTTATGGTTTGTGTTCTCAGCATTCCAAGATTCTCTGATCATTGTCAACAGCATTGGGCAGTCTTCTTTGGGCCAACACACCTCAAGGACTAATCTACCTACCAATGATGGAAGTCAGATTTGACCATCGTTCAAAACACTGCTTCATGGCCTAAGAGTGAAACGTGGGACACTTGGGTTAATGGAAAGAGCCCTAGACTGAGAATTAGCATAGACTGGGTCTAAAGGTTGATTCTGACACTTTCTAGCTGTGTGATACCAGACAAATCCCTTAATTCTTCTCTGAACCTCCATCTTCTCATCTGTAAAATGGGGATAACAATGCCTGTAGTCCATATTGCATAGCACTTGTGATGAGACTCAAGTGAGAAATAGATAGATAGATGTGTATATAAACATATTTATGTATCTGAAAGTAATTAAATTAAAATCCTATATAAATGTCTGTAATTGAGGACACAGCAGTCTCTTTCCACTCAGATCAGCCAGGTGCAAAGGAAATCAACTCAATTAAAGAAACATTTCTTTATTAAGTACCTGTGATTCGAAGCATTGTGCTGGGTGCTAGGAATAGAATAACCAAAATTAAACTATCCACTCCTTCAAGGAGCTATTTTGCTATAGGATGGTCATACTTAAATAAATACAAAATCTAAAAGCAGAGTAAATACAATGTACTAGGGGTGGGTTGGAGAAAATACTAACAACAGAGGAGATGAATAAAGCCTGTTGTAGAGTGGTAGGCTTTGAGCCACAGGTGATTTGGAGGGAATTAAAAATCCTATTAGGTGAAAGTGAGGCAGGGGAGAAGTCCTGGAATGGGATGTCCCAAAGAAATAGCTGGATAGTTGGACTCCAGGGACAGCCATGCCATGTGACTTCAGCAACCTTTATCAGAAGCTGGACAGCTCTCCCAGGCGATTGTCAAAATAATGCCTGGTGTCTACAGATAGAAAGTGAAGGTGAGCCCCAGAGGATGGGAGAGGTAGGAGGCAGGCCAGGGGGCAGAGACTGAGATCCAATGGCACCACTACCCCTCCTCAGCTTTCTCCTCTTCAGATTGACTTCAACAATGGTTACTCTCATTGAGTTATCCAATGGAAGAGAGACATAACAAGCTACCTGACCCTGGAGGTATTCAAAAAGAAACTTGATAGATCCCTGCGAAGGAGGCTATAGAAGAGATTCCTACACTGGGAGTAAGACTGGACTAGGTGATCCCAGAGGGCTAGCTCAAAATCAAAGTCTTTCAGGGATTGTAACTCCATCGAGTGATGGAGCCATCTCTTGACCAGCTCCCAATCGTCGCTAAGACCTTCTGCACCATTTCTATTCTTCAGTTCTTTTGTCTTTTCTGAATTCTTCTTCTACTCTCATTCTTTCCCTCTACTTGATCCTATTTTCTTTCCTTTCCCCTGCTTGGAGAGGCTCAGACTTGTCATACCAACTATAGTGAAACAGTCCAGTTCTAAAACCTGTTCCTATTCCACGCAGTCAACAAATACAATGTCAGAACTGAAAGGGACTTTAGAATGTTTGATCTGGGAGGGCCCTTAGAAAAGGGAATGTCAGAGCTGGGTGGGCCCTCAGAACAGGGAATATCAGAGCTAGGAGGGCCCTTAGAACAGGAAATGTCAGAGCTGGGAGGGCCCTTAAAACTAGGAATGTCAGAGTTAGGAGGGACCTTAGAACAAAGAGTGTCAGAGCTGGGAGGGTCCTTATAATAGGCAATGTCAAAGCTAGAAGGAACTTTAACACATTGAACACAGACAGTCAGAAGATAAAAGGACCTTGGAATAAAGAATAAATGTCCCATCTGGAAAGGACCTTAAAACATGAAATGTCAAAACTGGACAGGTCCTGAAATCATCCAGTATAGAATTCAGAGCTGGGAGGGGCCTGAGACCATGGAATATCAGAGCTGGGAGGGTTTTAAAGGCTAAAAAAATGTAGTGGAATGAAATAAAAAGAAGTCTAGAATTGGAAAGAGAAGACCTGATCTCAGCTCTCCTGCTTACTATGTGGGCAGGTCATTGAACCTCTTCTGGTCTCGGTTTCCTCATCTGTCAAATGAGGTATTAGATGTGCTGATCCCTAAACTCCCTTTCGACTGGAACCCTATGATGTGGTCTAATGCTCTTATTTTACAAGAGCATTTTACAGAAGAGAAACTGAGGCTGAGTGTAGGCAAGGTCCAAAGCTATGCAGGATTAGAATTGACGGTCTCCTGCTGGCTAGGCTGTGCCCAGTAGTGAATATAAAGTCATTTCTGTTATCAGCCTGTGTCAGTGGTCTGAGAAGAGAAAAGCAGCCCTTCTCAGTTTGGGGACCTCGAAACTGAGTCCAGGCACTGCGCTTGGAGTCAGGAAGATCTGAATTGAAATACAGCCTCAGACACTTACTAGCTGTGTGACCCTGAGCAAATGACTTAGCCTTTGTTTGCCTCAGTTTCCTCAACTGTAAAATGGGAGTCAAGATAGCACCTACCTCACAGGGTTGTTGTGAGGATCAAATGAGACAATATTTGTAAAAGTGTTTAGCACAGTGCCTGGCACATAGTAGGTGCTATTTAAATATGTATTCCCTTTCCCTCCCTTCTTTCATCTCTGAAACAGATTCCCCATGCCCTGTCCATTAATCCTCAGTCACAGCCACCTTCAGAAGATCTCAAAGCATCTTTCCTTCTCATACCACATGTCCTTCTGAGGCCTCAATATTCTTAACCCTTAAAGGGACCTTCAGGAAATAGAAACTAGTTATCTGACTTCTCATCAAATGGGCATCCCAGAAACTGAAAAACCCAGGCATCTGGATTCCACACCCGACCTTCCCTCTCCCCCGCCCCAGAGTTTCTTCTTCCAGGATTAGTCTTTCCAGGTTTCACTAAGTCATTAGCTACATGGCTCCGGGCAGCAGAATATTTCACCTTTCGAGGCTTCAGTTTCCTCACCTGCGAAATGGGGCTAACAACATTCCGAGTACCTCTAAAGAGCGGGAGAAGTGTGAGCTGTTCTCATTAACCTTTGGCCTGAGGGCTTTGGTCCTCTCTGTGTGAGTCGGCGTCTGCCCAGGTGGGAAGAAGGGGAGTTGGTTGTCGCTTCTGCGGTCCAGTTAGAGTCTGTGTCACCATCTCTGCTGATCCCTTTCAGCCTGGTCCACCCTGTCTAGTGGCCAGGGGATGCTTGGGCAGACGGGGCGGTGGGGTGGGTAGTCAGAGGGAGGGGGTGGAGGGTGCCGTCCTTCACTGTCTACCTTTACCCCAAGCTCTTTCCAGTCTCCTCCCACATGTTCCTCAGTCTCCCCTTCTTCTTCATTAATCTCTCTTCTTCATTCCTCCCTCCCATATTTCCTTCTCTGTCGCTCTAGCTCCTGTTTTCTATTCAGCATCTGCCTGTCTGTTTCTCAGTCTATCCTCTCTGCCTCTGAGAGCCTTTGGTCTGTCTTTCTGTCCCTCAGGCTCTACTCACATGCTTCCCAATCCCTCCCTCTCCATCTCTCAGTCTGCCCTATCACTCATTCTTTCCCTCTGTCCCCAAGGCTCTCCACTTGGTACCCAGGCTTTCCCTCAGCCTCCTCCCTCTGTCTCTCCCTTTGTTCCATCTCTCTCCTTCTATTTCTTGGGCTTTCTGTTCATCAGTCTCTTCTCAGTCCCTCAGTCTTCTTCCTCTTTCTCCTTTTCTCTCCCATTTATCAGGATCCCTCTTACTCTCCCTCCTTTCTGTCTCTCAGTCTCCCCCTCAGCCCCTCTGTCTTCTTTTTTCACTTACTCTTTTTTTTCAGTTCTTCTTCTCTTTTTTACTGTCTTTCCTTCTCTCCTCCTCCTCTCTCTCCTTTACTGTCCATCTGTCTCTTCTCTGTCCCTCAGTCTTCTCCTCTAGGTTCCTCAGATGCCCCTCCCTCCTAATGTGCCTCCCCCTTTCTCTGGCCCTGACATTTTATATTCTATGAAACTAGGAATGTCTTTGATTTCAAAATGCAAAGAGTCTAACATCCCTGTGCTGGGCGAAAGGAGAGAAGACAGAGTCAGACGAGCCTTGAGGGCTTGCAACTTGGTGCTGCCTATAAATTGGGGCCTGTCCCATCCCTGATTATGTACGTGTGTTGGGAGTGGTCTCAGAACTGGGAGGGATCACCTAAAATTATAGGAGTGTCAAGCTGTAAATTTGAGAGAGCTCACCTAATCCAAATAAAACATAAGTGGAAAGTGCCAGAAATTCCATCAGACCACCTGGGTTCTTCTATTTACTTATGTGGCCTTAGGTAGGTGCTTAACCTGTCTAGACCTCAACTAGAAGGAAGGGTAGAGCTGGAATGGGCTAGCTCAGATCGCTCGGTTTACAGATAAAGAAACTTAGTCTTCCAGAGGGTATGTGACTTGTCCAAGGTCACACATGCTACACATAAGTGGCAAATCTGGGCCTTTAAGTCAGATCTGGGCCGAAATCCAGTGTTGGGAAGGGATGCAGACCTAGGAAGGAATTCAGCAGCTGGGTCTCTCAAACTTCGAGTCCTAGATTCGTCGTCCCTGGCCTCTCCTCTGAGGGACTGAAGACCCAGCTCTGGCCTTCAACGAGTCAACGGGCATTGATTAAGCACCTACTTGTGGCAGGCACTGTGTGCCAAAGAGGAAGGTAAAAGATCACCCCTGCTGTCAAAAAGCTCTAGCGGGTGTGAGCAAACAAGCTATAGACAGGCTGAACTGGAGATGTTCTCAGAAGGAAGGCGGCTGCTGGCAGAAGGTGGGGTTTTAGCGGGGGTGGGGGGGCACATCCTTTCCCCTTCACAGTTTGCTCCTCGGGCAATTGAGGGAATTGGACTAGATGTGTTCTAAGGTCCCTTCTAACTCTATGGTTAATGATAACCCTAATAAATAGAACCTACGTGTCTATAGGCTTCAAGCTTGAATCCCTCCCCGCTACTGCCCCATGTCTACGGTGGTCACACGTGCCAGCCCCTAGTAGAGCCCAACTCTGGGGAAGGGAGGGGGGGGCGTGGGTGGGGGCCGGCAGCCAGGACTTCTGGAAGGGGAACGGGGTCCCCAAGACTCCTTCTGAGGCCAGGTCATCCCCGTCTTCGCCACGCCGCTCTTTTGGTCCTACCTGGCCTTCCCCTTCAAGCCCCGGGTGGCCAATAGTAAAAGTTTCTATTAATAACAGCCTTGCAGCGCACCCGGGGAGCCGGAGAGTCGGGGAGCCGCTCTGCGCAGGCGCGAGCGAGAAAGCAAGCGAGAGGGATTCCCTCTGACGTCATTGCTAGGATACCAAACAAACACTCGGAGCCCAGCCGATGAGCT
Organism: Vombatus ursinus; assembly: GCF_900497805.2. Lineage (NCBI taxonomy): Eukaryota > Metazoa > Chordata > Mammalia > Diprotodontia > Vombatidae > Vombatus > Vombatus ursinus. The sequence goes on along the minus strand of NW_020939799.1, from coordinate 8,432 downwards.
CCATATATGGCTAATTGCGTCACAGGAACTCCGCTCGGGGCGGGGCGCGGACAGGCGGGATCCCCCTCCCAGCCGAAAGAAAGCGCTGGGGGTAGGGCGAGGGGGGTCCGGGGGGCGTCTGGACAGGCTCGAGAGGGGCTGATTCTGCTTTTTGGGGCCCGTCCGGGGTCGGGTGCGTCCGTGGCCCCGGGGCCGAGCCGGCAGAAGGCGGCGGCTCCGGGACCTGGGCTTGGGGGAGGGTCAGGGCTCCCTTTGCGAGGGGGTGACGTCAGCCGGAGGGGGCGTGGCCCGCGCTATAAAGGAGCCCCGAGCTCTCCTGGCCCCTCATTCATAAGCTTATCGGGAGCGGGTATTACGGTGAAGGAGTGGAGCGGGGACGGGCATCAATTTTCTCCATCTCTCTATCTTACCAGGGCTTCTCCCTGCCGTGCCCGGACAGCACCCGCGGACTTCCCTCTTTTTCTTGTTGGCCCCAGGACTTGAGCGCTGCCGCCGCTGCATCTCCGGCTGCTTCCCAGGCGTGCGGGGTCGGGGGCCAGGCGGGATTCCACTAAGCGGGACCGCGGAGCTCGGAGACAAGGGGGGACGGGGCCTTCTCCCCCTCCCCCTCGAGGGAAGATTTGTCCCCCCCTTGGCCCCCCAGAATCGGACAAGCGGGGCAGGGGAGGGGACGGCGGTCCAAAGAGAGCGAACTTCCTCCGTCTCTCCACATTTCAGCGCCCGGGGATACTCCTTCAGGACTTGGACTTGTCCACCCCCGTCCCCGCTGGACTTGGGGGCCACCTGGACCGCCGGACTCTTTATTGGCTTGTTTGTTTTTTCCTCTCGTGCCGAGTCCCCCCACCCTCGGTCCAGCCTTGGCTTCCAGGCGGCCCCAGCGCGGTCACAGGCCACCCCCTGGGGTGCCCGGGGAGATGTTTCAAGCCTTCCCCGGAGACTACGACTCCGCCTCCCGGTGTAGTTCGTCGCCGTCGGCCGAATCCCAGTACCTGTCATCAGTGGACTCCTTTGGCAGCCCCACGACTGCCGCTGCCTCCCAGGTAGGCGCTGGGGTCAGAAAGCCCTCCGCCGCCGGTCAGCAAGCAAGCTCAGGGCGAAGGGGGCAGGGGATGGGGGTGAGGGGCGCCGAGGTCCGAGCTGGGTGAAGGGTGAGAAATGGCAATTCCCGCGCTTCCTCCCTGACACGATTAACCAGGTGCCTCAGTTTCTCCAGCTGGACAAGGAGGCGAGCGGGTTAGACTGACCGCCTACGGGAGGCTCGGTGGGTGATTGGTCTGTAAACTGAAACTTGTTTCGGGAAACCGGGATTAGGATGTTGTCCTACTATCCGGATCTCTAAGCGCAAATCTCTATGCAATGTCTATGCAAACCGAGAAGAGTTGGAGCTCTAGGTGGGGAGGTACGGGGTGGGGGGTCCTAAGCCGGCTTTGGGAGTTTAGAGGGGACACACCCCGAACAGAGGAGTGTAGGGGACAGCTGGCTACGGAGGGGGCTCTGCAAACAGGGGTCCTGCAAATAATTTTGGGGAAAGCCTCGATGCAGGTCACCCCCATTCAGAGCAGACTTACTAGCCCAGGGCGCCCGAACGGGAGGCGGGTCTCGAACCCCCTCCGCCTCCGGCGCTGGAACGTAACGGGGGACCCGTGCGTAAGGGCTGACGCGCTGGAATCCTCCGTCTGACGCGAGGCACGCACGGCGCGCGGCCCGCCCCCCTCCCCGCCGCCGCCGCCGCACCCCCTCCCCTTGACGTCCTGGGGAGTCTTCTATTTTGGAACGCCCGAGCCACGTTGCTAAGGGAGGGAGGGCGGGGGGAAGAGGCCGAGCCGCTGATTGGTCTCGGGAGCCGAGGAAGGGAGCCAATCGCCTGCAAGGGTTGACTTCTTGCTCGCGGCTCCCCCCCCCTCCTCTCCTCTCCGGCATCCTCTCTCCCCGAGCCCAGCCCGTGACCTCCTTTAGTTGGACGGGGACCTCGCTATCGGGACATGAGAGGGCAGGCGGCGTAGCGACCCAACGGGGCTCGGGACAGGTCCCGGGAGCCCTGTTTTCAGACCCGGGATCTGGTCTGGGACCCCACGTGCCTAATATAGCGTGCTCCTCCCTCCCCCCTGCCGCCCCATCGCGACATAGGACGACAGGGTGTCTCCCGGCAGCTAGGATAGCCTTAGGTCCTTGAGGGCGACCTTGGGTGGGGCCTAGTGGGTGCAGCAGGAAAGCTGGGTACAGGAGGAATGCGGGTGTAGACAGAGAGAGAGGGGGAAGGGTTTGAGCACCCCTGCCTCCCCTCGGGTTGAGGGAATGAAGATTCCCTGACCACCCCACCCCCCGGTGCACCCCAGATTTAACCCTCGGACCAAGTTCAAGTTCCAGCCAGAGCCGGGACTTGAACCCAGGCGCCCGTTGTGCTCGCTAGCCGTGTAAAAGACTCCCCACCCCCTCCAAGTTCAAAGCCACGCTGCCATTGGAGGCTGCGCAGGAGGGACGGCCCCGTGGGGGGCGGTGAGAAGGCAGAAAGAATCTCAGATACTTTGGGAAGGCTCGGAGGCTGGGGGGGAGATGGAGAAACACCCAGAAGAGGGGAGGAGGGAGAGACACGGAGATCCTAGGACGGTCGTACAGGCATCTTCACACCTGCCGGGCGCCACGCACGCCAGCACACGGCTCCAGCACAGTCCCCGGGAGCCATGGGCTGCTGCCGGGCTCTCCTTTCCCACTATGAGACACAACCCCTCCGGCCTTTCGACCCTTGACAGGAGCTCAGACTTCCCACCTATTACACTGCTCCAAACTCCGGCCTTCCCCCCCCCCCCCCCCAGGCAGTTCAGATGACAGCCCCAGGAGAGGACAGGCACATGCCTGGCCCGGAATCCTGCCCACATTTCCAAGGGCCAGTTGGGTTATTTATTAGTGGTGGGATGAAAGTTGATCCTAGCAGGGGCATCAGAGCTGGAAAGGCACTTTTAAAAGAATCCCTCTCCGGCCCCCACAGCCTTATGTAGTGGTCTGAGGGGAAAACTACTTTTAAAGCCCAAAAAGGGATTATAGGGAAAGGGAGTAACTCAAGGTCATGAAGAGATCTGGAACCCAGGTGTCCTCTCCCCGTGGCCTTTATCTATAAAGATCCTGACATTCAAACAGGCCTCTGGATTTGAATCCTGGCTCCGCAAATATGCTTAATTACTTGGGCGTATGCTCAAGTTTATTCTGGGGCCTCAGTTTACTCAGCTGTATCATCAGAAGGTTTAAAACTAGATAATCTCAGCACTAAATTCGATCTTGTAGACCAGACTAGTCAGGCACTGGAGAGGAAACTGAGGCAGAGTCAGGAGGACTTCCCAGCTACAGTGGAATCAGGCCCCCTATCCCCATCAGCTTTTCCTCCTCCCCACCATCACCATCACTTTTCTTCCTTCTTCTAGAATCAGGGGTGGGGTTGGGGGTGGGGAATGTGTGTATGAGTGTGTGTGGGACCTGAGTCCCTCAGTTCTCCGGTCTCTGTCCTACACAAACACACACATACACACACATCCACTCACACACACATCCACATGCAGGAGTCACCAACCTGGGTGTGAATCACCACGGGCTTGAGCTGTTCAGTGCAACCTCCAGAGGAGGAGGAAAAGCCAGGGATGTGAACGGCTCTCATTAACCACTGCGTCACGGTGTAGTGGAAGGGGGTAGGTGGTGGTGGCTTGGCTGCCTGTGACACGCACTCACCCAGTGGCTCACCACGAGGGTGTTGGGGGGTGTGTGAATGTCTGTCTGTGTGTGTTCGGTCTGCATGCCCCGGGCTCTGCCCATCTCTCTCTCAGCAGGAGTGTGCTGGCCTTGGTGACATGCCTGGCTCCTTCGTGCCCACGGTCACTGCCATCACCACAAGCCAAGACCTCCAGTGGCTGGTCCAGCCCACCCTCATCTCTTCCATGGCTCAGTCCCAGGGCCAGCAGCCACCTCTGGGCCCCCAGCTGCCCACTGTCGACCCCTACGACCTGCCTGGTACCAGCTATTCTTCCCCTGGGATCAGCGGCTATGCCAGCGGTGCTGGACCCTCGGGGGCAACTTCAGCTGGTCCTCCACCCTCACGTCCTGCACGGGCCAGGCCTCGACGGCCCAGGGAAGAAACGGTGAGTCTGAAGGGCACCTGAGCATATAGGCTAGGCAGGGTGTCTGGATACCCTCAGAGAAAGTGGCAGGGGAGATGAACCATGGTGGGTGAGGTCACCAAATCCTCACTGTTAGCATTGCTTTGGGGGCATTCTCCAGATTGGGGGAGGGGCAGCCTGTATCTCCTCTACTCATTTGGAGTCTTCCTCATCCATCTGGACCTTGGCTTACCTCTTTCCCGAGAGAGGGACAGGGTTTATTTTTTAATAATTGTTATGGGATAAATATGGGAGCTTGTGGAGCAGCGGGAGGAGATAACATCATTGGAGGGAAAGGGAGAAGGGGGTCCAGGTTGGGGGAGGGGTTCCAGGTTGGAGGGGCAGGTGGCTACTTCCTCAGAAAGAAGACTCACTCACTTTCTTCCCTCACAGCTCACCCCTGAAGAAGAGGAGAAGAGGAGGGTCCGGCGAGAACGGAACAAACTGGCTGCGGCCAAATGTCGGAACCGAAGGCGGGAGCTGACAGACCGTCTACAGGCGGTGAGGATTTCTAATACGGCAGCCCCCGAGGCTTGGTCGGGTGGTTGTTGGATGGGACCAAGCCTTTAGGCTCCCTCTTTCATCCCATTCCCCCACTCCCCCCTAATCATTCATCCCATTCTCCCCTCCCCCCCAATCAGCCTGCAGGGGCCATCAGTGTTACCTCAGACACAAGAAGGACCCTCCCACAGTGAATCTGCTCAGGTTCCCCACATTGAACCCTGTGTATGTATGTCTACATGCACAAGGAAAGAAGCTTGATTCCCAACTAGCTTATGCCACCCTAGCTGCCCTTCCCACCCCACCGCCAGGACAAGCTTGTCCTTTGGGGTTCAAGGAATGGAGGAGGTCCAGGATTAATGTCCATCCATCATGGCAGGATGGACCCTAGGGCCAGACTCTAAAAAGCAGCATAGTGGAGAAAGCCTCAAATTGTGTTATCAGAGAAAGTTGGATATTGGACCTTCCAAAAAGCATCAGAGATACAACCGTGTATGACTGTGGTCATACTCCCTTTCCTGAAACAGTTCCTAGGAGGAAGATTAGACAATATCAGATGCTTTCTAAGGTCTCCCCAGCTCTGAGTCACCTAAACGATTCTCTCTCTCTTGCCCCCTTTATCCCCCCCTCCCCCAGCTTTTACATTGGCACTTTCCTTTGACCAGGCTGTGCCATAGACTTGACCAAAAAACTCCTTCTACTCCATGAATATCTCAAGAGAGAAAATTACTCTTGAGATCCCCCTAGTTGAGGGAGAGGGGGAAGAAGGAGGACTTTTCTAGCTCTGTCAGCTGCCCAATTTCAACTTGTTCCCAAGAGCTCCCCCCACCAAGTTCATCCTCCCTTAAAATTTGACAGCAAGATAAAACTTTGTTCCTTGTATCTGTTTGTCTCCTGATAGTGAGGGAGACACATACATTCTTCCCCAGGCAGGCCCCCTTCTCTGCCCCAATGTGAAGAAGAGGTGAGAGCACCTAGGACAAGTGCTTGGTACAATATTGACCACAATTTGGACTTTGAACTGAATTCCTTCCTAAGTCTTCCATCCAGTATCTGGATGACAACCTCATCTTGGGGTGGAGGCTGAAATTTCTTTTAAAGGGACAAAGAGGGATGGGGGGGGAGGGGGAATAAATATGGACAGACCATATTGAGCCTAATCTAATGGAGAGGCCTGGGTTTTGTGACAGAGTAAGCTGGATTGGAATCTTGTCTCCACTACAGCAGACTTAGGTGTGATTCTGGACAAGTCTACCCGACCTCTCTACTTCCGCAGTTTCTTCATCTGTAAAAGAAAGAGACAGTCCAAGCTTTGTAAATAAACCCTCTGATCCCAATAATGATAGAGAGATGTGTAGTACATTGGAAAAGAGAGTGCTAGCTATGGAGTTGGGATTGAAGCCCTGGATTCAAATTTCACCTCTTAAGATGAGCTAGCTATGCCAGCTCTGACTTGATTGGCATTTACTTGAGACATCTGTGGACCTCAGTTTCCTCAACTGTAAAACAAGGGGGGTTGGAATAGATGGCTAGATTGCTTCCAGTTTAAATATACATCTGTTTTCTGGTTCTATATATGATATGGTAAAAAGAGAGAAAGGACACACAGGTCTTTCAATATCAAATTGATGATTGGCTGTCAGAGCTAGAAAGAAACAGAGATAATTCAGTAATTTTCCAGATGAAACTCCAGTCCACCTAGAGAAGGAAACTAGCCCACTCTGAAGCTGTTTACAACTGATAATTATTGATGATTTCTTTTTGGACAGTGGGGTCATAGAAAATCAGATCTGGAAATAACCTTAGAGATTTTTCAGTCTCAACTCCTCAGTTAAACACATGAGGAAACTGAGGCACAAAGAACCGATGGGTCTTGCCCCACTTCGGGGGAGTGCCAGGGCAGGAGAAACTTTAGAGTTCAGCTAGTCTAGTTCAATTCCTTCTTTTTGCAAGGGAGAAAACTTGAGGTCCACTGGCAGAGCCTCATCCTCCTAGTAGATCCTTAGTAGGAGGCATGATTGGAACTCTGGTTTTGGGATTCCACATCCAAAGTGGAATTGATTTAGAAGCTGGCATGGAAGCCAGCCAGAAGGGTATGTCCCTAGTCCTGCTGCTGACCTGGCTTCTCTCTCTCTCTTCTCCTCTCCTCTCCCCCTCCCCCCCAACTGCCTGCTGGCCTGGGGTACCAGGAGACGGACCAGCTGGAAGAGGAGAAGGCAGAGTTGGAGTCAGAAATCGCCGAACTCCAGAAGGAGAAGGAGCGTCTGCAGTTTGTGCTGGCAGCCCATAAGCCAGGCTGCAAGATCCCTTTTGATGAGGGGCCCGGGCCAGGGGGCCCCCTGGCCGAGGTGAGAGCTTTGCCTGGGCCCACGCCCACTAAGGACGATGCGTTCGGGTGGTTCCTGCCGCCGCCGCCCCTGCCCTTCCAGACCAGCCAGGAGCCCGGCCAGGAGGGGCCCCCAGACCTGACGGCTTCTCTCTTTACACACAGTGAGGTCCCAGCCTTCGGCGACCCCTACCCTGTTAACCCTTCGTATACCACCTCGTTTGTACTCACGTGCCCGGACGTCTCCGTATGCGGCGGTGCTCAGCGCAACGGCAGCGACCAGTCCTCTGACTCCCTGAACTCGCCCTCCCTCCTTGCTCTGTGAATTCTTTTAGAGGGAGGGGGCGCTTCTCTCTGGAGACAAAAAACTGGGGGGAGGTTGCTACACCCCCCTCCACTCTCTTGGCCTGCACCTACCTGAGGATTCCTTTCATCCTCGAGGGGTCATTGACCTGAGTCAGCCTCTCTTCATCCTTGGCCATCAACCGCCGGATTCCTCTCGACCTGAGGCCTCCTTCCTTCTCGGCCACCGACTGGTTTCATCGTGACTCGAGGCTTCCTTCCTTCATCCCTCCTCAGCTGGGATTCCACTCACCCTTGGTCTGACGCCCGGCCCTTCCTTGAGCCCTGACCCTTCGACCCTCGGAGCTTGCCCTACCATGCCTATTTGACCCTCCACTCTGACTGTCGCCAGTGAGAAAGGCGGAGACTTTGTGGGGGATGCACCTGAGGGCTTTGCTCCTGGGGGAGGAGGGGAGGGAAAAGGTATGGAGAGAAATTGTTGGTTGCCATGGCCTGCGAGCCATGTGGGGATGGGGGCTTCAGTGGGTTGCAAGGGGGAGGGTCTGGGGGATGGGTTCGAAGTCTTACTTCTGATGGAATCTCAGGCCCTTCCCCAAGCGACCCCCTGGTCATTGTTTCCCCATCTGCTTTCCCTAGAAGAGTATTAACTTATTTAGCCACTTTCCGAAGTCAAAAGTGAAAGGCTCAAACCCCTTCTTTCGCTTCTCCGTGGTTGAGAGATGAGGAGCCTCCCTTCCCCTTTGTAAGCAGTATTATTATTCCTATCCCCTTCTTTCCAGTAAATCCCCTTCACCTGTTTCCTCTTCTCTCACCCACACCTCTCAAGCCCTTCATGGTTTTCTCTGGGCTTTCCTTATGTGAGGCTGGTAGAGAAGGGTGACTCACCTTTCACCCTTGCCCCTAGCTGAGGTATTTATACTGTGAAATGAGGTCTTGGGGAAGGGTAGGGACCAGGGAAGTACAGTGCAGTCCCCAATCTCCCTTGGTGGGGAGGAGAAATGAAGGGAAAGTTTCCCTATACCCCGGACTGGGTCTCCCACCACTTCAAAGCTCATATACTATTCCTCTATATCATCCAACAAGTGAGACAGGGTCCTCTTAATGGCACCATGGGGCCCCCTGCTTTAATGTCCTTCTCTATTGGGTTTCTTTTTCCTCCA
>NW_020939798.1:0-1065 GCF_900497805.2 Vombatus ursinus | reverse complement strand
AGCAAGCTGTTGACTTGTTTTTCATGATTTTCTTGCATCACTCTCAGTTTTTCCTCTACTTCTCTTACTTGCTTCTCAAAATCCCTTTTGAGCTCTTCCAAGGCCTGGGACTGATTCATATTTTTCTTGGAGGCTTTGGATGTAGGAGCTTTGGCTTTGTTGTCTCCTTCTGGTTGTATGTTTTGATCTTCTTTGTCACCAAAGTTAGATAATATAGTCTGACTCTTTTTGTGCTGCTTACTCATGATCCCAGCCAATTACTTGAGTTTTAAACTCTTTGTTAAAGTAGAAGTCTGTTTCCAATGTGAGGAGTGTACTGTCCCAAATTTTGGGGGTTTGTACAGCTGTTTTCAGAGATACTTCTAGGGACCTGTAAATTTTCACTTCTTCCAAGGGGTATGATAAGGGACAAGGTGTTTCCTCTCCACAGCCACAACAAGCCCTACAAAGCCAGCACTCCTTCTCTCCCCAGGACCGCTCCTCAGAACTGTGACCCAGATCCACCAAGCACCAGTAAAGCAAGAGATTCCTACCTCAGCTCTGGCAAAGAGATCCTTTCAATCCCCCTCTGATCAGCCACTCGATTCCCCCTCAGTCTGTGGGACGGAAGCTCAGAAAATAGTTGCTGCCGCAGAGGCCATGCTTGAGACTTGCGGCTGAAACCTAGGTCCTCTCTCACCGCAGTCACAGACTTTTCCCACTGACCTTCCACATTGTCTTTGGCATTCATGGGTTGGGAAGTCTGAAAACCTCCACAGCTGCCCCCGATTCAGTCCTCTGAGGCCTGGCTCCAGGGTTGCTGTGGCCTGCGCACCCATGCCAAGCTGCACTCCTCTCCCCACCTGGTGCGATATACCTTTCTGATCAACCATCCAGGCTGTCTTTGGCTGGAAATTTGTTTCACTCTGTCTTTTTGTGGGTTCTGCTGCTTTAGAATTTGTTTAGATCCATTTTTTTTAGGTATTTGGAGGAGTTTGGGGGAGAGCTCAAGACAGTCACTGCTTTCCCTCCGCCATCTTGGCTCCGCCCTGCTAAACTCTTAAATACAACGTCAGTGTTGATACC
>NW_020939797.1:0-1907 GCF_900497805.2 Vombatus ursinus | reverse complement strand
TTTTTTTTTTCCCATTTTCCTTGGCTCCCTCTTCCCTTTCATTCATCATTATTATGATTTACTTATCCCTATATTTCTTTGCAAAGAGACTTGCCATCAAAACTGGGTTTTCCATCAAACTTCTTACAGGTTTGACTTCCTTTACATTTCCCAGGTGATGGGCTGATTTACTCCTTCCTTTTCCAAAGCATCACCTTGTGGGCCATTTTAGCAGCAGAGGTTAACATGCAGAGGAGTTCATCATAATCATTGTTGATTTCCATCTCATGCTGCAGGCTGATTGTGACCAATTCATCATCTGAGAGGACAGTTTTATTGAATAGATGCTGGGGGCTAGTCTTTGGTCCCCTGTGATGGATTTCCATGGGCAATTCTCTATTTCTGCTGTGGGTTCCCAGGCACCTAAGTTATTGTTTTCCTGGAGGTAGAACCATAAAACTTTGGCCTGGATTTACAAGGCCTATAAGTGTGTCAGGAAAAGGCGTGGGCTGCCCGTTCCATCTATCTTTATGGCCATCTTGTTCCAGGGCATGCCCTAAAAATGGATTATTATGAAAGGTCACTTTGTCCTTTGGAGGATATATTATTCACTCTACCCTTCACTCCATCTCCACTTTGTGTCAGCCTTTGGAAGATTGCCCTTTCGTGTTTAGGCAAGTCTAGGATTCTGCATTCTGGCTTACCAGGTTGAATGATTTCTTTCTTTGAATCCTATAGCAATCTGGGGATTTCCCAAATGATAGGTATTGATCTAATCAATTCAAGAATCACAGCATCTCAGAGACGGAAAGGACTTCTTCAAAGTCCATCCTGTCCAACCATACCTGAACAAAAGTCCCCTCTACAACACACCCCACATGTGGTCGTCTAGCCTTTGCTTAAAGACCTCCAGTGAGGGGAAATCTAAGATCTCCTCTCTCAGTCCTTTCCTCTTAGATAGCTTTAATTGATAGGAAGTTTTTCTTATGTGAAGTTTAAATCTGTGTCTCTTGAACTTTGACAATTGCTCTTAGTTCTGCCCTCTAGAGGCCAGAAATATAAGACTACTCCCTCTTCCATTTGACAGCCCAAGTCTGTATATAAATTTGGGGGTATATTTTATTGCAATTCATTCAGAAGTTGTGTCCAACTCTTCATGGTCCCATTTTGGGGTTTTCTTGGCAAAGATACTGGAGTGGTTTGCCATTTCATTCTCCAGTGGGTCACTTTTTTTTTTTTTTGCATTGAAGATAGTAATTTTTTTTATTAATTTATTTTAATTTATCAACAATCATTTCCATAAACTTTTGAGTTTTAAATTTTTCTCCCCCTCCCTTCCCACCTCCCTCCCCAAGATGGCGCAATCTGATATAGGCTATACATATACATTCCTATTAAACATATTTTCACATTGGTGATGTTGTAAGGAAGAATTAGAACCAATAGGAGGAACCACAAGAAAGAGAAAACAAAACAAAACAGAAGAAAAAAATAGCAAAAAGTATGCTTTGATCTGCCTTCAAACTCCATAGTTCTTTCTTTGGATGTGGATAGAATTTTCCATCATGAGACCTTTGGAGATGTCTTAGATCCTTGCATTGCTGAGAAGGGCTAAGTCTATCAATGCTAGTCATCGCACAATGTGGCTGTTACTGTGTACACGGTTCTCCTGGTTCTGCTCACTTCACTCAGCATCAGTCCATACAAGTCTTTCCAGGTTTTTTCCGAAGCCCACTTGCTCATCGTTTCTTATAGCATAATAGTATTCCATTACATTCATATACCACAACTTGTTCAGCCATTCCCCAATTGATGGGCACTCCCTCAATTTCCAATTCTTTGCCACCACAGAAAGATCTGCTGTAAATATTTTTATACATGTGGGTTCTTTCCCCATTTTTATGATCTCTTTGGGATTTTTTTTTTTT
>NW_020939796.1:0-14874 GCF_900497805.2 Vombatus ursinus | reverse complement strand
CTAAAGAATTAGAAGAGAAACAGATCATATGCCTCTCATAACTATGAGTAGATGTATTCTTAACCAAAAAAAGAGGTAGGGGCAATTACAAAAGATAAAATGCTCCAAAAACAGCGATGATAAGATAAATACAAATCAAAACAACTCAGAGATTTCAGCTCACACCCTGTAAAGTGGCAAAAAGTGACCAAAATAGAAGGTACACTAAGACATTGTTCATGAGCTTGTGAAGTGGTGCAGCTATTTTGGAACTGTGCAACTAAAGTGATCAAAATGCCCATAAATATTCAGACCTTCTGAACTGGAGATTCCCCTTACCAGGCTTACACCCGAAGGAAGCCATCAGTAAGAAAAAAGACCCCACATATTCCAAAATATTTACAGCAGCACTTGTTTGTGTTAGCTAAGAATTGGAAACAAGTAGATCTACATCAACTGGGTATGGCTAAACACATTGCAGTACTTTAATGTAAAGAAATATTACTATATTATAAGAAATTATTTGTATGATGGATACAGAGAAGCATGGGGAGATCTCTGTGAACTGACACAGAGCGAAGTGAGTTGAGCCAAGGAAACAGTCCACAGAGTAACTACAACAATGTAAATGGAAAGAACAATAAAACACCAAGAAATCAAAAGTACATGTAACCAAATCACACAGATCAAGCAGAACTTGACTGAAAAGAGACGAGAAGATACCTTCAACCCACCCCTTCGTGGAGGTAGGACTGAGGTCCACAGGTGGTAAACGTTGCACACAGTTTTGGAAATTTTCAACGTTTTGATCTGTTGGGCTGACTTTTTTTCCTCTCTCTAAAAAATACCATTTGTCATAAAGGATGACTCTCTGGGAAAGGGAGAAGAGGAATATTTGGGGAAGATATGGTGACGTAAGAACAAAAACTTTTTAAAAAACAAAATGACTACAGGTAAATCATCAAAGGATGGGCAGTATTCAAAGGAAGAAATGAAAGCTATCAGTAATATGAACAAATGCACAAAATCACTAATAATTAGAGAAATGCACATTAAAACAACTCCGAGGGACCACTCCACACCTATCAGAATACTAAAATGACAAAAATGGAAAATAACAAATGCTGGTGGGATTGTAGGAAAACAGGTACCCAAATGCACTACTAGTGGAGCTATGAACTGAACCAGCCATTCTGGAGAGCAATTTGGAACTATGCCTAAAGCCATAAAACTGTGCATACCCTTTGACCCAGCAATGCCATTACTAGGTCTGTACACTGAAGAGATCAAAGAAAGAGGGAAAGGACCCATATATATTGAAAAATATTTATAGCAGCTCTTTTTGTGGTGGGAAAGAATTGAAAACTGAGGGAATGCTCACAAATTGGGGAATGGCTGAACAAATTATAGTTATGAATGTGAGGGAATACTATTGTGCTGTAAGGTATGACAAAGGGGATGGTTTCAGAAAAACCTGGGAAGACTTACGTGAACTGATGCTGAGTGAAGTAAGCAGAACCAGGAGAACAATTTATACAGTAACAACTATTGTAAAGATAATGAACTTGGAAAGACTTTGGAAGTCTGATCAACACAATGACTAATAGGAAACAATTCCATTGAACTCATGATGAAACATGCTGTCCATCTTCAGATAGAGAGCTCGTGGACTCAGGGACAATTGAAGGAAGCAGACTTTTTTTTGTCCTTGGACATGGCTAATGTGGTAATTTGCTTTGCATGACCACACATATTGGCATTAAGGGTTTTGTTTTTCTTGCCTTCCCAATGTGTAGGGGATAAAAACATGAAAGGAAACTCCCCAGATTTCTTAGAACCAGTGGGTAAGAGTAAGAAAAGAGAATCCATTCTTTTGAAAGAAATCCCCAACTAAAAACTCCTAAAAATAATATAGTGAAAACTCAGAGCTTTCAGGCCAAAAGAAAAAAAAAATACTACAAGTGAACGGAAAGAAAGAATTCATGTACCTACTAAGGAGACAGAGTCAATGCTAAAGAGGTGGAGAGTTGAGGGTATGATATTCCAAAAGGAAAAAGAGCCTTACAGAGAAGCAGAATTTATCCAGAAAAATGGAAACTACTCCTACAGAGGCAGCTAGGTGGCTCAGTAGATAGAGTGCTGAACCTGGAGTCAGGAAGACCTGAGTTCAAATCCAGCCTCAGGTATTTACTAGTTGTATGACCCTGGACAAGTCACTTAACCTCTTTCTTCCACAGTTCCTTTAAATGTAATATGGGGGCAATAAAAGCACCCCCCTTCCTTTGTGAAGATCAAATAAAACAATATTTGTAAAATGCTTAGCCCATAGAAGACATTTAATAAATGCACATTCCCACTCCTCCAACTGGGGGAAAGATGGACCTTTATGATAACAGCTTTCTGGAGGCTTTGAAGTACAAACACAAGAGTAAAGAGAAACATAATAAGATAAATACAAGAGAGCAATCTGAGACGATTTCATGCAGATTCATTATAAGGATAAGAGTTTGCATTCAAAGAGAGAGAGAGATGAAACAAGTCTTCCCTGAGAAGTATGTCAGCAGGTGTCATAGAAGGAATCAAGGAAGATGGAGGAACCTGGAGTGACATTTGCCACGTGATGATGGTCTTTGAAGGAGAAATGGAAGAGAAGGGAAGGAGTGGGGGAGGGGGGAAGGGGAGCAGGTGTCACTTGAGCTTCACTTTGAGTTCATGCAGAGTCAGGTGAGCTGAACCAGAGTAACTTGTACTAAATGAACTTTCCGACCAGAGCCAGGAAGTCAAGGAGTATGAACGAATATGCTATCAGTGCTGGAAGAGGCTAGCAAGGAGGCTGTGTCATTGGAAGGGAGCCTATTTCCCTCTCTGGTTGCTGATAGCTCCAGGGGCTTGCCTTAATACGCTTTCTCTGCCCAGCCTCCAGTGCCTTCCTGCTTTCTAGACATAGATAGCAGCCTAATGCCTGGGGACCACGCCACAGGAAGTTGAACCAGTGTGGACAACAAGAATGGGACTGAACTTATTCCTCGATATATTTCATATTTCCACCCTGCCATCCCCACCCATCTCAATGACTCTGAACTTCCAGGTGCTATTGTTCAAAATGGGGTATCCATCCCCGACTGATCCCGGCAGCCCCCAAACTGCCCACCCCTTCTTTTGTGGTCTCTGACCTCCGTCTCCAGGCTTTTTCTTTCTTACCCTTTCCACCTTCTGGCTCTCACTGAATCCTGGCTTCCTCCTGATGATGCATCCTCTCCAGCACCAGTCGCACTTTGACTCCTACTGTTCCACTCACTGGTCACCTACACTTTTGTACCACATTCATGTTTATGGACTCTGAAATGTCTTCTTCTGGTTATAATCTATTATCATTCCATGTTTCCATTTGCCTTGCATTCTTTGTCCTCACCATGATCTTTAATCCTTCCAGTCCTCATTTCTTCCCCAGGCCATCTTCCTTGAAGTGGCTCCACTCTTCATCCATCCCCATCTTGACCCCTTAGTCTCTTACTCTCAAATCCCTTGTCCCTTAATCTTATTGAAGATCTTGCCCTGCAAAACCCCAGCTTTTAATGACTTCCACCATACACTGCCTTTGCTCCTACTCATGGGCTGCTGAACAAAGATGGAGAAAATCATGAAACTGTGCTGACCAAGTCCACTACTAGCCCACAACCAAGCCCTTACTGTGGCAAGACAATCCTTGCCTAATTACCTTTTCATCCCTCCTCAAACCTTCCACAGATCTCCCTACCCCACCCTCCAATCTATGAACCTTGCCTCATATTTTAGAAAAAAAAAACGGAGGCCATTCACAGACAGTTCTCTCGTCTCTCCTGTTTCCCAGCTCACATTGCTCAGATGCCTTCTGCTACTATCTTTTCCTTCAACCCTGTTTCACCTGAAGAGGGTGCCTGTCTCTTTTCCCACATAAACAGTTTCTTCTCTATGCCCAAGCGATCCTGTTCCATCCCATCTTCTCCGACAGATCTCTGCCTCCCTCTACTGTCCCTACTCTGTCATTAGTCTTTGGTTGCTTACTGTCTACTGATTGCTTCTCTGTTGCCTCCAAACATGCCCATCTCTTCCACATCCTTAAAAAAGCCTCCCTTGAGCTGTCTGTCCCTGCTAGCAATCATCCTGTCTTTCCCTTACCTTTTGTGACTAAATTTATTGATGAGGTCATCTAAAAGGGGTTCCTCCTAATCTTTGCAGTCTAGCTTCCGACCTCATTACTCCACAAAAACTGCTCTTTCCAGTAACTAATGATGTCTTAATTGTCAAATCTGATGACTCCATCCTCCACCTTCTTGATCTCTGTGCAGTCTTTGGCACTGCTGATTACCCTCTTCTCCTGAATACTCTCTTCTATCTAGGCTTTTGTTTTTCTTCCTACCTTTCTGATCTCTCCTTTGTCTCCTTTGCTGGATCTTCATCCAGGTCATACTTGTTAACCCTAGGTGTTCCCCATTGACTCTTTTCTCTTCTCCCTCTAGACTGTTTCATTTGATGATCTCATCAACTCCTATGGATTCATGATCATCTCTACACAGCCCAGCCTTCATCTGCCTCCTGAATACAGTCTCACACCTCCAACTGCCTATTGGACATCTGGAGCTGGATGTCCTGTAGACATCTTAAACACGATATGTCCACCAGAACTCAGAGACCATTTTAAGGATGCACAGGAGGTAGGAATTAATTGAAGTTATTATGCTAGACATTTGCAAGGAGAACATTAATGGAGCAAGTTGCAAGAGAAGGACCATAGGCATACAGAATTAGCATAATCCAAAATCTCCGACTCGGAATGCATCATAGTACTGACATACAGATAGGATTGTATGACTGGCAAGACAGAATTCAGGTGGGGTGTGTACAAGGTGATAGGAATGGTAAATTAAAAACAACTGAGGCAGGACAGCAGTAAGAACACTGGCTTGGGTTCAAATCCTGGGTGATGCTTACCAATAGTGAAACCTTGAGTAAGTCACTTCACCTCCCTAGACCTATTACCTCGACTACAGAATTATGTTGGGCCAGATGGTGTAAGAGGCTCCTTTCCAGTCCAGGTCTAATGCAAGGCAGCCCTTCTATTCCTCCCTAATTGTTTCCCTCTCTCAATCCCCAAAGAAGTTATTCTAACCCTTCTATTCCCTTCTGAAGTCTCCCACAACTCCTTGTGGCTTCCCCATACCCAAGAGCTCACCTTACTTTATTGAAAAATTGAGGTCATTTGAGGTGAACCCCATCTTCATCTCAAAACCCCTTGACAGGGGTGGAGCCAAGATGGTGGAGTAAAAGCAGTGACTTGCTTGAGTTCTCCTCCAAACCCCTCCAAATACCCGTAAAAAATGGCTCTAAACAAATTCTAAAGCAGCAGAACCCACAAAAAGACAGAGTGAAACAAATTTCCAGCCCAAGACAGCCTGGATGGTTGACCAGAAAGGTATACCATGCCAGGCAGGGAGAGGAACACAGTTCAGCGTGGGTGCGCAGGCATAACCCAGTCTCAGTGAACCTGAAGCAGGCCTCAGAGGACTGAATCACAGACAGCTGTGGCAGTATCCAGACTTCTCTGGTCAGTAGGAAGGTCACTAGGAAAAGTCTGTATCTGTGGCGAGAGAGAAGCTCAGTCCCAGCCCCAGTCCTCAAGCACAGCCTTCGGACTGTGGCTGCTTCCAGAGCTTCCAGCCCACAGACTGAGGGGGAATCAAGTGGCTGATCAGAGGGGGATTGCACGGAACTCTTTGCTGATGCAGGATTCTCTTACTTTGCCCGTGCTTGGATCTGGGTCACAGTTCTGGGTGGCAATCCTGGGGCAAGGAGGAGCACTGGTGTGGTGGAGCTTATAGTGAAGGCGGAGAGGAAATCCTCCTCACAGTTTCAAGACAGAAAAGAGTGCTTGTGGTCACTCGTAGTCCAGAGCACAGGACAGGAAAGGAGTAAACACCTCACCCTTGATCATACCACCCTGGAAGAACTGAAAGTTTACAGGTCCTTAGAAGTATCTCTTAAAACAGCTGCACAAAACCCCCGAAGCTTGGGACAGTACATTCTCCACACTAGAAGCAGACACCTACCTTAACAAAGAGTTTATAACTCAAGTAATTGGCTCAAGTAACATGAGCAAACTTCACAAAAAAAAAGAAAGAAAGAAAGAAAGAAAGAAAGAAAGGCAGACCATAGAATCTTTCTTTGGTGACAAAGAAGATCAAAACATACAACCAGAAGAAGACAACAAAGTCAAAGTTCCTACATCCAAAGCCTCCAAGAAAAATGTGAATTAGTCCCATGCCATGGAAGAGCTCAAAAAGGATTTTGAGAAGCAAGTAAGAGAAGTAGAGGAAAAACTGGAAAGAGAAATGAGAATGATGCAAGAAAATCATGAACAATAAGTCAACTGCTTGCTAAAGAAGACCCAAAACAATACTGAAGAAAATAAGACCTTAAAAAAATGGCCTAACCCAAATGGCAAAAGAGGTCCAAAAAGCCAATGAGGAGAAGAATGCCTTAAAAAGCAAAACTGACCAAATGGAAAAGGAAGTTCCAAAGCTTACTGAAGAAAATACTTCCTTAAAAAGTAGAATGGAGCAATTGGAAGCTAGTGACTTTATGAGAAGTCAAGACACTGTAAAACAAATTCAAAAGAATGAAGAAATAGAAAACAATGTGAAATATCTCATTGGAAAAACATCTGACCTGGAAAATAGATCCAGGAGAGAGAATTTTAAAATTATTGGACCATCTGAAAGCCATGATAAAAAAAAAAAAAAAGAGCCTAGACGTCATCTTTCAAGAAATTCTCAAGGAAAACTGCCCTGATATTTTAGAACCAGAGGGCAAAACAGAAATGGAAAGAATCCACCAGCCCAGAGGAGCAGTGGCTAACAGCAGTGTTTGCATAAAAAGCAGAGGAAAACTGGAAATACTGAGGAAAAAATACTTTAGGCTTCTGTATGGTAATGACTCTCAGGGTCCTGCAGAGAGGCAACATCTAAAGAGAACACCATGAGCACTCTAAGAAGTGATCGAAAGTCTTCCATCTGTTCCAGGCTTCCAGGAGCCAAGATGGCAGAGTAAAAAGGTGGTTGCTCTCACCCTCCCCTATCAACCTCTGAAAGCCCAGAAAATATCACCCCAGGAGAAAGCCTGGAACAGCTGAACCAGAAGAAAGATTGGGAGCAGCAGTGCGGTAGCCCAGGTAGCTTGAGGGATTAACAGGAAAGGCCCCTCTTGCCCTGGGGGAAAGGGAGCAGTACAGAACGGGAGGCACCCCAGCCAGCTAGCAGAAAGCCCCATTTTAGCACATCAGTAGGAGATACTGAAAGCCAAATGGTGGAGCAGGCAAACATCAACACCTGAACCTCTGAGTGCCTCAGGGAGGACAGGGGAACCAGTGGAAACCAGCCCAGAAAACTACCAGGTGCCTCAGCATTCTACAGCAAATGGGTACCCCAGTGCCTCAGCAAAAATAAGGGAAGAAGCACTACAAAGGGCCCCAGTCAGATAAACACCCTGCAGCATCCATCTGAAAGGAGCTGAAGAAAGCAAAAGGAAAGGAAAAGCAGGCAACCTAGAGTTGCCCGAGAGTTCCAGTCTTGCTGATTCCAGCCCAACACCAGGTAAGCTGCCAGAACCCTATAGCCTCCAATTGCCAACATCGGAGGCCCCAGCACACAAAGCCAGTGACCAAGACCTAGGCTCCCAACACGAGAAGCTTGGGTCAGTGCCCTCTGCTCCCCAGCAGAAGAACTCAATCTCTTGAAAGGCTAGGGAATAAGCAAACACCAAGAGCAAAAAGAAACATATCATAGTTTCGTATTAAGAGAAGAGTGAAGATCAAAGCAGAAATTCTGAAGAAGACAACACTGTCATCAAACCCACATCTGCAAGCTCAAAAAGGGAATATGAACTGGTCTGAAGCCTAAAAAGCCTTCTTAGAAGGGAAGAAACAGTAAGGGTAAAGGGGAAGAAAAGGGAAAGGACTAATAGAAGGAGGTGGGACTGAGGGAGGCGGTAATCAAAAGCAAAACACTAGTGAGGAGGGAAAAGGAGAAAGGAGAAAGAAAAGCATAAACGGGGGCAAAAGGATGGAGAGAAAGACACAGATAGTAATCATAACTGTGAATGTGAATGGGATGAACTCTCCCATAAAACAGAAGAGGATAGCAGAGTGGATTAAAAACCATAATCCTACAATATGTTGTTTAGAGGAAACACATTTGAAAAAGAATGACACACACAGGGTAAAAGCAAAAGGCTGGAGCAGAATACATCATGCTTCAGCTGAAGTAAAAAAAGCAGGGGTAGCAATCCTGATCTCAGACAAAGCAAAAGCAAAAATAAATCTTATCAAAAGAGATAAGGAAGGAAAGTACATCCTGCTAAAAGGCACCATAGACAATGAAGTAATATCATTACTAAACATATATGCACCAAGTGGTGTAGCATCTAGATTCTTAGAGGAGAAGTTCAGGGAGTTACAGGAAGAAATAGACAGCAAAACTATACTAGTGGGGGACCTCAACCTCCCCCCTCTGAACTAGATAAATCTAACCACAAAATAAACAAGAAAGAAGTCAAGGAGGTGAATAGAACATTAGAAAAGATAAGTATGATAGACCTCTGGAGAAAACTGAATGGGGATAGAAAAGAATATACTTTTTTCTCAGTGGTACATGGCACATACACAAAAATTGACCGTGTACTAGTGCATAAAAACCTCACAATGCAATGCAGAAAGGCAGAAATATTAAATGCATACTTTTCAGATCATGATGCAATAAAAATTATATGTAATAAAGTGCCATGGAAAGATACACTAAAGAAATAATTGGAAACTAAATAATCTAATCCTAAAAAATGAGTGGGTCAAACAAGAAATCATAGAAACAATCAATAACTTCATTCAAGAGAACGACAATAATTAGACAACATACCAAAACTTATGGGATGCAGCAAAAGCAGTTCTTAGGGTAAGTTTTATATCTCTAAATGTTGACATAAATAAAATAGAAAAAGAGGAGATCAATGAATTGGGCATACATCTAAAACAACTTGAAAGAGAACAAATTAAAAATCCTCAATTAAACACAAAATTAGAAATATTGAAAACCAAAGGAAAAATTAAGAAAATTGAAATTAAGAAAACTGTTGAACTAATAAATAAAACTAGGAGCTGGTTTTATGAAAAAACAATAAAATAGATAAACCTTTGGCTAATTTAATTTAAAAAAAAAAGAAGAAAACCAAATTACTTGTATCAAGAATGAAAAAGGTGAATCTACCACCAAGGAAGAGGTAATTAAAACAATAATTAGGAACTATTTTGCCCAACTGTGTGCCAACAAACTTGACAATCTTAGTGAAATGGACACGTATTTACAAAAATATAAATTGCCCAGATTAACAGAAGAGGAAGTAAAATACTTAAATAACCCCATCTCAGAAAAAGAAATTGAACAAGCCACTGATGAACTCCCTAGCAAAAAATCTCCAGGGCCAGATGGATTTACAAGTGAATTCTATCAAATATTTAAAGAATAATTAATTCCAATACTATATAGACTATTTGGGAAAATAGGTGAAGAAGGAATCTTACCTAATTCTTTTTATGATACAAATATGTGCTGATACCTAAACTGGGAAGAGTCAAAACAGAGAAAGAAAATTGTAGATCAATTTCCCTAATAAATATAGATGCAAAAATTTTAAACAGAATATTAGCAAATAGATTACAGCAACTTATCACAAGAATAATACATTGTGACCTGGTAGGATTTGTACCAGGAATGCAGGGCTGGTTCAATATTAGGAAAACTATCAGCATAATTGATCATATCAACACCAAAACTAACAGAAATCACATGATCATCTCAATAGATGCAGAAAAAGCTTTTGACAAAATACAACACCCATTCCTATTAAAAACACTAGAGAGCATAGGTATAAATGGAGTCTTCCTTAAAATAATAAATAGCATCTACCTAAAACCTTCAGCAAGCATTAAATGTAATGGGGACAAACTAGAAGCATTTCCAATAAGATCGGGGGTGAAACAACGATGTCCATTACCACCACTGTTGTTCGATATCGTACTGGAAACATTAGCTTTAGCAATAAGAGAAGAAAAAGAAATTGAAGGTATTAGAATAGGCAAAGAGGAAACAAAGCTATCACTCTTTGCAGCTGATATGATGTTATACTTAGAGAATCCCAGAGAATCAAGTAAAAAACTATTTGAAATAATAAACAACTTTAGCAAAGTTGCAGGCTATAAAATAAACCCACATAAATCATTGGCATTTCTATATATTACCAACAAAGCCCAACAGCAAGAGATAGAAAGAGAAATTCCATTTAAACTTACTGTAAACATTATAAAATATTTATGGAGCCTACCTCCCGAAACAAACCCAGGAACTATATGAACAGAATTACAAAACACTTGTCACACAAATAAAGTCAGATCTAAATAATTGGAAAAAACATTAGTTGTTCATGGGTAGGCTGAGCTAATATAATAAAAATGACAATTCTACCTAAGCTAATTTACTTATTCAGTGCCATACCAATCAAACTACCAAAAATTACTTTATAGAGTTAGAAAAAATAATAACAAGATTCATTTGGAAGAACAAAAGGTCCAGAATATCAAGGGAACTAATGAAAAGAAATGCAGGGGAAGGTGGCCTAGACATTCCAGATCTTAAATTATATTATAAAGCAGCAATCATCAAAGCTGCTTGGTATTGGCTAAGAAATAGAGTGGTGGATCAGTGGAATAGGTTAAGTATGCAGGACACAGTAGTCAATGACTATAGTAATCTATTATTTGATAAACCCAAAGACCCCAGCTTCTGGGATAAGAACCCACTCTTTGGAAAAAAAACTGCTGGGAAAACTGGAAAAAAGTATGGCAGAAACTAGCAATAGATCAAAATCTCACACCATATACCAAAATAAAGTCAAAATGGATTCATGATTTAGATATAAAGGCTGACACTATAAGCAAACTGAGAGGGCAAGGAATAGTTTACCTATCAGATCTATGGAGAACAGAAGAATTCATGACCAAACAGGAGATAGAGAACATTACAAAAAGCAAAATGCATAACTTTGATTACATTAAATTGAAAAGTTTTTGCCTAAAGCCAATGCAACTAAGATTAGAAGGAAGGCAGAAAGTTGGGAAAGAATTTTTACAACCAGTTCCTCTGATAAGGGCCTCAATTCTAAAATATATAGAGAATTAAGTCAAATTTATAAGAATACAAGCCATTCCCCAATTGATAAATGGTCAAAGGATATGAACAGACAGTTCTCAGATGAAGAAATTAAAGCCATCTATAGTCATATGAAAAAATGCTCTAAATCACTATTGATTAGAGAAATGCAAATCAAAACAACTCCAAGGTACCACATCACACCTGTCAGATTGGCCAAAATGACAAAACAAGAAAATGATAAATGTTGGAGAAGATGTGGGAAAATTGGAACCCTAATGCATTGTTGGTGGAGTTGTGAAATGATCCAACCATTTTGGAGAGCAATTTGGAACTATGCCCAAAGGGCTATAAAAACGTGCATACCCTTTGACTCAGCAATAGCACTCCTAGGGCTATATCCCAAAGAGATCATACAAATGGGAAAAGGACCCACATGTACAAAAATATTCATAGTAGCTCTTTTTGTGGTGGCAAAGAATTGGAAATTGAGAGGATGCCCATCAACTGGGGAATGGCTGAACAAGTTGTGGTATATGAATGTAATGGAATACTATTGTGCTGTAAGAAATGATGAACAGGCTGCCTGCAGAAAAACCCCGAAAGACTTGTATGGTCTGATGCTGAGTGAAGTGAGCAGAACCAAGAGAATGTTGTACACAGTAACAGCTATGTTGTGTGATGACTAATATTGATAAACTTAACCCTTCCCAGCAATTCAAGGATCTAAGACATCTCCAAAGGCCTCATGATGGAAAATGCTATCCACATCCTAAGAAAGAACTATGGAATTTTAATGCAGATCGAAACATACTATTTGCTATTTTTTTTCTCTTCTGTTGAGTTTTGTTTCCTCTTTCTGGTATTTCCTCCTATTGGTTCTATTCTTACCTACAACATCACTGATGTGAAAATATGTTTAATAGGAATGTATATGTATAGACTATATCAGATTATGCGCCTTCATGGTGAGAGTGGTGGGGAGGAAGGGGGAGAAAAATTTTAAACTCAAAAGCATATGGATGTGATTGTTGATAAATCAAAAGAAATTAATAAAAAAAAAGAAAGAATCCACCGATCACCTCCTGAAAGAGATCCCCAAAAGAAAACTCCTAAGAATATTGTAGCCAAATTCCAGAGTTCCCAAGTAAAGGAGAAAATATTACAAGCAGCCAGACAGAAACAATTCAAGTATTGTTGAAACACAGTCAGGATAACACAAGATTTAGCAGCTTCACTGCAGGGCTTAGAATAGAATATTCCAGAGGGCAAAGAAGATAGGATTACAACCCAGCATCACCTACCCAGCAAAAGTAAGTATAATTCTTCAGGAGAAAAAATGGATTTTCAGTGAAATAGAGGAATTTCAAGCATTCTTGATGAAAAGACCAGAGCTAAATAGAAAATTTGACTTTCAGATAAAAGACTCAAGTGAAACATGAAGAGGTAAACAGGAAAGAGAAATCATAAGAGACTTATTAAGGTTGAACTGTTTACATTCTGCATGGAAAGATGATTTTTGTAACTCATGGATCCTTTGTCAGTATTAGAGTAGTTGGAGGAAAAAAATTATATGCATGCATGTATATATATATATATATATATACATATATATGTATATATATGTATATATATACAGAGAGAGAGAGAAGGCACAGGGTGAGTTGAAGATGAAGGAGTGATATCTGGAGAATAAAATTAAGAGGTGAGAGAGGATTATATGGGGAGAGGAAGAAAGGCAGAGGTAGAGTGGGGTAAATTATCTCACATAAAACAGAAAAAAGAGGCTTTTACAGTGGAGGGGAAACAAAGGAAGGTGAGAGGGAATGAGTGAATCCTATCCTCATAGGATTTGGCTTAAGGGGGGAATAACATACACATTCATTTGGGTGTGGAAATCTATCTTGCCCTACAGGAAAATAGGGGGGAAGGGGACAAGAGAGCAGGAGGATGATAGAGGGGAGGGCAGATTGGGGGAGGAGGTAATCAGAAGCAAACACTTCTAAGGAGGGACAGGGTCAAAAGAGAGAATAGAATAAATAGGGGGGCAGGATAGGATGAAGGGAAATATACCTAGGTTTTCACAACATGACTATTACGGAAGTGTTTTGCATGACTACACATGTATAACCTGTATCGAGTTGCTTGCTTTCTCAATGAGGGTAGGTGGGGAGGGAGAAAGGGAGAAAATTTGGAACCCAAAGCTTTAAAAACAAATGTTAAAAAAAAATGTTTTCACATGCAACTGGGAAATAAGATATACAGGCAATGGGGTACAGAAATCCATCCTGCCCTACAGGAAAATTGAGTGGGAAGGGGATAAGAGAAGGGGGGGAGAGATAGAAGGGAGGGCAGATCAGGGGAAGGGGTATTCAGAGTGCATGCCATCTTGGGGTGGGGGGAGGGATGAGATGGGGAGAAAATTTGGACCTCAAAACCTTGTGGAAGTGAGTGTTGGAAACTAAAAATAAATTAATTAAAAAAAACAAAAACCCTTGACATCTCCTGCTCTTTCCTCCCATTGTCTCCTGTCTTCTCCAGCAGATCGTATCTTCAGTTATTTCTCCTGGTCAAACTCCATATCAATTGGTTCCTTCCCTACCACATCCAAATATGCCCACATCTCCTCTGTTTGGGAAAAACAAAAAAACAAGACACCAAATCTGCATGAGATCCTATCATCTCCTCAAGCTCTTGTCCTATATGTCTCTCTTTCTCAGCAGAACTGGAGAAGTTCACATTCCCTGTCTCTACTTGGGTCTCACTCGCTACTCAAACCTTAGCACTGTCTTCTGACCTCATCACTCTATTGAGTCACATCATTCCCTGGAAAGTGACTAGTGATTTAATTGCTAAATCTGACAATCTTTTCTCAGTGCTTGGCTTTCACCTGTCTGCTGCATTTGACGTTGATGACCATACGTGTCTGGAGCCTTTGTCCTTTCTGGGTTTTTGTCACCTGGCCCTCTTCTGGATGGCCTGACTGACCTCTCCTTTCTGACTTTCCTTTTCTGCCTCATTATTCACCTCATGCCCTGGAATGTTGAACATTCCAACAGGCCTTTCCTGGGCCCTCCTTCTCTACCCAGCTCTCATGTATCTAACTGTCATCTCTCTACTGCTGGACTGGAGTCCCACATCATCAACTGCCTATTGGACATTAGAACACATAGACTTACACGCAACATGTCTAAAACTGAATTACTCTTCTCTCTAAACCTTCTCCTTTTCCCAATGACCTTTTTGTTCTATCCGAGGCACCCCATGCTTCCAATACCCCAGGTTCGTAACCTCAGCACTAACCCGGCCTTTCCCTCTGGACCTACATGCCATCGGCAAATCTCGCTGTTTCTACCTCCACCTCTCTCTCATCACCTCCCTCCCTCCCTCTTCCTCTATCTTTCTCATCCCTCCTCCCATCTCTCTCCTCCCTCTCTCCCTTACTCTCCTCTTATGGACCTGGTACTCACTCACACAAGCAATTCTCTTCATTCAGATTCTCCTACATGATTACAACCTATTTGGTGTCCCTACCTCATCTCTTTCCCCTACAGCCTATCCTACACACAGCTCCCAAAGTCATTTTATTTTTAATTTTTCAGGCAACAGGTGTTTTAAAAACGAATCTGCTCCTTCCTCTGCCCTTCCCAGTTAACCTCGTCAC
>NW_020939795.1:0-1065 GCF_900497805.2 Vombatus ursinus | reverse complement strand
ACTTCAATATAAAGTTAAAAGTCAAGAAATAGACTGGGAAAATGAGCAAACAACAAAAATAAACTGATTGTAGAAAATTACTATGGTGACAGGGAAGATCAAGACACATATTCAGAAGACAATGAAGTCAAAGCCATTCCACACAAAACTTCAAAGACAAATGTAAATTGATAAGAGGACCAAAAGAATTCCTAGAAGAGCTCCAAAAGCATGTTAAAATTTTAATAAGAGAGGGAGTGGAAAAATTGGGAAAAGAAATGAAAGTGATGCAAGAAAATTATGAAGAGATTTGACAGCTTGCTAAAGGATGCACAAAAATGCTGAAGAAAATAACTCCTTGACAAACAGAATTGCTCAAATGATTAAAAAAAGAACAAAAATCCACTGAAGAGAAGAACTCCTTAAAAACCAGAATTGGCCTAATGGAAAAAAGAAGAAGTACAAAAATTCACTGAAAAAAAGAACTCCTTAAAGTGTACAATTGGTCAAGTGGAAAAGGAGGTACTAAAGCTCCTGAACAAAATAATTCCTTAAAAACTAAAATTGAGCAAATAGAGGGTAATGACTCCATAAGGCATCAAGGAATACTAAAAGAAAATCAAAAGAATGAACAAAAATAGAAGATAAAGAAATATCTCACTGGAAAAATATATGATCTGTCAACTACTTTGAGGAAATATAATTTTAAAAAAATATTAGATTAGGCAGAAAAGGAAAATAGCAAATGATGGAGGAGCTGTGGAGGGGATGAGGCATTCATGCATTGTTGGTGGAGTTGTGAACTGATTCAACCATTCTGTAGAGCAATTCAGAACTATGCCCAAAAGGCTACAAAAGCATGCATATCCTTTGACCTAGAAATACCACACTATGTCTATATCCCAAAAGAGATTTTAAAAAGTAGCTATATGTACAAAAATATTAATAGCAGCTCTTTTCTGGGGGCAAAGAATTGGAAATTGAGGGGATGCCCATTAATTTGGGAGTGGCTGAACAAATTGTGTTATGTAATTATGATAGAATACTATTGTGCTATAAGAAATGATAAGCAGAATGCTCTCACAA
>NW_020939794.1:0-1035 GCF_900497805.2 Vombatus ursinus | reverse complement strand
TTTATCTATGTCCTTTTCACCTCATTCCTTCCTTCTCTCTGTCTTGTATCTCTGCATCAATGGATGTGTCTCTGTGTCTGTCTCTCTCATTTCTACTCTCATTGCTTTTCGTCTCCTCTCTTTGTCTCTCCCTCTCTCCTTCTCTATCTTTCCTCCTCTCTTTCTGTCTCTCCATCCATCCTTCACTCTCTCCTTTTTCAATCTATCCTTATGTTTTCCACAATCTCTCTCTTCTAATTCTTCTCTATCTCCCATTTCCATCTCCATCATTATATTTCTTCCCCTGTTTCTCTGTTTGCCTTCACTTCTTCTCTTGTGCTCTGAATTCCTGTCTCACCCATTTTTGTCTGCCATGCTACATCTCTTTCTTTCCTTCCTTGTCTGTTTCTCTGTGTCTCCCCTGGGTCTCTGTCTCTTTCTCTCTCCATGACGGGAGCTGGCTTGCTATCTCTCCCTATGTCTCAATTTCTATCTCTCTCTCACTCCCTATTTACTTTTTCCTCTACCTTGCTTTCTCCCATAGGCTTTGTTTCATTTTCCCTGCCTACCTACTCCTCCACCTCTACCTCCTCCTCCTCCTCCTCCTTCTATCTCTCTCTCTCTTTGTTTCACTATCTCTCTCTCTGTCTTTCTTTCTCTCTTTCTCTCTCTATTTCCCTCTCTTTCTCTCTCCTGATTGTTTTTTTCTACGTCTCTTTTAGTTCCAATTCTACGCTATCTAAGTATCCTCTCTATCATAATTCTCTCTCACAACTTACAAATCTTTTTCTACTCATTTCTGTTTTCCTGTCTTTTTGTCTGCCTCTCCTGCTGTCCCTCTCCATGCTCCATGTTTCATTTCTGCCTCCTGAATTCTTGTCTCTAACTCTCCCTCCCTTCTTTTTCCTTTTCTTTCTTTTTCCCCTTCTCACCGTATCTCTTCTTCGCCATCTCATTCTCACTTTCTCTCTTTGTCTCTCTGGCTCTTTCCATTCTCTTTCTCTTTTTCCCTTTCTCTTCATTCCTTCTTTTTCTCTGTCTTGTCTCTCTTCCTCA
>NW_020939793.1:0-12457 GCF_900497805.2 Vombatus ursinus | reverse complement strand
GTTTTATTTTAAAAAAAGAAAAAAGAGGAAGAAAAGAAAATAATTTAGCAAATCCAATAAGTACATCAAAACATATATTACATACAATGTTCCAAATCCATGGAACCCTTTACTTCTTCAAAGAAGTAGAAGTGGATGCCTTAAAATATTTCCATTTTTGATGCCAATTTTTTTCTTTATTCTTTTCAACATTTATTTTAGGTTTTTAAGTGCAATTTTATTAATAATTTTGGTTTTTTATCACTTAACTTTCTCTCTGAATTCCCTTGTCTCCTCCATTCTACAGAATCTTCCCATATACAATTTTATTAGGAAAAAAAGGAAAGAGGGAAATATTTGCAAAATTACTACATCAAAATATTGAAATAATATCCAATATTCTTCACCATGGTACTCTAAACTCTGCAAAGTAGTGGGGGACAGGTACCCCTCATATATTCTTTTTGTCCATGCTTGTTTTTTTGTAATTTTATGACATTCATTTTCCAGTTTTTTTGGTTGTTTTTTCCATTTATATATATAAAATGCCATTATAGTCATTATGTATATTTCTTTAAAGATCTGCTTACTTCACTTTTGATTAGTTCATGTAAATTTTGTGAAGAACTTTTTAAAATGATTAATAATCTCAGCTGAAACATATTATTCTATGGACCTGACAAGACACAGTGTATGTTTTCACAAGAGATCAAGTTAATGAGAACTGGCAGTGTCAAGAGTAGATTTTGATGACTTCAATGACTAAAAGAAATTGGTCATTCTAGGGTGAAAGATATATATTAGTGTATTGGAACAAAGGGTTGAATAACTAGTGTGGCACCAACTCATGAAGGGCCATTAAAAAAAGAGGTAAAAACTTGTAGATTTGTTAGGATAGGAAACTATGAGCCTTTGAAGGCTTTTTAACAATATAATAAACCTACGAGTGAAAGATTAGTCAGAAAACTTTATGTTGGGAACAGAACAACCTATAGGTAAGAAAGGCAACTAGACTGGTGTTACAAGTTTAAATTATTGAAATAGGGTAGTGACATTGGGAAAAGGAAGGAAGAAATGAATATGACATTTTGAAGGAAAAATAGTGGAGTTTAATGATTGAATAGATCTAGGAAATTATTTCAATTTTTAAAACTTAGAAGACTAAGGTGATTATGTGTAATCCCCTTGGATTATATGTAATTGCATATAATTTCAAATATATGTTTGACTAATATTGCCCTTCTTCTTTCATTATATTTTAAATGTTATATAGGATAGTTCTCTAATATGGGGGAGAGTGAGAGACACGGGTAAAATTGAGTGGTATAAAACCAATGTATTTCAATAAAATCTTATTTTAAAATGAATGCTGTAAAATCACAAAGAAAAAGTTTGGTGCAAAAATCAAAATATGAGAATATGCTTCCTCCCCTTTTGAAAAAGTAGGAGGTTTAATGAATATGGAAAATTGCATGTAAAAGTATATATTTCTGATGTACTGATTGCTCTAACACTATTGACTAAAGACTGTTCCTTGCATAGGAAGGAAATGACAGATTACAATTTCACTCTATGTGAACACATTAAAATTCTTTCCAATGAAGAAGACTGTAACCCATCTTTCTTCCCCTTCTCTGAATGATTCTCATCTAGGTCTCCCCTAAATTTGCCAAACAGAGCCTATTCAATGTACAATCTATGATGGTAACTCATTGTATTGAAAAAAAAAACGAACCAAGAAATTATTAGTAATGAGGAGGCAATATAGTACAATGCCAAATACACCATTCTGTTACCAGATGAACATGGTCTATAGATCTCATGCTTACTTGTGATATCTCAGAAAATTTACTTAATCTCATATGGACCTTAATTTCCTCACTTGTACAAGAAAGAGATTAGACAAAATAGCCTTTCAAATCCCTTCATCTCTAGCCTTATCCTCTTATTAAACAATCTGTCTGTTTTCTCTCCCATCTCTACGATGTTTCTAAATATTTGTGCAAAGAATTTTTCAATATCTCTAAAACTTTGTGCAGAAAAATTCTACATACATAGTTGAACAATTAAATACTTATATGGTTTGCTAAAGGCTTCCTTAGTATCTGTTAGTTTCATGAGTCATCTTGTGACTTTCAAATATTCTCAAAAAGACAAGGTGCTTTGTCTGTTATGAATGAAGCTGAGATTTTATGTTATAGCTAATGATAACACTTACCTGTAAGGTAAGTGGATAGAATATAGGCTTTGAGTCTGTTTGACCTGGGTTCACATTAGACTTCTGACACTAGCTGTGTGACCCTGGACAAATCACTAAGCCTGCTTCCTTCAATTTCCTCATTTGTAAAATGAACTAGAAAAAGAAATGGCAAACAACTCCAGTATCTTTGCCAATTAACTCTTTTGAGTTAATGAAGAGTCTGACACGAATGAAGCAATTGAACGGTAACATTGATAAGACCAAGGATGATTTTCCCCCCTTTATTTTTTCAAAACATTTTCAAGACCCTTCAGAATTACTAATAAAAATGATAGACACCTTGGTGAATCCTTACATAGGGAAAAATAATTTTTAAAAGCCTTTCTAGAAGTATTCAGGTGACAACTGATATAGAGCCTTATTGGGAAGTCCCAAGCCAGCTGCAATGATCTAAAGACTACCCAAAGCTCAAGTTATTCCTAAAATCCTTTAAGTATTCTCATATTGATTTGGTGCTTCTAGAATTATTTCCAAAGAGAGAGTTAATAAAGCAGCTATACTCTTTCCTAATTAGACAACAAATGGAATATTATAACCAATTTTGGATACCTAGAAATGGGGCCAACAACATGAGAAAGGATCTTGGAAACCAAGTCATATGAGGGTCAATTGAAGGAACTGAGTAATTTAAGCTTATAGGAAAGCTAACTGTGAAAACAGAACACAACAAAATAAAATTATTTCTAAACATTAGAATTACCTTCAAATGTGATTACTCTGGGACAAGAACATTTCTGTAATGTTCTGCTTGATAGTTATGCTTTGAATAGAGTACTGAGTACTTCTGAGATTCCTTACAACTGTAATTCATGTGTGTATACACATACATATACACACATACATATATACATACACACATGCATTATATGCACATATATAAACATATGTGTATATACACACATATATATGTTACTATATATATGTATATATATATGTTGGTCTACATTGTGGAAGACATTAAATTTTAAAAAAGTATTTTGGATTATCTCTTTGAGACAATAGGCAGCTACTGATGCTTCTTAGTGAGGTAGAGGCATACTTAGATCTGTGTTTTAATAATAGAAATTTGGCCACAGTGGATTAAGGAGGGGGGGATAGTGGAGTTGGGACCAGTTAAGAAGCTATTGAAATACCAAGAAATGACAAAGGTCTACATTTAGATAGTGACTATGAGAGGAGAAAGAAGTTAGCAAATGCCAAAGATATTGAGGAAATTGTACCAGAAAGATTTAAGTTATTACAAATGGAAGTGTTCATAGGAAGGGTGAATTTAGGAATTTGGGGTATACTGTTTTGTAAAAGTGTCAAAATTCTCACAGGCTGTAAGCAACAGCAAAACTCTTTAGTGTGGCCTGAATCACATTAAAATGGAATTAGGAAATGTTTGACAAAATATACAAAAACACAATGCAACCTAGATAGTGCTACCTTGTAATTTCCTAATTCAATATGGATGCTTCAGGGATCCATTTTATTTAAGTTTGACGTAATGGTTATAGATAGAAGTTTATGGACCATTCAGGTAGTGGTGACACAGGATTTAACCTTAAAAGAAAGATGAGGGCTGGATATATAGATCTGAAAAAAACATTTAAATAGAAATGACACTACTTTCTATAGAAGTTGGTGAAGTCTCCAAAAGAGAGAAAAGGAAGAGAAGAGGGCTAAGGGTACAGCTGTGGAATATGCTTACATAAAGAGAAGTTGCCTTAATTCATGATCCTGGCAAGGATACCAAGAAAGAGGAATCAGACAGTTAGAAAGACAATAAAAGATAGGCAGTTCATGACAATCAACAGGAGGCCTTTTGGGCCTCCTCTGGGCAAATTTCACAGTTTCTCTGGATAAGATTAAGATTTGTTTCTTGAACATGGATGATCTAGATAAAATTTATCAAAACCCCAGAAATGTTTATCTGTTAAGACACTGGTGAGTCAATGTCTATCAAATTGTTCACCAATGAATTTTTTCATACTTGCAATTTATGAGGTAAGATTATATAGTGAAAGAAGGTTAGATACATTTCAGTGAAGAGTATTGTCAAAATACTGAATTATTTACCCCTATTTTTTTGTCTAAGGTCTATCTGGCCTTTAATTAATGTGGCCATGCCTTATTTTTTTATATTACTGTGTAAAATGTATGAATTGGAATAATGGAAGAGTGCAAACAGTTCCAATAGTAGCAATAGGGCAGCTAGGTGGCACAGTGGACAGACACCTGGGCCTAAAGTAAGAAAGACTCAAAAAAGAGTTTAAATCTGGCCTTAGACAATTACTACCTGTTTGACCTTGGATAAATCACTTAACTCTATTTGTCTCAGTTCCTCATCTCTAAAATGTTTGGAGAAGGAAATGGCAAACAATTCTAGTACTTTTGTAAAGAAAACCCCAAATGGAATCATGAAGAGTTGGACATGACCAAAATGACTAAATGAAAACAACAGCAAATAGTTCAATAAGAATAATTGTTACTGAAAATCAACATTCTGTGTGTGTTTGTGTTTGTAGGCTTATCCATATACATTAATCATTGAAATATTGATACAGTAAATAATATAGGTAGAAACTGATGAATAAGCCTAGTTGGTCCCTAGATTTTTCAAAGAAACATAAAATTTCCAATAATCACTTTCAAAAATATGTGAAATTTTGAACTTTCATATTATATGAATAACAAAGAAGTATGGGGCTAGATAAAATCTTGTTTAGGGCAGAAAACAAACCACCCTTATATCAATAACTGCTCATCTCAGTTACTCTTATCAATACCTAAAACAAAATTAACCATGAGTTATGAAAGAATAGAGAAGGAATCAGACCAGTCAAAGAAACTCCACTGAGATTAAAAGTAAAGTTCAAAACTCTAAGATCTATAAAAACACAGCATGCAGCCTAGAAATAACAGCTAACTCTGGGCGGCTTAAGGATATGAGCATAATACCCAAAAGAAAATGAAAGGAAACTAAGAAAAAGTAAGTCTCAAGAAGCCCACTTGTACTGAACTATCATATACCTGGAAACATTGACAGAAGGGGAGTTGTGGTTAATGCAAAGATTGTGAAATTCTAACTACATCCTGTTTCTTTTGTGCTGTTTATTAAAGGGGATACATGACTGCTTGGGATACTGCTGTTCAAGTTTGATTGATGATGACCTCAGTCTCACCTTTTTGAGGTTGGTTCTTTGAAACATTTCTTTTTTATTCACTACAATGATGATACAGTCTCACACAAAGATGCCTTTTTTCGTTGCTGCTGTCTTCTGGTTTTTGTTATTTTCATTCATTTACTTTGGGCTAGTTATTGTATTTTCAAGAGATCTTTTATATCCTTGAAAATCGTTACAGGTGACACCATAACTGGGGTGACATACTTAGTTCTGTTAAGAACTGTTATCCAATCTCTTTCCAAAAAATGACTGATTTAAGATTTAATCAATGAAATCTTAACTTGTTGAAGTTGCAAAGTAGTCTTTTTATGTGGGATAGAGTCATTAATTTTGGTTTTACCTATATGGTGTATAACCAACATAACTTTGTGGGTAGAATATGTCCCCCTTGCAGGTTCATATCCAAAAACATCTCATGTGTGAAATACTATAGATAAAGGTGATTCCTACAAACGTGAGAAGAAACCAAAACATGATCTGAGAAACATCAAAGATTTCCCCCCCCCTGTGTTATTAGGCTTTTCTGTCTCTTTGTGCTGTTTGAAAAAGGATACAGAAGATAATTTATTTTTAAAATACTAATAAAACTAAGGCTGAAGGAAGTTTGGTATGGTAATAAGAACAATTCAATTAATCTACGGTCAGAGGACTTAAATTCAAATTCCTCTTTACTTGACCTTGAGCATGTCACTTAAACTCCCATGGCCTCGATTTTCTCATCTATTAAATGAATGGATTGGACTTGATGTTGTTTTTGGTCTCTTTCAGGTCAAAATCGCAAATGTTATGATCATAATATGATCCTGAGTTCTATATTATTGTTTTATAAGAGTCAGGCTTTCAAAATTACCATTATAAGAAATTATGGTAATAAGTTTAAAATATTTTAATTTTCAAATAATTCCAAATTCTTTGCCAATCCACAGTAGCATTCTCAAGTTAGGTCATATAGACTCCTCACTGAGAAGTTTACAAAAGAGAATTACGGGAATATTGATGTTTAAAGGAGGGCTCCTTCTGAATCCTATTTTTTTAATTAGAAATTTACTTTTTTCCAAATACATGTTAAAAAAATTTTTTCATTATTCTTTTTTTTAAAATCGAGTTTCAAATTCTTTCCTTACCTACCCACTCCCTTCATTGAGAAGGCAAGCAATTCAATATAAATTTGATTTGTGTAGTCATACAAACATATTTCTGTATTAGTCATGTTGTAAAACAAAACATTGACCAAAATAAAAACCCAAGAAAAATAAAGAAAAAAAAGAATATGCTTGGATTTATATTCAGACTCCATCAGTTCTCTCTCTCAGGATGGATAGCGTTTTTCGTCATAAGTCCTTCAGAGTTGTCTTGTAGTGCTGAGAATAGCTAAGTCATTCACAGTTGATCATTCCACAACATTGCCTTTACTGTGTATGATGTTCTCCCAGTTCTACCCATATCACTTTGTGTCAGTTCATATCAGTCTTTGCAGGTGTTTCTGAGAGCATCTAGCTCATCATTTCTTTTAGCATGATAAAAGTCCAGAACAATCATATACCACAAATTGTTCAGCCACTTCCTAATTGATGGGCATCCCTTCAGTTTCCAATTCTTTCTGACATAGTACCTCAGAATTGTTTTAATTTGCATTTTTCAATCAATAGTGAATTAGAGCATTTTCCAAATGACTAACTAAAGCTTTAACTATTTCATCAGAAAACTGACTTTTCACAGTTTTTAATCATTTGGCAACTAG
This sequence comes from Vombatus ursinus, assembly GCF_900497805.2. Taxonomy (NCBI): domain Eukaryota; kingdom Metazoa; phylum Chordata; class Mammalia; order Diprotodontia; family Vombatidae; genus Vombatus; species Vombatus ursinus. Next base: position 5,307 of record NW_020939793.1, on the reverse strand, counting down.
GGAATAGCTTTTTTTTATATAAATCTGACTCTCTCAAAAGAGAGAGAGAGAGACAGACAGACAGACAGACAGATGAGGCCTTTATTAGAGAAAATTGCTTCATTTTTTCCACAGTTATGATTGCTAACTCTATTTCCCTCCATCCTATTTCCCCACTATTTATTCTATTATCTCTCATTTTACCCTATCCCTCATCAAAAGTGATTCGCTTCTGACTACATTTTCCCTAATATGACCTTCCTTCTATCACCCTCCTTTTCTCTTTTCCCCTTCCTCTCTTACTTTCCTGTAAGGTAAGAGATTTCTATACTCAGTTGAGTGTGTATGTTACTCCCTTTTTAAGCCAATTCTAATTAGAGTAAGGTTCAAGTATTCCCCTCCACCTCCCTCATCTTCCTCTCCACTATAAAAGTTTTTTCTTGCCTCTTATATGAGATAATATACCCCATTCTAGCTCTCTCTTTCCCTTTTCCCAGTGCTTTCCTCTTTCTCACCCTTTAATTTTTATGTATCATTCCATCATATTTAACTTACAGCTGTGCCATCTGTCTATATATACTCCTTCTATCTGCCCTAATAATGAGAAAGTTCTTATGAGTTACAAGTATCATCTTCCCATGTAGAAATATTAAGTTTAATCTTATTAAACTTAATCTTATTAAGTACCTTATTATTTTAATTTATTGTTTACCTTTTTATTCTTCTCTTGAATCTTGTATTTGGAAGTCAAATTTTCTATTCATTTTTTTCTGATTTTTTCATCAAGAATACTTGTAAGTCTTATATTTCATTGAATTTCCATTTTTCCTCTGAAGGATAATACTCACTTTTGCTGGCTACGTGAGTCTTGGTTGTAATCCTAGAAACTTTGTTTTCTGGAATGTCATATTCTAAGTCCTCTGTTACTTTAATGTGGAAGCTGCTAAATCTTGTATTAATCTGTCTGTGGTTACATGATACTTGAATTGTCCTTGCAATATTCTCTTCTTGACTTGTGAGGGGTCTGGAATTTGGCTATAATATTCCTTGGAGTTTTCATTTTGAGATCTCTTTCAGAAGGTGATCTGTGATCCTTTCAATTTCTATTTTGCCCTCTGATTTTGGGATATTCAGGCAGTTTTCCTTGATAATTTCTTGAAAGATGTTCTTTTTGATCATGACTTCAGGAAGTCCATTTTTAAAAATTATTTCTCCTGAATCTATCTTCCAGGTCAGTTGTTTTTTCCAATGAGATATTTCACATTGTCTTCTATTTTTCATTCTTTTGGTTTTATATTATTGTTTCTTGATGCCTCATAGAGTCCTTAGCTTCCACTTGCTCCATTCTAATTTTTAAGGAATTATTTTCTTCAGTGAGGTTTTGTACTTCCTTTTCCATTTGCCCAATTTCATTTTTTAATGAGTTCTTTTCTTCAGTGAATTTTGTGCCTGTTTTTTCATTTGGCCAATTTTGCTTTTAAAGGACTTCTTCATTTGGTCAATTGTGCTTTTCATTCTTCTCACTGGATTTTTTTTCTTCTTTTACCATTTGGCCTAGTTTTTTTTTTTTTTAGTTGTTATTTTCTTCAGTATTTTTTGTCTCCTTTAACAAGCTGTTGACTCTTTTTTTCATGTTTTTCTTGCATTATTCTCATGTCTCTTCCCAATTTATCCTCTACCTCTTTTGCTTGATCAAAATCCTTTTGGATCTCTTTCATGGCCTGAGACTAATTCATATGTTTTCTTGTAGGCTTTGGATATAGGAACTTTGACTTTGTTGTCATCTTTTGAATGTGTTTTGCTCTTCCTTGTCATCATAGTAACTTTCTATACTGAGAATATTTTGTATTGTTTGCTCATTTTTCCAGCCTGTTTCTTGACTTTTAACTCCTTGCTAAGGTGGAACTCTGTTTCCAGTGTGGAGGGCAAACTGTCCCAAACTTTAGGAGTTTTGTGCAGCCATTTTCTGAGATACTTCTAGATACCTGAAAGTTTTCAGATCATGAAAGGTGGTATGATCCAAGGAGAGGTGTGTTTACTACTTTCCAGGCCTGTGCTCTGGTCTGTGAATGACCTACAAGCACTCTTTTCTGCCCTGTAACAGGGATGAGGGTCCCCCCTCCACTGCAACTGCAAGCTCAGGACTGTTAGTACTCCTCCTTGTCTGGGAACTGCCACTTCAGGTTGTGACCCAGATTGATTTTGGGCAAAGCAACAGAGTCCTACCCTCAGTGTTAGCAAAGAGACCACTGAATTATTCTTCTGACTAGTTGTTTGACTCATTTACTGTCTGTGGGCTGAGAGCTTCAGAAGTGGTCACTGCCACTGCTGATTCATTCACAAGGCCTATTGTTGGGGCCTGGTCTGCTCCGGAGAGGCATGTGCTTAACTGTTGCCCCAATCTAACACACCTTTTCTGTTGAACTTCTATGTTGTCTTTGGCTGGAAAATTTCCACACTTTCCTTTTGCGAGTTCTGCCACTCCAGAATTTGTTTAAGACATTATTTAAAGGGTATGGAGGACAGCTCAGGCAAATCCCTCCCTTTTCTTTGCCATCTTGGGTCTGCCGACTCAATACTATTCTTCTTTAAGGCTTTTACGATACAGACAACTCTTGTTTACTTTTTTTTCCTTTGAACATCAAATATTTCAAAACACTAAAACTCAAGTATGAGCAAGGACATTTGGTTAGTATATATCTAGGTGGCATTTTTCTAAAGCATTTACTTCAAGACAACTATTGTGCTAAGTGTTAAGCATACACATCTAAAGAGTTTACATTCTAATGGAAAGGATAACAAATAAAATCATTATATTAAGTAAGTTCAATCATCTCCTGCAATCCTTGCTTTGCTAAATAGTATACTTATACTGCAACTTTAATACAGCTCATCAAAAAGATGAAGCCTAAACTTTTCCTAGAAATGCAGCTCTTTGATCTTCCCATTTCTAGAATAAGTATTCTGAATCTTGCCCTAATAAGTCTGGAAGATTCCTATTAAAAATAACCAGGATAGTAGAGTGAGGCTTTGCTTAGAAGGTACCCCATAGATGTCATGAAGAACCAAGTGGTTAGTGTTTTACTACAGGTAATATACTTCAATAGTGCCATCCACACAACAATGTCCATGGCAGAGCAGAAAGAATACTGACTATAGAAGATGGCAGAGTGAAAGCAGTGACTTGCTTGAGCTCTCCCCCAAACCCCTCCAAATACGAGTAAAAAAATGGCTCTAAACAAATTCTAAAGCAGCAGAACTCAGAAAAAGACAGAGTAAAACAAATTTGCAGCCCAAGACAACATGGATGATTGATTGGAAAGGTATATCGTGCCAGGTGGGGATATGAGCGCAGTTCAGCGTGGGCGTGCAGGCCACAATGAACCTGGAGCAGGCCTCAGAGGACTGAATCACAGGAAGCCATGGTGATTTCCAGACTTCTTAACCCATGAATGCAAAGACAACTTAGAAGGTCAGTGAGAAAAGTCTGTGACTGCAGTGAGAAAGAAAAGCTAGGTCTCAGCTGCAAGTCCTGAGCATGACCCCAGGGTGGCAGCTGCCTCCTGAGCTTTCAGCCCTCAGACTGAGGGGGAATCGAGTGGCTGAAGAGTGGGGGATTGCAGGGATCTCTTCACCAGGGCTGAGGCAGGAATCTCTTGCTTCACCCGTGCTTAGATCTGGGTCGCAGTTCTGAGGGGTGGTCCTGGGGCAAGGAGGAGCACTGGGTTGGTTCATCTTGTTGTGGCAGTGGAGAGTAAACACTTAGCCCCTCGTCATATCACCTTGAAAGAACTGAAAATTTACAGGTCCCTAAAAGTATCTCTGAAAACAGCTGTACAAACCTCCGAAGCTTGGGACAGTGCATTCTCCACATTGGAAGCAGACTCTTACCTTAACAAAGAGTTTAAAACTCAAGTAACTGGCCAGGATCATGAGTAAGCAGTGAAAAAAGAGTCAGACTCTATTATCTTACTTTGGTGACAAAGAAGATCAAAGCACACAACCAGAAGAAGACAACAAAGTCAAAGCTCCTACATCCAAAGCCTCCAAAAAAAAATATGAATCAGTCCCAGGCCTTGGAAGAGCTCAAAAGGGATTTTGAGAAGCAAGTAAGACAAGTAGAGGAAAAACTGGGAAGAGAAATGAGAGTGATGCAAGAAAATCATGAAAAACAAGTCAACAGCTTGCTAAAGGAGACCCAAAAAAATACTGAAGAAAATAACATCTCAAAAAATAGGCTAACTCAAATGGCAAAAGAAGTCCAAAAAGCCAATGAGGAGAAGAATTCCCTAAAAAGCAAAATTGGTCAAATGGAAAAGGAAGTCCAAAAGATTACTGAAGAAAATACTTCCTTAAAAATTAGAATAGAGCAATTGGAAGCTAGTGACTTTATGAGAAATCAAGACACTGTACAACAAATCCAAAAGAATGAAAAATTAGAAAACAATGTGAAATATCTCATTGGAAAAACAACTGACCTGGAAAATAGACCCAGGAGAGAGAATTTAAAAATTTTTGGACTATCTGAAAGCCATGATCAAAAAAAAGAGCCTACACATCATCTTTCAAGAAATTATTAAAGAAAACTGCCCTGATATTCTAGAACCAGAGGGTAAAATAGAAATTGAAGGAATCCCCTGATCACTTCCTGAAAGAGATCCCCAAAGGAAAACTCCTAGGAATATTATAGCCAAATTCCAGAGTTCCCAGGTCAAGGAGAAAATATTGCTAGCAGCCAGAAGGAAACAATTCAAGTATTGTGGAAACGCAATCAGGATAACACAATATTTAGCAACTTCTACATTAAGAGACTGGAAGGCATGGAATCTAATATTCCAGAGGGCAAAGGAGACAGGACTACAACCAAGAATCACCTACCCAGCAAAACTGAGCATAATCCTTCAGGGGAAAAAATGGTCCTTCAGTGAAATGGAGGATTTTCAAGCATTTTTGATGAAAAGACAATAGAATAGAAAATTTGACTTTCAAATACAAGACTCACGTGGAACATGAAGAGGTAAACAGGAAAGAAAAATCATAAGAGGCTTATTAAGATTGAACTGTTTACATTCCTGCATGGAAAGATGATTTTTGTAACTCATGACACTTTTGTCAGTATTAGGGTAGTTGGAGGGAAAAATATATGTATGTATGTATATATGTAGATAGATACATAGATACATAGATAGATACATAGATAGAGGGCACAGGGTGAGTTGAAGATGAAGGGGTCATATATGGAGAATAAAATTAAGGGATGAGAGAGGATTATACTAGGAGAAGGAGAAAGGGAGAGGTAGAGCAGGGTAAATTATCTTACCAAAAAAA
>NW_020939792.1:0-1461 GCF_900497805.2 Vombatus ursinus | reverse complement strand
TGAGACAAACCAAAAGCTGAAATAGTCCTAATTCAAAGAGATAAGCATTGAAATGATATCTTGGTAAAAGGTACCATAGACAATAATATAACATCTTTACTTGCCAAATATGCACCAAATGGAAGCACGTCTAACTTCTTAAAGGAAAAGTTAAATGACTTATAGCAGGGAATAGAAAGTAAAACTATACTAAGGGGTGATACCCCCAATTTTCACCTCTCAGAATTAGGCAAATCTGTGCATAAGATAATAAACAAAAGAAGTTAAGGAGAGGCAAAGACTATCAGAGAAGTCAGATATGATAGAATTCTGGGGAAAACTGAATAGAAATAGAAAGGAATATAACTTTTTCTCAGCTGTACATGGCCTTCACAAAAAATGGACACATATTAGAGCATAAAAACTTCATAACCAAATGGAGAAAAACAAATATTAAATGCTACTTTTACAGACCACAATGCAATATAAATTACAGACATGTGGAAACATAGATTAAAATTAATTGGAAAGGAAAAGATCCAATACTAAAGAATGAATGGGCCAAAGAACAAAACACAGCATCAACCAATAATGTCATTAAAGAGAATTACAACAATGAGATAACATACCAAAATTTGTGGGATGCAGCCAAAGCAGTACTTAGGGAAAATTTTCTACCTCTAAATGCTTACATCCATAAAACAGAGAAAGAGCAGATCAAGGAACTGGGCATGAAATGTATAGAAGTAGGAAAAGAATAAATGACAAGTCTCCAATTAAACATCAAAATGGAAATCCCTAAATCAAAGGTGAGATTAAGAAAAATTTTTTAATCAAATTAAAAACTAAAAGCAGGTACTGCTTTTATCAAAATACTAATAAAAACAGATAAACCATTGGGTAACTTGGTTAACAAAAAGAAAGAAGAAAACTAAATCACCAGTCTCAAAAATAAAAGAGTGAATACATAACCAATGAATATGAAATTAAAACAATGCTTACGAGTTATTGTGCCTAATCACATGCCACCAAAACTGACAATCTGCATGAAATGGATGGATACTTACAAAAATCTAAACTGCCCCGGTTAACAGAAGATGACATAAAATACATAAAGAACCCTATCTTAAAAGAAAAGAGTTGAACAAGGCATAAATGAGCTCCCTACGAAAAAATCCCCAGGACCAGATAGATTCGAAAGTGAAGTCTCCTAAACATCTAAAAACATTTCATCCAAACACTACATAAATTGTTTGAAATGGCAAGTAAAGAAGGAATCCCACTCAATTCCTTTTATTGCACATATATGTTTTTGATACCTAAACAAGGTAGGAGGGATATACACAAACTAATAGCTTATTGGTGGAGCTGTGAAATGACACTTCCGTTTCAGAAAGTAATTTGGAAATATGCAAAGAAGGTTAAAAAAAAAGTATCTACGAAGCCTTTAAAACAAGAACTCCATTACACCCCAAGGAAGCC
>NW_020939791.1:0-1170 GCF_900497805.2 Vombatus ursinus | reverse complement strand
GGTAAAAAAGTGACCTTCATCTTCTAGATAAAGTGCAGTACATCATATACTTCTACTTGTAAGTCTTTATATAATTGGTGAGATTAGTTTGGAAAAAACTAAGAGACATATAGCCTTCAGAATAGCAGGTGGGTGATGTGATCTCCCAGCAGCTTCTAGGTTCGTAGTTTTATAGTAAATCATAGATAAACACACAGAGACACACACACACACACACACATATATATATATAAAGGTATATGTGTATCATAAATAATTATATATGTGTATGTGTATATTTATATGTATGTATATATGTACATATATACACACATGAATATTAAATCATATTTCAATACCGAGCACTAGTTTTTATCATATTCAGTATTCCTAGTCACATACTAGGCCCTTAATGTATATGTTTGTTAAACTGAATTGAATTGAAATCACTGAAGTTTTCTGACCGTTGATATTTGTGGTATCCACAGTCATCAACCATTTCTTTACATTGCCAACAATCTACTGGGTTAGCAGTGATGTCATCACTCAGCAACGCTCTCTTGGAAAGGTCAACATTGTACTGCACAGCAGGGAGCCATTTCAGGAGACAGGATCCTTCAGGTGACTGTTGTTGGATTTGCCGTCAAATGACAGCCGTCAGAACAGCAGGTGGGTGATCTGATCTCCCAGCAGCTTCTACCTTCGTAGTTTTATAGTAAATCATAGATACTCACACAGAGACACACACACACACACACATTTATATATATATAAAGGTGTATGTGTGTATTATAAATAATTATATATGTGTATGTGTATATTTATATGTATGTATGTATGTACATGTATACACACATGAATATTAAATCATGTTTGGATACCGAGCATTAGTTTTTATTATATTCAGTATTCCTAGTCACATCCTAGTCCCTTAATGTATATGTTTCTTAAATTGAATTGAATTGAAATCACTGCAGGTTTCTGACCGTTGATATTTGTGGTATCCACACTCATCAACCATTTCTTTACATTGCCAACAATCTACTGGGTTAGCAGTGATGTCATCACTCAGCAAACCTCTCTTGGAAAGGTCAACATTGTACTGCACAGCAGGGAGCAATTTCAGGAGAGAGGATCCTTCAGATGACTGTTGTTGGATTTGCACTTTTACTGGTTAGGGTAAAAAATTGA
>NW_020939790.1:0-1165 GCF_900497805.2 Vombatus ursinus | reverse complement strand
GGCTGAGTTTCCCTTTCATCCACAGCAGAGCATTGGATTCCAGGATCTGAAATACCCCGCTTTGAAAAACCTGAAGAAAAAAAAAAAAATATAATAACAAAGAAAAAAAACGAAAAAGCTGAGGCAAACTACAGAAGTGTCTTCAGGTTGCTAAGCCTCAGTTTCCCTTTCAGTGACAGCAGGAGCAAGTGATACAGTATCTGAGCGCATTCTGCTAGCTTCGGTATGCATTTGTAACAGGAATTTCAAGTTTCTGGACCTTGGTTTTCCTGGCATTGACACTCCTTGTAGAAATTATGTATTCTGTATAGTCCCTAGTCATCGAAATTTCATGTTACACTACCCATTTCAGTTTTCTTGGTCTCAAGTTCCCTTTAAGTGAAAGCAGCATCAATGATTCCATTATGAAACAGGGATATGCCAGTTGAGGGGTCAATTCATAACAGCCACTTGAGGTTTCTGGGCCTCAGTTTTCCTTTCTGTGACAGTCCAGGGTGAAATTATTTGACTTGTGTGGTCCCTGGCTAGATATGTGAGATCTCCTACTAACCATTTGACCTCCCTAAGCCTCAGTTTCCCTTTCATCCACAGCAGAGGGTGGGACTTCAGGATCAGAGATACCCCTCTTTGAAAAACATGAAAAAAAGAGATATTATAAAAAGAGAAAATAAAATAGATAAACCTCACTTACGATACGGCAGTCTCTTCAGGTTGCTAAGCCTCAGTTTCCCTTTCAATGACAGCTGGATCAAGCATTACATTGTCTGAGAGTATTCTGCTAATTTAGGAGTGCATTTGTAACAGTAATTTCAGGTTTCTGGACCTCAGTTTGCCGAATTGTGACTCTCTTGGATGAAATTATGTATCCTGTGTAGGCCCTGGTCCCTTAAATTTGATGTTACACTAGCCATTTCATTTTTCTTGGCCTCATAGTGCCTTTCAGTGAAAGCAGGGGCAAGGATTCCGTTATGAATCAGGGATATGCCAGTTGAGGTGTCAATTCATAAGAGCCACTTCAGGTTTCTGGGCCTCAGTTTCCCTTTCCGTGACAGTCAGAGGTGAAATTATTTGACCTGTCTGGCCCTGGCTGCTTATGTGTGATCAGGTACAAAGCTCCATTGCTTTGTACCTGATCACACATAAGCAGCCAGGGCCAGACAGGTCA
>NW_020939789.1:0-1467 GCF_900497805.2 Vombatus ursinus | reverse complement strand
TGGCTGCCCTGCTGTGCCAGTAGGATGTTGACATTTCCAAGAGAGGGGTGCTAAGTGATGACATCACTGCTCTTCCAGTAGAATGTTGGCATTTTAAAGAAATGATTGTTGAGTGTGGATACCACAAAGATCAGCGGTCAGAAAACAGCAGTGATTTCAACTCAATTCAATTTAACACACATATATATTAATTGACTAGTAAGTGACTAGGAATACTGAATACAATGAAAAATTAATTCTCTGAATTTCGAATATGATTTAATATTCATGTGTGTATATATCTATACATATACATACATATAAATATATACATACACATATATAATTATTTATAATACACACATAAACACACACACACACACATATATATATATATATATATATACATAAGCGAGTGTGTGTGTGTTTACATGTTTGACTCACTATAAAACTACGAACCTGGAAGCAGCTGGGAGATCAGATCACCCAGCTGCTATTTTGATGGCCATATGTCTCTTGCCTTTTTGGAAAGTAGTTTCACAAATTATACAAAGAATTGCAAGTATAAGTATATTATATACTGCACTTTATCTAGAAGATGAAGGCCAATTTTTTACCTTATCAAGTAAAATAGAAAAACACAAATCAAACACCAATCGTTTAAAGCATCCTCTCTTATGAAATGGCTGCGCTGTTGTGTCAGTAGGATGTTGACATTTCCAAGAGAGGGTTGCTAATTGATGACATCACTGCTCTTCCAGTAGAATGTTGGCATTTTAAAGAAATGGATGTTGAGTTTGGATACCACAAAAATCAGCGGTCAGAAACCAGCAGTGATTTCAACTCAATTCAATTTAACAAACATGTATATTAATTGCCTAGTATGTGACTAGGAATGCTGAATACAATAAAAAACTAATGCTCTGGATTCCAAATATGATTTAATATTCATGTGTGTATATATGTGTATATATGTGTACATACATACCTACATATAGATATATACATACAGACATATAATTATTTATACTACACACTTAAATATATTTATATATGTGTGTGTGTGTGTAAGTATGACTCAGTATACAACTACGAATCTGGAAGCTGCAGGGAGAGCAGATCACCCAGCTGCTATTTTGATGGCCATATGTCCCTTGCCTTTTTGGAAAGTAGTTTCACAAATTATACAAAGACTTGCAAATAGATGTATAGGATATACTGCACTTTATCTAGAAGATGAAGGCCAATTTTTCACCCTACAAGTAAAATAGAAAAATACAAATTAAACACTAATTGGATAAGGATCCTCTCATATGAAATGGCTGCCCTACTGTGCCCGTAGGAAGTTGACTTTTCAAAGAGAGGGTTGCTAAGTGATGACATCACTGCTGTTCCAGTAGAATGTTGGCATTTTAAAGAAATGGTTGTTGAGTGTGGATACCACAAAGATCAGCGGTCAGAAAACAGCAGTGATTTCAATTCAGTTCA
>NW_020939788.1:0-1448 GCF_900497805.2 Vombatus ursinus | reverse complement strand
AATGGGATCGTGAAGGAAAGCAGGCAGCATTGGGAAGAGGATAGAGAAGAAGACAGGTAGAGAAGATCACTCAGGAAATTAGAGTTGGGAGCACTCAACATCATGGACCTGATGGAAATGGAAGAATGCTGGGGGTGGGTGACAGGAGTTTGAGTCTCATCTTTACAAAGCTTTTAGGGAAACAGACCAACTCCTCTCTGTGTCACCTTGAGATTAGGTCATCAACATACCCAAATCATCTCAAAGTTATTGGTAAAACTTCAAAGCCATCCCAAAGTTATCAGCACTTTTTTTGATGTCCTGCTGGTCTGAACCTACTGAGGTCTGTATTTTGTCAGGAATTTGGACATCATAGGACCAGAAGCCTTGAGAAGCAGCATCTAGATGGTTTCCCCTGATTCAGCACATCTTACCAGGATGTGAATTTTAGTTAATATGTGAAACAATTTGAAAATTATGTTCCTTTGATCTTTAGGATGATTTGTATGTGATTTTTGAGATCCTCTTGACAATTTTATTTCCTGCTGAAACTTACTACGCTGAGTAGAAAAGGGATGGTGGTCAGAGGACCAGAACAAGATACAGTTTTAACACATATCTATGTATCTATCACTGGCAATTTCTTTGCCATTGATAAAAGTTGCAGTTTTTCATTGACATCTAGGTTCTAAATGGAATATTGCAATGTCTTGAATGGGCAGGCCAAAAATTATCTCTATCTTTGTCTCAGTCTTTCTATCTTCATATATATGTATAGATATACACACACACATACATATACATATACATAATCTGTTTATCATCTATCTCTCCCATATCATCTATCACTGTCCTTCAGCTCCAATATCCAATCAGTTGCCAAATTTTGTAATTGTTACCTGCAAAACAACTCAGACAAGGAACCTCCTCTTTTTCTTATTGGCCTTGTTGTCAACAAGTATTTCTTAAGCACCTACTATGTGTGAGGCCCTAGGCTGGGCACTGGGGATATCAAAACACCTCTGCCTTGCAGGAAACTAAATCTTCTTGGTGGATTCTTAAAGAAGGCTTCCTTTAACTTTTGCTTAACTCTCATGTCTATAGTCAACTTATGGTTGCAATTCAAGAGTGATTTTACAAATAAAGTTGCATCCCAATTGGATGACCTTTTCCAATAAATTTAATGCCAGTAAATCAGATATGTGATCAGTTGTTAACTTCTTTTTCCCCATTTAAAATTTATTCATTAATTTGAAACCTCTTTCGACTTTGGTTCAACAGAATGCCATACTGATGACAATGTTTTTTTTTTATTGTATAGTTGTTGATACCAGTATAGTATGATATGAGCAAATTAATTAAGTGCTATGGACATTTTTACTGTAATGGTTCCACTTATCCATAAGCAACTCATATACATATCTGCATTCAATTCATCTTTATTTCACCAGAGTGAAATTTATACTTGG
>NW_020939787.1:0-1287 GCF_900497805.2 Vombatus ursinus | reverse complement strand
CGTTGGGGTGGTACTAAGGTTATTTGCTCTAGCATAGGGAGAAGCAGGCAGGAGGAATGGGGACTTATCTCGGCCCATTGGGAGCAACATGCCCAAGACCAATAGGTTTGCATAATGGCTTCTCGCTGTCCAGGTTCAAAATTCGAGTAAAGTAAAGGTCGCTGTCCAGACAAGTGGACAGCCCTTTGTACTGCAGCTAAGGCTAGTTCCCTTAACATCTCATAATAATTTGGCAGTACCTTGTGAGCCTTCTTTGCATATACAAATTCTAACAATTTGGGACCTTGGTGTATAACACAAAAAGGGCTCTGTTGATTGACCAAGGAGACCTCTATTCTACCTTTGGAGTCCCATCTGGCGGTCTGGGCTTGGGCAGCAAGTGAGAATATTTGGGACACTGCTGCCTTAGCAGCAGGAGTCCATGCCCGAGGGGAGTTTAAATCTGAATTTCCCTTTAAGATATCATATAAAGGCTGCATTACAGCAGGAGGAATGGGTGTGTGGGCCCTGAGCCATTGGATCTGTCCCACTAACTTTTGGAAGTGATTCAAGGTGGTTATCTTATCAAGCCCTAGTTCAGGAATTTGATTGCTAATAGAAACAGCCTCCATACGAAGGCCTAGGTATGTGAGTGGGTAATTTTGTTGGACTTTGTCAGGGGCCACCACCAAACCATAATGAGCAAGTGCAGAGATGGTTTCTTTTACTAATCTTGCTAGTGTCTCATCACTGCTAGTGGCTAATAAAATATCGTCCATATAATGAAGTATTGTGGCTTTAGGCCATTTGTCCCTGATAGGGTCCAGCACTCTTCCCACATAAGCCTGACATAAGGTGAGACTGCAGCACATTCCTTGGGGCAGGACCTTCCACTGATATCTTAAATCTGGTCCTGCATTATTGGTAGTGGGTAAGGTAAAGGCAAATCTCTTTCTATCTTCTGGGGATAATGGGATAGAGAAAAAAAAATCTTGGATGTCTATGACTGTCACAGGCCATCCAGAAGGCACTAAATTAGGGGAGGGGAGGCCAGGCTGTAGGGTTCCCATGGGCTCTAGGGTGGTGTTAACCACCCTGAGATCTATTAACATTCGAAATTTCCCTGATTTCTTTTTTATTACAAACACTGGGCTGTTCCAGGGGCTGGATGTGGGCTCAATGTGCCCCACCTGTAACTGATGCTGCACTATATCACGTAAAGCCTGGGCTTTCTCTGCAGGGAGGGGCCATTGGGGTACCCAGCCTGGGTTATTAGATCTCCATGTTAAAGGAGTGGGTCTGATACAA
>NW_020939786.1:0-10348 GCF_900497805.2 Vombatus ursinus | reverse complement strand
CAGACACTTGCTAATATCACTTCCCTTCTGTGCATCATACCTATTTTTCTGCCCAAAAAGTGTGGTGGGGGGAGAGGGATGAACTGTGTGATATAATTCCTCACATGGGAATTAGACCACCAAGCCCTAATAATGTGTAATGAAAATGCCCTCCACCCCTCTTAGGAGCAGGAGCAGACATTGTGTAGCTGATTCCAGTCTGTTGACCACATGGTGAGAGTTCTATGATCCATTGGCTGTGTTGCCAAAGTTGGGAGGCATTTACGAAAGGCACTGGTCAGCCAGGGCCTGGCCCCTACCTTGGTGATATTTTTCCCTCTCTGAATGTTTTTCATCCTAATCTTTCAAATTTGGAAACCTAATGGTGTGTGTGTGTATCTGTATCTCCAGAATCCTCTTTCCTTTAGCTGCCTTATGTCCAATTTTTAAAACATAGGTATACTACTGGTGTAGTATGTTGGAAAGAATATGTAACTTGTAATCAGAATCCATGGGTTTGGGTGCCAGTTCCTACACTTACCAGTTGTGTGACTCTGAGCAACTCACTAAACCTCTCTGAGCCTCATTTTCCTCATCTTTAAAATGGGCAGAGCCTTGTTCAATACTTACCGTATTATTTTGAGGAAAACATTTAAAAATTTAAGTGTGAACTATTTTTACCCTGTCACATTCCTGCCCTGTCCTTCCAAAATGTGGCAAATGGTCCTTCAATTATGTAAATGAGTTCTGATACTAAGCACCTGGCTTGTTTTTTTTCACATTTTTCCAGACAGTGTGCTACTAATTCCAAGCATCAGCAGAACACTTTATTTAAAAAAAAAAGACTCTTTAAAGAGGCAAACATGACCCCAAGTCTAGTGGCCTAACAATTTGGAGAACAGATGTCAGATTACTTCATCGTGAATGGCTTTGATTCACCAGCAAGAACATGAAAGTATCCTAATATAACACACCTTTTTCTGGCAGCCAGACTTCAAGGGCATCGATCAGAGAGGAAGAAGGGCCTGGCCAGTTCAACCTGTCTCTTTCCTTGTGCATCCTCCGAAGCTGGACTTCCTGCTACCATGGCAACTAGACAAGGAACACTGAAAAAAAAAAAAAAAGGATTGGGCTGCTGAAAAATATCCTGAATTTTCAATGGTACTTTTCCACTGGAAAGATACAGGTCCATCTGGCATCTGTCAAATGATCCCACCTGGAGATATGGGGGAGAAGGGGATTTTTTTCCCCCAATGTGGATAGCATTTTTGACCATGGGTCATTCGGAATTGTCTTCAATAACCGTATTGCTGAAGTCATCCACAGTTGCTCATCATACAATATTGTTACTTTGTACAATGTTACAGCTCTTCTTGCTTCACAAAATTCCAAATTCTTTCACCTGGGACTTGAAGCCACTCTTTCCCAACTTGATCTCATTTTATACCCCTTCAGGAATTGTGAATAGCAATCAAACTCCTTTTCTCATCCTGCCACTCTCCACACCACCAGGATTGGGAAAGCCCAGCATCTGAACAATGGCAAACTCTGCTTCAGTGACCAATGGCAGGGGGCTGAGTTCACCCTCCCAGAGACTGGAAACAGTTCCTAGACTGGGACACAGACCTCTGCTTACAAACTGCTGCATTGTCTGCAGGCTTGGGGGGAGCTGACTGTTTAGAACCAATTAGGAAGAAGAAAGGCAGACACAGGGTAGAAGGATTGGCACTGGGTTTACAGTGGAGAGAAAGTGACTCAACCTGACTACATCAATTAATGCCTCTGCAACCTGGGGCAAGTTACTTCCTCCCTCTGGGTCTCAGTTACTTCCTCCGTCTGGGTCTCAGTTACTTCATCTGTAAAATGAAGGATTTGGATTGGATTCTCTCTAAGATCCCTTCCAACTCAAGATCTTTTTCTAGGACTTTGTTGACAAAAATGCCCAGTTCCCTCTATATCACTAGGATTCCCTAAAACTTCAGAACCTTTGCTCCTCTTCTAAAGCAGTCATTATGAGTAGAAAAGATTAACTCCTTACTCATGTGACTGATATTTGCACTCCCACCCCCACCCCCATCTTAAAGCCACAATTATATCATCTTATCATGAAAGCAATTCAATTCAACAAATGCAGGTCTTCCCCAAAGTCTTAAGGGAAGTGTGTTTTTGTTGTTGTTGTTTTTGTTTTTTGGTCATTAAAGCTTTTCAACTGCACTAAGACTTTTGGGACACCCCTTACATATTTAATACCTACTATGAGGGAAGTATTCTACTCCTATTGATCTTCAAAGATAAAATAAACCACAGTTCCTACCCCAAGGAGTTTATAATTTGTAGATACTGGGAGGCCAGAAGATAAGACCTCTATGCAAATAACTTCATATAAATTAAAATGTGAAAATTGGAGGGGACCTGGGAAGACCTTATATGAATAACAATAACTAGCACTTATATAATGTTTTAAGGCTGGCAAATGTTATCACAACTCTGTTATTATCCCATTTTCCAGATGAGGAAACTGATGCTGAAAAAGAGATCCAGTGTGCCATGGGGCACACAGCTAATAAGTGTCTGAAGCAAACCTGAATTCAGGTCTTCTGGACTCCAAGCCCAGCACCCTATCATCTGTCCCATCTAACAGCCAGACTTCATAGAGAAGGCAAGTCCTGAGTGAGACCTTGTGAAAAGGGACAATTTCATGTGACAGAGAAGGGAATCGAAAGAAGGGAATCCATTCTAGGGGACACAGCCATGATCAATGTAAAGACACAGTGATGGGAGAGGGCAGGATGAGAGAAGAAGTTTGACTGCTATTCACAATTCCTGAAGGGGTCTAAAACAAAATTGAGTTGGAGAAAGAGTGGATTCAAGTCCCAGGTGAAAGAATTTGGATTTTTTTGAAGTAAGAAGAACTGTAACATTGTACAAAGTAGCAATTTTGTATGATGAGCAACTGCGGATGACTTAGTCATTCTCAGCAATACAGTGATTGAAGACAAGTCCAAATGACTCATGATCAAAAATGCTATCCACCTGCAGAGAAAGAACTGATGAAGGTGGAGTGCAGATCAAAACTATTTTTTTCACTTTATTTTTTATGTGATTTTTTTTGGTCTATGTTTTCTTTCACAACATGGCTAATATGGAAATATGTTTTATGTGACTGCACCTGGATAACCTATATCAAATTGCTTGCTGTCTTAGAAAGGGTTAGAGGGAGGGATGGATTTTGGAACCCAAAATTTTTAAAAGCAAATGTTAAAAAATTACTTTTACATGTAATTAGAAATAAATTAAATATTGTAACAGTGAAAAAAAGAACTTAGATTTTCTTCAGTAGGACACAACTAAAGATTTTTAAGCAAAGGTATAATATAAGAAAATGTGTATATCCAAGAGATACTTCATAGATGTGAAGGGTGGGTTAGCGAAAAGTGAGGCTGAAAGCAGGAATACCAACCAGGAGGTGTCAATTCAACAAACATTAAGAACCTGCACTACACGAAAGGCTCTGTGCTAGGTTTTGGAGCTGTGGTACAATAGATAGAATTTTAGGCCTGGGATCAGGAAGACCTGAGTTCAAATCCTGCCCCAGATACTTCTAGCTGTGTGACTCTGAGCAAGTCTATTTGCCACCGACTCCCCATCTGTAAAATAGGGATAATAAAAGCACCTACTTTCCCTGTGATAATCAAAGTAGACAATCATGGTGGAGTGGCTGATTTATAGTAAGCATTATATGAATGTTAACTCTCACTTCATTACGATTATTACTGTTACTGTAGCAAAAACAGAAGTGAAAACCGGTCCCTGCTCTCAATGAGCTTAGTCTCTTTCGGAGGGTGCAGGAGGCGGGGCATGCTATCTGCACAGAAGGCAATACAAAGTCATTTCAAAAGGAAGAGAGGACTCTGGCAGTTAGCATCTGAGCTGATCTTCAGTTCAAACTCTACATTCTATCAGGTGAAGGTGAGGAGGGCATGGACCAGGGTAGATATGTCAGGCACCATGCTAAGTGCTGAGGATACAAATAGCAGCAAAAGAGAACCCCTGTTTTCAAGGACTTTCCAGACACCAGCTGCCCTCCAGAGGCACAAAGATGCACATTAACTTCCTTCAGAGACAGACATGGAGGAAAGATGACCAGGTACAAGGGTTTGTCTCCCAAGCAGGCACATCCTATTCATAGAAGCACTTTTGTGGTAGCAGAAAACTGGAAACAAAGTATATGTCCATTAATTGGAGAATGGCTAAGCAAATTGTGGTACATGAATGTAATGGAATGTTGTCACACTTTAGAAAATGATGGAGAGGATGAATATGGGGGAGCATGGAAAGACACATAAACTGATGCACAGTGAAATAAGCCAAACCACGAAAAGAATATACATAATGACTGTGGTTGTTTGTCCTTCTTTCTTGAAGAGGACCATGACATCAGGGAGGTGATGCCATGACTTGCAAGTGAATTAGATTTAAGTGAGGAATGGCTGTGCAAAGTCACCATCCTCACTTTCTCCTCCAGAGCTATCTAAGTCCAACACAACAATGTGGAAAAAATGAAATTAACAAATTGAAACTAAATGCTATGAAGTTATAATGACCAAAGGAGATATATGAGACGACAACTTGCCCAATTCTTTGCAGAGGTGGGAGATTATGGGCATGAAACAATACTGCATATATAACGTCAAACTTTATATATATATATATGTATATACACATATATATACACACACACACACACACACACATATATATATATATATATTGGTTACTTTTGCTGAAGTTTTAGAAATTCTTTATTATAAAGGATGGCTCCGGTGGGAGAGATTTCAGTAGGAAACAAAGGTGAGAAGAAAACAAATTATATAAATAAAAATTTAAAATTTTTAACAACAAAAACAAAAAAAAAACCCTTCACCACACGAGGAAAGTTCAATGAGAAAATTATGAACTCAATTTTGAACATGTTGAGTTTGAGGTAACATCCATCAGGCAACTGAAAACATGGGACCAGAGCTTAGAGAAGCTCCAGAAGAGACTGGAGATACAGGGAGAGAAGTCATGGAAACAATGAGATGAAATTACCAAGGGAGAGGGTATCAAAAAAGAAGAGGGCTGAAGATCAGGTCTAGAGAGTTATACCTACAAACAGAGAGACTGAGAGAAGGAAGAGGAACCCCAAATGGGTTGAATTAAATACTGGCCTAACTTATTCTTGAATTCATCCTGAAGGAAGATTTCAATACCTTAGTAATCAGTTTTCGCCTTTAGTGCTTACAGCTAAGATATTTTCCCTCCATAGAGAATAGGCATCCCTCCACTGGAGTGGAAGGATGACTCCTCTTGTTCTACCTTGGGCAGCTAGGTGTCAAAGAGGATAGAGTGCTGGGCCTGGAGTCAAGAAGACTCATTTACCTGACCCTTCCTAGCTAACCTTAAGTTAGATCAGGACAGGATTCAGAAAAGAAAAAAATTCTAATCTTTTCCAAAGTTTCCTAAAGTCAATAGAAATCCACTGGAAGTTTCTTGAGGGTGGGGAGAACAATTGGAATCTGTGCTTTAGGAATATCCATTTGATCACTATGTGGAAGAGAGGAGAGAATGACTGTAAGGTGACCAAGTAGAGGAATATCATAATCAAGGCAAGAGGTGATGGGGGCCTGAGCATGGGTAATTCTCATATAAGAAGGAAGAAAAGGACAGATGAGAAGGATGTTGATAAGCTGGAATTTTTAAGTCTTGGCAACTGATTCAGTATTGGTGTGAGTGAGTGATAATGAAGAGTTGAGGATAAGTCTTAGGTTTCAAACCTGAATGGGACAAAGAATCATCAAGGTCAGAAGCTGAGATCTGCCTAGGGCAGTGGTGTCAACCTCAAATAGGAAGGGACCCCTGCTGGCTGCATACTGACTTAGAAAAGCACAAGTAACATTATCTATGTTGTATTTTTATTATTTTGTTAAATATTTCCTAGTGACATTTAAATCTGGTTCTGCTGGGCTGGGAATTTGACGTGTCTGCTTTAGTGGGGAAAATGAATTTTGTTTTGCACGTGTTGAGTTTGAGATGCCTGTGGGACATCCAGGTAGAGCTGTCCAGCAGGTAGCTGAAGATGCAAGACTGAGCTCAGTTGAAATGTGAGGCTGGATATGGAGGTCTTCTGCATTGGGATGGTACTTGCACCCACCAAAGCTATAAAGAGAACCAAGATAGTGTACAGAGAGAAAGAAGACATAGTCCTGGAGCACAACCATGGTGGGCAAGACATGGATGACAATCCTGCAAAGAAAAATGCGAAAATGAGAAGGATGAGCCCAACAGGTAGGAGAAGGAGAGCAATAATCTGGGAAGGCTTCCATTATGCACCAGTTCTATTGTCCAAGGACCAGACTAGTTAAGTCAGAGAGGCTCTTCAGCAGAAACCCAAAGTCTCCTACTAGCATTATTTTGGCCACAGCGACTCATGAGCATGATCAATAAGGCTTGAAAGGATCATGATCTGTACTGTCACAGAGAATTCCCACAAGAACCAACTCCTAGATCCCTGGAATCAAGGACATGAAATGGGAACCCAGGCCTTTGCCATGACAACAGGTTGTTGGCAGCAGTTGGCACCTTTGTCCCCTCCCTTTCTGGGGCTTCTAATGCTTTCTTGAAGCTTCTCAGACCTTGGGGACATTTTCTGTGACCTGGTCCAACTCACCAAGAACTATGTTGGAAAGGTGATTAGAAACGAACAGGCATATTTTTTCTAGCCCCCAAAGATCCCCATCTTTGCCTATTGAAATTGTATTTTTTTCTTTTTTTTTATTAATTTTTTTTTCAGTTTTCAACATTCATTTCCATAAACTTTTGAGTTGTAAATTTTCTCCCCCTCCCTCCCTACTTCCCTCCACAAGATGGTGTGCAAATCTGATATAGGCTCTACATATATATTCCTATTAAACATATTTTCACATTAGTCTTGTTGTAAAGAAGAATTAGAACCAATAGGAGGAACCATGAGAAAGAAGAAACAAAACGAAACAGAAGAAAAAAAAGAGCAAATCGTATGCTTCGATCTGCATTCAGACTCCATAGTTCTTTCTCTGGATGTGGATAGCATTTTGAGCATGAGATTTTTGGAGATGTCACAGATCCTTGCATTACTGAGAAGAGCTAAGTCTATCAAAGTTAGTCATCACACAACATGACTATGACTAGGTATAACGTTCTCCTGATTCTGCTCACTTCATTCAGCATCAGTCCATACAAATCTTTACAGGTTTTTCTGAAGTCTGCTTGCTCATCATTTCTTATAGCACAGTAGTCTTCCATTACATTCATATACCACAACTTGTTCAGCCATTCCCCAATTGATGAACATCCCCTCAATTTTCACTTCTTTGCCACCACAAAAAGAGCTGCTATAAATATTTTTGTATACGTGGATCCTTTTCCCCTTTTGTATGATCTCTTTGGGATACAGACCTAGAAGTGCTATTGCTGGGTCAAAGGGTATGGCACATTTTTATAGCCCTTTGGGCATAGTTCCAAATTGTTCTCCAGAATGGTTGGATCAGTTCACAACTCCACCAACAATGCATTAATGTTCCAATTTTCCCACATCTTCTCCAACATTTATCATTTTCCTATTTTGTCATGTTAGCCATCTGATAGGTGTGGTGTGAATTGGACCCTTTCTTAATAAAAGGTAACACAAAAGGAAGCTGTTATGTTAATCGTTGATCCCTTGGAGGGTAACCACCCTCTTCCTCAGACTCATGCAGCACTTTTTGCAAATTTTCTATGACCTTATCTTGAAATAGACATATATCTATGTTGTGTCTATAGTGATGTCCTCAAGTGGACTCCAACTTACTCTTGAAAGCCAATTGTTAAGTTTTCAGTGTGAGCTTTTTCACCTAGTAAATCAGGAAATGCTACAATCAGTATTTGATTTATTACTTTGTTGATCGGCTAAATTTAAGAAATTGGTGGACAAAATGTTAATAATGAAGATTAACTTAAAAGCCTGTTGTGTATACTTTTTTTTTTTAGAGAGGCCTTTGTGTATCTTTACAGCACTGCTCTCATCCCTCTATTGAACAGTATGCAGAGGGACATTTTGCTTTCTCAACTTTGCATCTCACTCATTGCATGGACAAGTACTCTACACCCTGTAAGCCTTTAATAAAGGTTTGTTGGATGTTAGTCCAACAAATATGTTTTCATCCACACAGGCTAATTGATTTGGAAATTGCTGTTCAGTTGTGTCCAACTGTTTATGACCCCATTTGGGGTTTTCTTGGCAAAGACATGGGAGAGGTTTGCCTTTTCCTTCTCCAGCTCATGTAACACATGAGGAAACGGAGGCAAAAAGGGTTAAGGGACTTGCCCAGGGTCACACAGCTAGTAAGTGTCTGAGAATCTGAGAAGCTTCTTCCTGACTTCAGATCTGACACTACTTTGAAAATACTATACTATACTATTTGCGAATCAACTAACAAGAAACTAGAATTCCCTTATTGTCCACTTGGAATACTAATTCTAATTTTATCATTTTGTTGTCTTATCATAGTCAAATTAGACTGATAAGATTAGTGCACTCTCTTGGGGAGGGAGGTGGGGAGGGAATAAAACAAAGAAATAAAAGTAAAACTAAATAAATTTTTTTTCTTTTGAATGGAAATTTATACTAATTGTAGATTGCACCACTTAGCATTTAAAATCTTTCGTTATACCGCCCCAACTCACATTTCTACTCTTATTTCTATCACTCCCTCTTAAAGATGCCCGCACAACTTGCAGCCAGAGCACCCTCAGCACTTCAAAGGATTTCCTCTATGTACAAAAGATGTTTTCCCTGGGCTGTCCCAAATCCTTTTGCTTTGAATTCTTCCCTCCCATCTCCAAGTCAAGTCTATTAACCAATTAGCTAACCCAGAGAAAATGACTCCCAGAGATAAGGGATTCCTGGATCAACAAAGGCGGAATTTTGCCCCTAATTTCTTCCTACCTTTGTTAGATATATAACCACTTGAGTGATCCTCGGCCGTTTTCCGTTTTTTTGTTTTTTGTTTTGTTTTTTTTTGTTTTCCTGCCGCGGTTCAACCTCCCTCTGCAGCAACCGCTGCCGCCTTCGGGATTTCACGAGCCCCGAGGAAAGCGAAATCTAAGAACCGGGACAGTTAAAATCAACGGCAGCGCTCTTCCATTTGACCCTGGAACTTTTTCCTAGGGAGTTCATCAATGGCTTGTTCAATTTCTTTTCCTGAGATGGGGTGATTTAAGTATTTCACTTGCTCTTCTGTTAATCTGAGCAATTTATATTTTTGTAAATATTTATCCATTTCACTAAAACTGCCAAATTTATTGGCATGCAGTTGGGCAAAATAGTTCCTAATTATTGTTTTAATTTCCTCTTCCTCGGTGGTGGATTCACCCTTTTCATTTTTGATACTGGCAATGTGATTTTCTTCTTTCTTTCTTTTTTAATTAAATTAACCAAAGGTTTATCTATTTTATTGGTTTTTTCATAAAATAGCTCTCCGCTTTATTTAGTAGTTTAATAGTTTTCTTAAATACAATTTTGCGAATTTCTCCTTTGGTTTTCAATATTTCTAATTTGGTGTTTAATTGAAGATTTTTAATTTGTCCTTTTTCTACTTTTTTTAGTTGTATGCCCAATTCATTGGTCTCCTCTTTTTCTATTTTATTTACGTAAGCATTTAGAAATATAAAACTTCCCCTAAGAACTGCTTTCGCTGCATCCCCTAAGTTTTGGTATGTTGTCTCATTATTGCCATTCTCTTGAATGAAGTTAGTTGTTCATTCTATGATTTGTTGTTTGACTCAATCACTTTTTAGGATTAGATTATTTAGTTTCCAGTTAGTTTTTAGTCTATCTTTCCATGGTCCTTTATTACATATAATTTTTCTTGTATCATGATCTAAAAAGGAAGCATTCAATATTTCTGCCTCTCTGCATTGGATTGTGAGGTTTTTATGCCCTAGTACATGGTCAATTTTTGTGTATTTGCCATGTACCGCCGAGAAAAAAAGTACATTCCTTTCTATCGCCATTTGATTTTCTCCAGACGTCTATCATACCTAACTTTTCTAATATTCTATTCACTCCTTCACTTCTTTCTTGTTTATTTTGTGGTTAGATTTATCTAGTTGAGAGAGGGGGAGGTTGAGGTCCCCCATTAGTATAGTTTTGTTGTCTATTTCTTCCTATAACTCCCTGAACTTCTCCTCTACGAATTTGGATGCTATACCATTTGGTGCATATGTGTTTAGTAATGATATTACTTCATTATGGATGTTGCCGGGTGTTTATTCACCTGGGGCCCTTTGTAGTGCTGCTTCCCTTATTTTT
>NW_020939785.1:0-1552 GCF_900497805.2 Vombatus ursinus | reverse complement strand
GAGGCAAAGCCTCAAGGGCTCTCAGCTTAGAGCCAGAGCAAGACAGCTTCCAGAGCGATGCTGAAGAGTATGAATGTGGATGTGAAACTGCTGGGCAGGGCATTTTTTTCATTGTCGAACAGCTTGGAGCTTAGGTTCTGTCCTGGAGGAACCTGAGCCAGATATGACTCCCTGCTTCTTCCAGGATGTCCACCAAGAGTTCACTCTCTACCAGGGTCATTACAGGACTCTCCTCAAGGCCCTGCAGCAGACACTACTACTAAAGGACTAATTTGCTCAGTCATGTCAAGTCTGAAACCAAGAGATCAGAACTAAAGGAAATTTGCTCAGTCATGTCAAATCTGAAACCAAATGATCAAAAAGTCACAGGCTTTACACAACCACTGTTAACACTAAAAATACCCAAGAGCTCACACAAGTCATCACAACTGCAATTAACTCTAAGAAATAAAATGCAACAAAAAGAAAATTTAAAAAATAGAGCCAATGGTGGTTATAAGCAGAAAGCTTTCTTTATTCCATTGGAAGAGTGAAACTAGACACATGTCTTTGGGCCTCCTCTAGTGAAGCCAAATCTTAATACATATAGCAGTGGCTATGCAGTGAACTGTAGCCCTGATAATGAGGGGTGACAGCAGCAATCAGTCAAGACTGATTTATAGCAGGGCTTCATGAGCAGAACATGGGTTCTGCAGGTGCCTTTCCAAACTCAGGGACCACCTTGGAATGGTGTGAAGTAATTCTGGTATGTTTCTGCAGCAGAGTTCAACCTCTGCATAAGGGCAAAGGATTGCTGTTATGCCAAGCTCTGGGCACAGCTTGCTTGCTGTGACTTAGCTTTGGAAAATCAGTGTCTCCTAATAGAAAAAGAAGAGTGAAAAGAGAGGGATGATTTTGGCATGGAGATCCTGGCAGTCATATCAAAGAAAGTATCCTCAGTAGGAACATGGCATTGGTTCTACTGACCACAGGTTCCCTGCCCCTGGGTTGGTCATGCTGGTATGTTGGTCAAGCTTGAGAGAGAGCTATCCATTGACCTCCTTGCTTTTGGGGGTGATGTTTGTTTTAGACCACCAGGAAGCTAGGAGGAGTTTAGCTAAGAGGTCAGAACTTTCTTCACTGTCCAAGGGGCAAACTTGCTACCAAGGATCCATAAATCCTCCTCCTCCTGCAGTAGTTTCTAGCCCACCAGTCAGGACCTCCTTTTCATTAATGTCCACATAGGCAGTGGAAGGTGAACTACCAAACCGTTGCTCTTTTAGAGGCCTCACCTGAGAGAGGGACTGCTTCCAGTATTCAAGGTAGGCTAAATCAATAGTTTCCCTTCCCTGCCATCAGCAGAAAGCAAGCTACCTCCCAGCAGGCACCGCTTGGTCCTCTAAGCCTTTTTTAGGTAAGAGCTGTTCAATAGATAGTGTAATAGCAGCAACATGGCAGGATTCCATCTGTTGCAGATTATAGTATGCAAAGGGCTACACTAGGCTTGCCTTTTCCAAAGTCTTAGGCAAAGTCTCCTAATCACTGTTGCATTACATAGCCTGGAGTCAGAAAG
>NW_020939784.1:0-11028 GCF_900497805.2 Vombatus ursinus | reverse complement strand
TACAAAGGATGGATTAAATATTTGTACATTTTTACATCTGTATGCCAAATATTTCTACACTAACACATAGGTAATTTCTGTACAATTTTCATATGCTGCTAAGAAACTTGTAAATGCTTTGGCTATCCCATTTAGAAGATGCCTAAAAAGTTTTTTTTTTCATGTGAAACTGTGGTTTTTATCATTATTATTATGGTCTCATGTATAAGTTTATTTTTATTATCAAATTGATTACATAAATGCACTGTTTTTTCAAAATACAAGCACAGGTTATGAATGATATCTTGTCAGATATCTTGTTGAGAACAATACTTTTGAGCTATGGTTACTGGTGATCTACTCTGGGGTCTCTTCCTTTTTAAAAAAGAAAAATGTTTTATTTTTCCTCAATTATAAGTAAAAAACTTTTTTTAATATTTTTAAAAAAACATTTTGAGTTCCAAATTTTCTCCCTCCATCCCTGCCCTCCTCATTTAGAATGCAAGCTTTTCTATATAGGTTATACTTGTGTAGTCATGCAAAACATATTTCCATATTAGTCATGTTGTAAAAAAAAAAACATAGACCAAAAAAAACCTCAGCAAAATAAGAAAGAAAGAAAAAAGAAAGAATGAATGAAAGAAACAAAAAAGAAGGAAAGAAAAAAGAAAGAAAGAAAGAAAGAAAAAGAAAGGAAGTTTGAAAAAGTGTGCTTCAATCTATGTTCAGAGTCCACCATTTCTTCCTCTGAGGATGGATAGCATTTTTCATCATAAGTCCTTCAGATTTGTCTTGCATCATTATATTGCTGAGTCATCCACAATTCATCATTTTGGAATATTACTGTTACTTTTTACAATATTCTCCCAGTTCTCCTCATTTCACTTTACTTCAGGTCATATAAGATTTCCATTTTTTTCTGAGAGCATCCTGCTCATCATTTTCTTACAGCACAAGAGTATTTCATCACAATCATATATGACAGTTTGTTTAGCCATTCCCCAACTGACAGGCATCCCCTCAATCTCCAATTCTTTGCCAATAGAGAAGAGCTGCTATAAATATTTTTGTGCATACAGGTCCTTTTCATTTTTTTTTTGGTCTCTTTTGGGATACAATCCTAGTAGTTTTATTGCTTTGTCAAAGTGTTTTATAGTGTTTTGGGCAGTTCCAAATTGTTCTACATAATGTTTGAATCAGTTCACAACTTCACCAACAGTGCCTGAATGTCTCCATTTTTCAGATCCCCTCCAACATTTGTCACTGATTGTAAAATATTAGGAAAACTATGAAAA
This sequence comes from Vombatus ursinus, assembly GCF_900497805.2. Taxonomy (NCBI): domain Eukaryota; kingdom Metazoa; phylum Chordata; class Mammalia; order Diprotodontia; family Vombatidae; genus Vombatus; species Vombatus ursinus. Next base: position 9,754 of record NW_020939784.1, on the reverse strand, counting down.
TAATTATCCACATAAATAATAAGAATAACAAAAATCATCACATTTTATGAAGAGTAGACTTTTCATAGGATCCAAAACTCCCTCATTCCTGTTTTTAAGAAAGTATGGCAGAGCTGTACATTGATCCAAATATTCTGTAAAGCAACTTGGAACTATGTCCAAAGAGTGATGGCCCTGAGTACACTCTTTTACCTAGTGATACCCTTACTAGTTCTATTCTTCAAATAGTTCAAAGAAGGAAGAAAAGGACTTTTATCCATAAAAATATTTATAGATACTCATTTTGTGGTGGCAAAGGATTGGAAAATAAAGGGATGCCATAAACTGAGGACTAACTGAAAAAGTTATGATATAGGAATGTGATGAAGTACTCTTGTAAAGTAAGAACTGACAAAGGGGATGGTTTCAGAACAACATGGGAAGACTTGTATGAAATTAAGGAAAATGAAATGAGAAGAACTAGAAGAACAATTTTTACAGTAATAGCAATATTTTTAAAAAAATCAAATTTGAAAGACTGCAAACCTGTCACCAACATAATAGCAAACCACAGTTCCAGAAGACTCATGATGTAGTGTGCTACCCAGCTTCAGATAATGAACTGAGGGATTTGGAGTGCAGATTGAATCATCTTTCCTTTTTCCTTCTTTCGTTCTGCCACAGAAGACAATCTCGTTGGCCTTGACAAGGGCCAGCTTTGAGATGAGGCCATAAATGTAATGCAGTGACTCTAATGGGACACTCAGTCCCCTATATGTGTCAAGGATGGCTGTTATTCAAGCATTGCCATTTGTACTAGAGTCAAGAAAGGCTGTCCCCTTAGCCCAATAGTTTTTAATTTAACTCTCCTACTGATAGTCCATGCCTGGATGAGATCTTGGCTAGGCTATGAATTGTATGACGAGAGAAATAATGCCCAGAAATATGCACAATATCTTAAGAATGTATCTTTTACGTATAACCGATTAAAGTTAATGTTCTATTTTTCCTAATTTTTTTGTGATATGATCTTTAATAAGTTCATCAATTCATTTAAAAATTAGGGTCCAATAAGGTGTATGCTATTGGCCTAACTTTAACTTCTCCCTGACTGGTTGCTAGTTATCCCAACAGTTATTATCAAATGAGGACTTTATTCCTGAGTCATTTATCTTTCCAGGCTTAAAAAATACAGAATATAAGGTTCCATTGTTACTGGTTCTCCATGGATCTACTTTTTGTTTGTTCCATGGATCTACTTCTCTGTTTTTCAAACCATTCCAACTTTTTTTGATGACTACTTCCTTATGTTATAGTTTTAATTCTGAACATGTGATTAATCCCTTTGATTCTTAAATTTTGGGGAGTTATTTCCATTGATTTTCTAGGTCTTCTTCTCCAAAATATTTTTGTTGTTATTAAATTAGTGGTGTAAAATATCTTTTTGATTGTGTCATTGCTATAGAATTCAAGTGGTAAATTACTCTGGGTAGCATTGATATTTTTCTTCTCTTGGCATGATCTAGCAAAGAACACTGAATGCCTTTCTGATTATTAAATCTGTTATTTATTTCTTTAGGGGCAATTTTGTAAATAAACATACACAGTTATCTTGTAGGCTTTTCCAGACTGATTCCTTAATATTTTATGCACCTTTTCATTGTTCACAGTTAGGTAAAGACTATACAAACTTTAAACCATGCCCTACCCGACCACTTCCAGCTCCTCTTCACGTGACATTTTTCTCTATTATAATGTAAGCTCATTGAGGGCAGAGATTTTCTTGCTTGCTTGTATTTTTAGATTCAAGCATTAGTATAGTACTTGGTCCTTAGAAGGTGATTAATAAACGCTCTTTTCTGTCTACCTGCCTGTCAAATAATACTAAATTTATTCACACTTCCTCACTGCCTTCCTCCACTTTGATTGGTGAGCAAAGTCATGAACTTCAAAACCTCCATTTAAAGAGATAACTAAAGACAGACATCATATTTATGTATGTCCTGCTCTCCTGTAGGTCTTCTCAGAGTTTTCCTTCATTCGTTTGTATTATGTGTCTGACCCGAATTTCAAATTCCTTTTCTGTGTTTTCTTCCCTGATTAAATTGCAAGTTCATTGAGGGCAGGAACTGTTTTCATTCATTTTCTTCTCCTCCTCCTCCTTCTTCTTCTACTTATTCTACTTCTTCTTTGTATTATTATTCTAAATATTTAGAATAATAGCTCAAGCATAGTGAGCACTTTGTAAATGTATGTGGATGTGAATTAACTTGATGGTCCTTACTATCTTCCAATCCCTATGTCCAGGTAGTTTCCACGTCTTGTCATTACTAAACCATAACTCTCACTCTTCACCTGTTTCCACTTCTCCTCAGTTTGAACTTCCTCTTTCTTGTTCCAACTTTTCATCTTGAAACTTGACTCTAGGTCTTGAGTTCATACTTTGGTAGTACACTACACTTCTGAAACCTCTTCAGCTGGTTGGATGGCTCCTCCCAGGGTCCAGTCAGTCAAGGATCATTTTTCTCCAGGCAGCATTTCAGATTTTCTCTGCCATGCCAAACCCAACTTAAAATAGTTTTTGACTGTTTCTGCACTGTTTTCTTCCATTATAAAGTCTGATCCTTGAGGCAGGGTCTGTCTTTTTTCTACTTTTATTTCTTTTTCCTTTTTTTATTTTTATTTTGGTGAAGTGCTTGATGTTAAGTGACTTGCCAAGAGTCACAAAGCTACTAAGTGTTATGTGTCTGAGGACGGATTTGAACTCAGGTCCTCCTGACTCCAAGGTCAGAGCTCTATCCACTACACTACCTAGTTGCCTCCTCTACTTTTATTTCTATTCCCACTGCTTAGAAGAGTGCCTAACATATAGCACATGTTTAATAAATGCTAAATTGACTCACTGACTCAAGCAATCTCATCTTTTCTCACCTGGACAATTGGAGCAACCTTCTGACTTATCTACCTGCACAATATCTCTCTAGTCAGCAATCCTTCATTTGCTCAGATCCCCAGTTTTCCACACCCTGCATGTATTCATGCCTTCCTCTGTTCAATCAACTCTGAAATACCCAATGACCTATAGGATCACATATGGACCTCTGTTTTTGTCATTGAATGACATTCATAACCTGGCTTCACTCTACCTTTCTAATTTGCCATCATTGATATCATTTGTCCTCACATACTTTATGGTCCAAAGATTCTGGTTTTCTTCCTTCTTACATGACACTTTGTTTCCTATTTACATTCCTTTGCAACAGCAATCATCCAAGGCTGGGATGCATGCCCCCTTCACCTTTGCCTCTTTAGAATCCTTTATTTCCTTCACAGCTCAGATAACTTGTGACCTCCTCCTCCGTCAGGAGGAATCTGACCACGTTCCTCGTATCTCATATCGGACCTTTTCTTCTAACAGATCTTGAGTCTTATTTCAGTAGAAGGGTGGCACATTCCACTCAGTGATGAACATTCTCATACTTTGTCATATTTTACATATGACAATAAGTCTTATTCCCTCTGGGTAATTATCTAAATGCTGTTTTCCATCACTTAGTTCCTTGTTACCATCCTCCTCAAACTTCCAACCTCACAGTTCCAATCAAACACTCCTACTCCTTCCAATGTACCCTATGAAATGCCTTTTCCACTGACAACCACCTTTCCTTTATTCTAAATCTTTTCCTCTCCCACTCCTTCCATCTGCTATCTATAGCTCAAACCCGATTACACCCCTTAAAGATATAACCTTCCATTTCACCTTCTCTAGTGCTCGCTATGCCTTCACACATCCTCCTCAGCTCACATGTCTATGAAAGGCAGTTGGAATATTCACTTCTCCCCAAATCTCTCCCTCAGTAAATTCTCTTCTTTGAGGAGCATGTTTTTTCATATCTACCACCCAATCAGAATCTTGGTAGAAATTGTCTACATACCTTGATCTCACCCACTTTCTTTTCTCACTGAGTTTGGTAAATTGCTCACATTCTTTTTTCCCTCTCCACCTCATGGCCTCATAGAAGTGGACTTCAACTTACAAACTGACTCTTCCTCAATCACCCTTAACCACTCACTTCCTCAGCCTACTCATTTCCTATGTCCTACTGTTACATCTCACTTTAGCCACACCCAACAATGGACATAGCCTTTATTTTATCATCTTCCACAAGTATACCACCTCCATGTTCAAGAATTCCAAAATCCTCTTAATCTATTATGTTTCTACTTCTCCCTCTGACATCTTTTACAAAACCTTATTCTTCATCCCTACTTTGACCTCCAATTTCTCTACCTCTCACTTATCTCCCAGATCATCTCCCCTGCATTAGACCCTTTATTCCCACCTTGCTCTTTTGGCAAACCATTTCAGTTCTACACTTCTCTTCCCTTTTATCCCTAGCCTCCTTATCATTTCATTAGTTATGTTTTGCCAAGCCTCAGACTGGCATCTCTCATTGAGTTTGCTACTTTTGCTCTTCCAATTGTGCTGCTGAATGAAGGTGAAGAAAATCAAGGGACCATTCCTGCTGGATGTACTACAAATTTGTTACACACATTCAATGGCTCTCTTATTACCGCATAGAAATCCTGTTATACATGTCTTATAAACTAACTATCCCCACATTCCATAGCAGCTCTTCCAAACCTTTTCATCCCTTCTCAAACCCCCCATGACCCCTAAGATCTCAGCTGAGAAACTTTCCTCATCTCTTACAGAAATCAAGTTAGGTCATTCAAGCTGTGTTCTTACTTCTTCCTTCTCTCTTATCTTAAAACTAGCATATGCCTTTTGTCAATGTCTCCTCTTTCACCACTGTTTCACTTGATGAGGTGATATTATGCATTAATGAGGCCATATTCTCTACCTGCTCAAGCAATCCTTTTCCACCTCTCTCCTTCAGCATATTGCTTCCTCTCTCATCCTCCTTCTGTCACTTATTTTGAACCTCTCCCTGTCTACTAGCTCATTCCCTACTGGCTACAAACATGTTCATGTCTTCCCCATCCTCAAAAAGCCATCATTCATTTCTTCCATCCCCACTACCAACCAGTATCTCTTATTCCTTTTGTGGCTAAACTCTTTGAAATGGCTATCTACAATAGGTGCTTCTGCTTCCTTGGTACTCTCTTCAAACCCCTTATAATTTGCCTTCCAAATTTATCATTCCACCAATACTACCACCTTCAAGGTTATCAGTGATCTTTTAGTTGCTAGATCCAATGCTCTCGACTCAGCCCTCCTTCTCCTCAACCTCTCTGCATCCTTTGACACTGCTGATCACCCTTTCCTCCTGGGATATTTTTTTTCTCTAGTTTTTTTCCTCTCCCTAGAGACAGCACTCTCTGCTGGTTTTCCTATAAACCCAACTGCTCCTTCTCATTCACCTTCACTAGATCATGCCCTCTGACTGCTCTAACTGTAGGTATCACACACAGTTCCATCTCTGGCCCTCTTCTCTTCCCTCTTTATACCGTTTCTTTTTTTGATCTCACCAATGTACATCAATTTAATACCCAACTCTGTCCTGATAATTTCTACATTTTTTTCATTTTTATTTTTATTTTTTTTGCTTAGGCAGTTGGGGTTAAGTGACTTGCCCAGGGTCACACAGCTAGTAAGTGTCAAGTGTTTGATCTGAGGCGGGATTTGAACTCAGGTCCTCCTGACTTCAGGGCCGGTGCTCTATCCACTGCACCACCTAGCTGCCCCTTGACGATTTTTAATTCTTCTTATCCTGCCCCAACCTGTCTACTCACCTTCATTTCTACTTACCTTGCACCTTCAACTGTCTTTCAGGAATTTGGAATGGGATGTCCAACAGAGATTTCACTTCAATATGTCTATAACCAAACTCACCTGTCTTCTTAAATCTCCTCCTGTCATCTATATTACTGTAGAGTACACCATCAACTCTCAGTCCCACAGGCTAACAACCTAAGTGTTATCTTTGGTTGCTCATAATTTCTCACTCCACATGTCACATCTGTGTCCAAAGCCTTTAGTTGCCACTTTTGCAAAATCTCTACACTATGCCCCCTTCTTTCCCCTAACAGTGCCACCACTCTGCTGCAGGCTTTCATCACCTCATACATGCACTGGTCTTATATTGCAAGAGCTCATTCTTGTGTTTTTCTTTCCTCAAGTCTCTTCTTAGTCCAATCCATCCTCCATTCAACCACCAAAGTGATTTTCCTAAAACACAAGTCTAACCATCTCCTCCCCAACTCAATTAACTCCAAAGTCTCCATATCACCTTATAGATTAAATACTATGTCCTGCATATGGCATTCAATGCCCTTTATAACCTAGGCACCTCCTGTCTTTTCAGTCTTCTTACACTTTACTCCCTTCCACTTATTGTTTGATCTTGTGACAAAGGCCTCCTTGCTGTTCCATGACCAAGATACTCCATCTCTTGACTCCAGTCACTTTCTCTGCCTACCCGACATGCCTGGTATGATTTTCATCCTTACTTCTCACTACTGGCTCCCATATTTTATTTTAAAGGTGCTATCAACAACTCATCTTTGACATGAAGGCTATCCCAACCCCTCTCAATTCTTATATCCTTCCTCTCTAAATAAATTCCTATTTATCCTGTATATAGCTTAATTTTTTTTTTCCTTTTTGATTCTCCAATTAGATTGTGAGCTAGTTGAGGCATAGATTTTTTATTTTGCCCTCTTTTTCTACACTTACCACTGAGCACGGTGTCTGGCCAATAGCACACACTTAATAAATGCATGCTGACTGACTAATATGGTCCCATGTAATTATAAGGCCCCCATCTCATTACACTTCCTTTGGCTGATGTTTTGTATAGACATATATATGTATATATTCTAAATGGTACAAAGTGCCTCATGTTTATCTTTGTATTATCAACACCTAGAGCAGCCCCTGGAATTTAGTATCTGCTTAAGAAAAATTTTTTGAACAATTAAGTGACTTTAACTTTTATAATGTGTTCTTTTGGTGACATCTGGTGTCCCATAAGAATATTGCATCTTCTGAGGCAGGCCTGCTGCCTTGTGGTCCATTGAGATATTACAGTTTTAGTCTGCCATCGCGTGTCCAAACCCTAGCATTACATTTTCTCTTTTTTTGAAAGATGTTTTTGCTGGATTTTTGTATTTGTGAAAAATAATTTGCTGTTTGGAAAGGTAGAAAGGAGCCAAATGAAATCCTGAATTTATGAACCAAAATGCGTAATGAATTCTTTCACTTACAATAGAAATTCAGACTAAATCTTCACCACTGAAATTACCCTTTATATTCTTAATCTTATCAGACGTGATAGGATAAAGGTAAAAATATAACAGCAGTGGAGTGAAAATGAAGCAGGCTTCACTCTACAGTGCCTGGCTCTCTAGGTAACATTAATTCCACTTTCACAACAGCAAAATCGGGGAAAAACAAGAAAATGGTGGATCTGAATGTTGAAGGAAGTTTATCAAATAAGTATCAAATTATGATTGAGACAATTGTACCCATTGCAGTCAGCTTCTAAAAGTTTCTAAGAAGTCATTGTTAAATTTTCAGGAGTTTTTCAAATTTGTTATTGTTGTTTGTCCTTCCTTTTGGAACAGGACCATAGAATCAGAAAAGTGATGCCATGACTTGCAATTTAATTGCATTTAAGTGAGGGAGGGCTGGGCAAAGTCACCAGCCTCAATTTCTCCCCCAGAGCCATCCTGGTCCAGTGGCAAGGTATAAATCATGATGACTGAAGATGGCCCTGGAAGCAGTGGGACACCTTGGCCTTTTAAAGTTAAGGTCTTTTTCAGGTGTCAGTTTGAGTGAGGCAATATCCATTCAGTAATTAAGGCCAGGTAAGAAATGAGTTTGGGCCAGAAACCCTGAGGGTCTTCCCCTCCCAGAATGATTTTTTTTGACTTGGTAAAAGAGGCCATTCTTTGTTTCTTTTCTTACCTAGCCTTAATCAAGGGGATTGATAAACAGTTAGAGCACAGTATAATCAGCTCCTGCACAGGTCATGTTATTTTTTACTCGAAAAGAAAGGGTATCTGCCAAGGTGTTCAAAATTCTTCCAAGATAGGCTCTGCTTTACTTTCCAGTTTGTGTCTTCAACAGATGGAGTAATACTTGGAATTTAGTAGTGGTTCAAGAAACTTTGACTATAGGGGCAGCTAGATGGCACCATTAAATACAAAATCAAAAACGAAAAAAAAAGAACATGCCCATGTACATAGCAGAACATAAGAAAGGATACAATATAAAACCATATATTTGCATTTCAGAAAAACCTATGTAATAAAACTTACCCATTGTTTTCAAACCAAACCAGCTTTTCTGTTTCCTTCTACGTTCTCTGGTGTGCATTTTTTTGCTATTTTTTCTTCCTCCTCCTGCCCCACCTTAGAGAAAGCTACAATTAAATACATACATATATATATATGCATAATTATCTATATATGTATATATTTATGTAAGATGATACTAAACGTATTTCTATCCGTCAGTTCTTTCTCTGTAGGTAAATAGCATCTTCCTTCATAGGTCCATGTCTTTCCTTAATTTTCCAAATCACCCAGCTCACTGTTTCTTAAATTATAGTCAGTCTCAATTATATACCACAAATTGCTTAGCCATTCCCTAATTAATGGGCATCTATCATTTCACCCAATCTTATACATGTAAGATGATATCTCAAAGTCATTTTAGTTGGCATTTGTCTCATCAATAATGACTTAGAGCATCTTCTCATATAATTATATATAGTATTCATTTCTTCATCAAAAAACTGCTTGTTCATACCACTAGACCATTCATCAATTGAGTTATGACTTGTAATCTTAGAAATTTGGCCAAGTTCTCTGTATATTTGAGCAACGAGACCCCTATGTGAGAGATCCTCTATGAAAATTTTCCCCCAATTTTCTGCTTTCTTCCTAATCTTGACTATCTTAGATTTATTTATATAATAACTTTTATTTTAAAGTAATTGAAATTATCCATTTTAGACCTCAATGATGTTGTCTATCTCTTCTTTCTTCATGTATTATTCTCATAACCACGACTCTGATAAATAATATTTTATATATTCTTCTCATTTTTTTTCTTTTTAGGCAATTGGGGTTAAGTAACTTGCCCAGGGTCACACAGCTAGTAAGTGTCAAGTGCTTGGTCTGAGGTTGGATTTGAACTCAGGTCCTCCTGACTTCAGGGCAGGTGCTCTATTCACTGTGCCACATAGCTGCCTCTCTTTTTGTTTTTTTGTGCTATTTCCCTTTATATCTAGGTCATGAGTCCATTTTCACCTTATCTTGGTAGGTGGTTAATACATTGTTCTATGCCCAATTTCTGTTAGACTGCTTGCCAGCTTTCACAACAATTTTTATGAAATAATGAATTCTTATGCCCCGAACTTCAATGTTGACCGTTGTCAAACAAGAAGTTACTATAGTGCTTTACTATTGTGTATTTTATGTGTACTCTCTTCCAGTATTCCACTTCTCCATTTCTTAGCCACTACCAGATAATTCTGCTCTGTTTCTATTTTATGTATAAATTCATCCCATTCACAATCTAAGTTGTAATTTCTTCTTTTGTATTTCCCTCCATCCTAATTTTCCTCACTATCCTTCTGGCCCTATTTACCTTGTCCCTCTTCACTCTAATTTCCTTCTCCCGTCTACTTTACCCTCCTATTCCTTAATCTACCCACTCCTCTAAGAGTCCCTCCTTTATCATCTCTCTCCCTACCCCTTCACCTTAATCTACATATCTTTGTAAGAGCTTCATCCTTATTCC
>NW_020939783.1:0-1386 GCF_900497805.2 Vombatus ursinus | reverse complement strand
TCTCTCTCTCTCTCTCTCTCTCTCTCTCTCTCTCTCTCTCTCTCTCTTTTTCCCTTTCTCTCTCTCTCCCCTTCCTTCTCAACATAATATTTTGGTATGGAAATAGATATGCTAAGATGCTACCACAGAGTTCTCTGACCCCGATCCAAACCCGCGGGTCTGAACATTGGACTGGAGACCCAACAAGAAGAAGCTTTCTTGGAAGATTTTGAGGGCTTCCACTTTCCAGTCAGCCTGGAAATAGTATCAGGAAAAAACTTTTGTGTGATGTGGAGGTTTCTGTTGCCAGTCCTTGGCTCTCCCTTCCCACAGGGCTGAGGCCCACAAATGTTGCTTTCATAAAAGTTAACTAAACAAATTGGAGTTTCAGAAGCTGGAGTAGGGTTTGAATTGGGGTAAAGGTTTGGGCTCCTCCTTGTTTCATTTGAAAAGATTTCCTGCCCCCCCCCACCGCCCCAACTAATCCTACATTTACCCACTAACTGCAAACAGTTCATGCCAGGGTCCGTTGATGTGAAGCAGCTGGGGGAAAGGGGAGCTTGTTGAATAATACCAGCTTGGGCTCCAGAGGCTTTGAGCACACTCAGAGCAATCTGTTTTTGGGGCTGGGGATAGCTGGGAGGTAATTCCATTTCTTTTTTCTTTCTTTCTTTCTTTCTTTCTTTCTTTCTTTCTTTCTTTCTTTCTTCCTTCCTTCCTTCCTTCCTTCCTTCCTTCTTTCCTTCCTTCCTTCCTTCCTTTCTTTCTTTCTTTCTTTCAGAAGCTATAATGTCACTTTATTAACCCCTCTTTTCCACATACTCAATTTGTAAGGTTGGATTTTTAGGCAAAGGAATTAGTAAGGGAGAGCCTGGTGCTTGGTGATCCTGGTACAAGGCATCAGGTTGTTAGATTCAAAGGGTAGGAGAGGGGAGCAGTTTCTATACTATAGCATGTCAGTCAATCAACAAGCATTTATTAAGTGCCTACTGTGTGCCAGGTACTGTGCTAAGTACTGAGGCTGCAAAGAAAGATAAAAAGTAGTCCTTGCTCTCAAGTAGATAACACTTTAATGAGGGAGAGTTTTGTTGTTCAGTTGAGTCTGACTCTCCATGAGCCCATTTGGGGTTTTCTTGGCAAAGATACTTCTTCAGCTCATTTTACAGATGAGGAAACTGAAGCAAACAGGGTTAAGTGACTTGCCCAGGGTCACACAGCTAGTAAGTGTCTGAGGCCAGATTCAAACTCATGAAGATAAGTCTTCCTAATTCCTGGCCTGGACCTCTATCTACTGTGCTACTTAGCTGCCCAGTGAGAGAGGGAGAGAGAGAGAGAGAGAGAGAGAGAGAGAGAGAGAGAGAGAGAGAGAGAGAGAGAGAGAGAGAGAGAGAGAGAGAGAGAGAGAGA
>NW_020939782.1:0-2389 GCF_900497805.2 Vombatus ursinus | reverse complement strand
TGTGCTGTCCCCTTGTCCCCATGAAGGCCCCTGAGCATCACCTCTTCCACCCAGCATGTTTGCTGTGTCTTAGCTGTGGGAAATAGGGTGTTTCTAAATACCTTGACAACATCTAGGGCCTTTCTGAATGCTCATTGAGTTGACCTAAGAACTGTTAACAGACAGGGGTTCAGAGGGATCTGTGAAGTCCTGTGTGACCTGAGGTAGGGGGACCATGAACAGCACCAGGAGCACAATTTCTGCTCTGATGATAGCACATTAAAAAACAGTAGCTGGGGGAGCCTTCAGGGCTCTGCTCCAGGTCTGTCCAGACAAGATTCAGGGTGAAGACTTTTCCTGGGGGGAACTTCAGTTGCTGAATGGGAGAGCTTGGCCACAACAAACAAAGAAGAGGGGGGAAAGTGAGTGTGTGTGTGTGTGTGTGTGTGTGTACGATACTAGGCAGCCATTAAGAAAGCAAAAATATGATCCCTTGGTAATAGAGACTAGTGAGTGAAGTGGTCACCCTTGTTAGACAGCTATAATGAGGGAGAACTTAAAAAAACAGGGGAGGGCAGCATGGGGGGGAGCAGTGCTCAATATATCAAGGACCCAATGAATAACTTTAAAACATGGAAAAGAGCAGGGTAGTGTTGTTACCACTGCATTCAATTTCATGCCTATTTTTGTACAGAAATGATCCCTAAAGCAGGCATTGCCAGTTTCATAGACCATCCTCTATGTCTATGGAAATGACTGGATTGCTGATGTTGGCCAAGTCTGTGGATAGACTGCACTCAACTGGGCTGGGGCTTGGCTGCTCCCAGGAGCCATTCTCTCTCAATCCAGGCTCCCTGTGTAGGTAGCAAAGTAACCAAAGTGACTCCATTTTGTAAAGTCCCTTCATCTTATCCCTGGACCTTATCTACCCCAGGCATCTGCTTCCCCCACCCTTTATGGCCCCACCAATAGAGCAGCAGCCAACACTCTCACTAACCGATGTCCCAAGTAATCATGGGATGTTCTAATTCTATGCCTTTCTGATGACCATGAGACAGCCTGGAGCCACCTGGAAAGTCCTTTCCTTCTTTCCTTCTGCACAGAAAGCCCATCTGCCCCACCTGTAATCTTAATGCTGGGCTGACTGCCTTGGTGCTCATACTCCGGGCGTTTGCTGTTTGTTGGGCCTCGTAATAAAACTTCTAACTTCCCTCCAGCTTTAGTGTCTGGATTTGACCCAATACCTTCTTGGGGTAGGTTTTGTTCCTCTGCAGACTGAGCTGGGGAGGGACACGGATCCCAGAGAAGAGCTCTTTCTCCTCTCTTCATAGGCAGGAGGCTGCCCAACTGGAATTTACAGAGGGCAAGGTCCCATAGGAGTTAGGAAGACCCAGGCCTTGCCCTCAAGGAAAGGACTCCAACCTGTAGAGGGAGGGAAGCAGCAGGGAGGGTCAGGGTAGGAAATGAAGCTGATCTCAGAAGGAAAACTACTTCCCTCCTCTTACTTCTCTTCTGTACCCCTCTTTTCCCCCATCCTCCTACAGAGCCCTCAGAGGAAGATGAAGCTTGGGATCCCAGACAGGATGAGACCAGTCAGAGTCTCAATGACCCCTGAGACAGAGCTCTCCCTGGAACTGATCCTCTGCCCTCCCTGCATCCCCTCTCCTCAATTAACACACATTATTTAAACAATAGACTGACTGCTAGATCTAGCAGGGAGGGAGGTTAGGGAAGGCTGAGGAAGGGGAGGGCTCTGGAATGGAGCAGCCAAGGAAAGCCCGAGACTGGGAGACAAAACCCAGGCTGGGATCCAGCCGCCTGTGTGGGACCCGAGAGCTCTTAAAGATGTGGGGCTGGGGGAGCAGGAGGCCTGGGGCAGGGGAGCAGGGGTGGGATCTGGGAGGCAGGACAGTCTAACCCTGACCCTAAATGCCTCTGACTTTAACCCTAAATGCTCATGACAGGGAGGTCAGGGACACTTGATTGGAAGAAGTGTTCCAAATGGACATTAAGCTTGGGCAGGTAAGGATGACTGTGTCCTGAGGTCTAGCTAGGATCTGGGGAGGATGCCCAGGACCCTCTGGTACAGCTTAGGCTTGGAATCCCTCCAGGGAGCCAAATGGCTGGGATCTGATAGGGAACCAGCCCAAGAGGCACAGATTCAGATAAGGGGGATCAGGAAAGAGCTTTGGTTCCTGCCTCCAAGGTGGGGCTTGAGGCAGGAGGTAGGACTTGTGGATACTTACAGGGACTGGGAGTAAAGGCAGGATTCTTATGGGCAAAATCTGAAGTTTGGGAAAGTGTGACCCAATGAGAAATCTCGGGTGGGGGGGGCGGGGGAGGGGGGAAGGTCAGCCAGGATATGATTGGGAGTCTGGAAAAGTTTTAGGGGCAGGGAGCTGGTCCGGTA
>NW_020939781.1:0-6411 GCF_900497805.2 Vombatus ursinus | reverse complement strand
GATGACATCACTGCTCTGCCAGTAGAATATTGACATTTTAAAGAAACGGTTGTTGAGTCTTGATACCACAAGGATCAATGGTCAGAAACTTGCAGTGATTTCAACTCAATTCAATTCAACAAATATTTATTAATTGCCTGGAATGTGGCTAGGGATACCAAATTGAGTAAAATGCTAAGGATCTTGATTCAAATTATGATTCACTACTACATGTGTGGACATGAATACAATACTTTCTCTCTCTTTTGTCTGAGGTTTCTTCTTCTGTAAAATGAGGAATACAGAGTAGAATATGTTTGAAAGCCCTTCTAACTTCAACTTCTGTACTTAACTATCCTTGCTCTCACGGGGCTTACAATCAAGTTAGGAGGAATAAGATAAATACACAAAAGCACATAACACAACATGTACCAAAGAAAATTAAAAATAAAGTGCCATAGTTTTTCATAATAGAGAGAGATTGTATCAACTTGGGGAGATCAAGGAAGTCATCATCGACGAAATAGAACACCAATTTTGAAAGACAGGAAGAATATCAGTCAGATATAATGACTTTTCATGTGGTAAAATTAAAACCCTATATAATTTCAATAAATTGTTTCTCAAAAAAAGCATCTAAATGATCCATTAATATATAAAACACAAGAAAAGATGAAAATTGTGTTTTGGATCTTTCTATCCTTTAAAAAATTGTTTTACGTTAGAAAAAAATAAACCTAAGCCCTCAATGTGACAACATAAAAATAACTGTACACACACACTCATCATTCCACTATTTACCAAATGACAGAAGAAATGAAGGACACACAAATTAAAAAGGAAGCACCAACATTGTCCATTGTATTAAAGAGCTTTGAAGTTGTTTGATATAATCTTCTTTTATTTAGTAGATATCAGTGTGTAATGGCTTTTTTGGTCCTGTTTTTTGGGAGGTCTGTGCCCAAGAGAAGTAAAAAGGCTTTTCTTCATTCTCTGCGGCTCATTATACTATCAACCTGGAAAATCTCTTGAATCTTACTGCTCATGTCTAGGGTTTCCCCAAAGGAGGGTTCTGTCTAGGAAAGATACTCAATATGAGAAGTAGTTATCAAGTACAAGACAGATTTTGCTTTCCTCTACCACAAAGCAAATGCTTAAAATCAATAACATTCAAAATTGAGCATTAACAGAGAATTAAAATATGAAACAATGACCTAGCAACTAATTTATATTTCATCATAAACTCTTACCTTCTCCATAGATCTGACAAGTAAACTATTTCTTGCCCTCCTAATTTGTTTATATATTCAACCCTTATGTCAAAATAGCATATTCATTTTGACCTTAGCTTGGCATACAGTGTAAAATGTTGGTCTGTGCCTAGTTTCTGCTATACTATTTTCCAGTTTTCCCAACAGTTTTTGTCAAATACGAAGTTGTTATCCCAGAAGCTGGAGTTGGTTTATCAAAAAGAAGATTACCATGTTATTGATTACTGTGTCTTGTGTACCTAACCTATTCCACTGATCCACCACTCTATTTCTTAGTCAATACCAAGGAGTTTTTGACTACAATACAGTTTTAGATCTAGTATTGCTAGGCCACCTTCCTTTGCATTTCTTTTCATTAATGCCCTTCATAGTCTGGATCTTTTGTTGTTCTGGGTGAATTTTGTTATTATTTTTTCTAACTCTATAAAATAATTTTTAGTAGTCTGGTATGGCAATGAGTAAGTAAATTAATTTAGGTAGAACTTTCATTTTTATTTTATTAGTTAGGCCTACCCATGAGCAACTGCTATTTTTCAAATTATTTAATTCTGACTTTATTTGTGAGAAAAGTGTATTGTAATTGTGTTCATACAGCTCCTGGGTTTGTCTTTGCAGGTAGACTCCCAAATATTTTATATTGTCTACAGTTACATTAAAAAATCTAATTTGTCTATCTCTTGTTACAGGGCTTTCTTAGCCTAAAGAAATGCTGATGATTTATGTGGATTTATTTTATGAGTTGCATATATAGCATTATAATTAAATAATTGAATATTTGATAAATATTAATAGAAATATTAAACCATTCATTTTCTTCTCAAACAAAACTAGGATTTTTAACAGAAACTGATCATGCTTTAGGGCATATAGAATTTCCAAGTAAATAAAAAAAAGTAAAAATCATAAAGGCTTACTTTATAAACAAAACATGATAAAACAGGAAACATGAAAGGGACCCCAATTGTTTTGTTTTGTTTACAAAGATACTGGAGGGTTTTGCCATTTCCTTCTCCAGCTCATTTTACAGGTGAGAAAACTGAGACAAACAGGGTTAAGTGAGTTGCCCAGGGTCTGAGGCCAGATTTGAACCCAGGAAAATGAATCTTCCTGACACCAGGCCCAGAACTCTATCCACTCTACCACCCAGCTGCTCTACTGTGTTGTTAAATTGTTTCCCTAAGCTATTTTATGACAATGATAACAAGAATGACAATAGTGAAATTATAAAAATATGTGAAGTATGAAAGTGATTTTTTACCTAATATCTCATTTATCTTTATAGCAAATTATATAACAAAGAAGAAAGTGCTTGTATTTTCATTCTAATTTTCTTGATGAGTAAATCATGATGCAAATTAAAATCTGCAGTATTCTCATGAGCTACCAGTCTAAAAAGGAAATAGGTTTAGTTGGAAGCTATTCTACTGTACTATGTTGTTAAATTGGTTCCCAAAGGCATTTCATGATAATGATAATAATGAAAATATTTGATCTGCAAAAGCAATTTTTCAACTACTATCTCCTTTACCTTCATAACAATCCTATAACAAAGAAGTGTGAGTATTTTAATCATAATTTTCTAGATGAGGAAAGCACGATGCAAGTTAACTGACTTGACTAAGGCAGAGAATATAACTAGTTAAACACAGCCAAAACTGTAATCTAAATCTCCTGAATCCCAGAGCTTCTTCCACTAGCCCCAACCCACCCTCTATCCCTTTGATTCTGCCTTCTACCACTAAATTGTTGTTTCCAAATGTGCCTGAGAGATAGGAGAATACCTAGAGATGGTTTCAATTGCCGTCTCCCAGAAGATTACATTAATTCCTTTAATGCCACAGGAGGAATTCTAGGGGCTCAAATTATGGTAAGGAATATGTGGGGATCAATAGTAATCTACTTGTGTTCTTCAGTTTGAAAAAGATGGACTAACCCAAGGGTCATCGGGCATTTGCTCAATTTCCTACAAAACTAATCCACTAGAAATTGGATAGAGCAAGGAAAAACATTTCACCTCGTGATGTCATGGGAGTGGAAATAAAAAAGGGGAATGGATATTTGTGAAAGGTGTTACACAAGTAGAACTGAAAAGACTTGTAAATTGGCTGGAAATCCTTAAGTTCCCCACCATCCAGGGAAACACCTTCTATCAAGATGGGGCATGTCATCTCTACCAACCGCCAACCAACTGACACCTCTAAGGCAAGAAAGCCAGCATAGCAAATGCAGCAAGGCACCTGGAGGGAGATACAGAAGGTGGTATGTGCCAGGGGAATCAAGCCATCACCAGCACTTCACCACAACCTCCTATGAGACTCAGATAAAGATAGCCCAGGACCCTGAACCCATGAGCCCTGGGAGTATCACTGTCCTCTAGAACACTGATCCTGCTTTAGCCCAGTTTCTGAAGCAAGAAATGAGTGAATCAATCATTGTGGACAAAGGGGTCATCTTCCTCACCACCACCAACAGCTTACCAACTGCCCCTTATGGACCAGTAACCCCAAGAACCCAGACAGTGGAAACACTCCCTACACCAACCAGTCTTACTTCGAAGGCCAACCCCTGAAGCCTTCATCCCAGAAAGCAACCCAGGAAGGGGATGGGACCTGTCAACTACCTCTCCAGGTACTAAAGCCTTTACCTCCTCAGTAATCACACTTACTTAAGAACCAGGAAAAAAGTTCTTCCCACCAAAGGTCTTCACACTGTCAAATAGCTCAACATTATAAATGGACACAAGTGTATTCATCAGTGAAAAGAACATTACAGAAGACATAGTACTAAATGCTTTTTGCCACTGAACCCATGGACACTTTATGAATCATCAACATCAATAAACAATTCATTAACAGCTGAAATTGCTTATATGTTTTATCTCTCCTATTAGAATGTGAGCTCCTTGAAAGGAGAAGTTAGGAGTCTTTCTTTTTATTTGTATCCTCAGCACTTAGCACAGTTCTGCACACAGTAAGCTCTTAATCAATGCTTTTTCATTCATTCATTCATTCAAATGAGAAGTGAGAGGGAAGGAAGAGTCAAAGAAATTAAAGTTCTGAATATGGGAGACTGGGAGAAAGATATTGAAGAAAAAGGTAATGAATATGGAGATCCTGGAACAGTAATAAGCTAATGATGAAATGGTTTTGTAGAAATAAGGAATTTTGGAGATGGAAGAGACTTAAGAGAATTTTCTTCTTTTACAGGTAGGGAAACTGAGTCTCAGAGAGATAAAATTGCCTAAGGACTTCAAACAAGTCAATTACAGGACCAGGAGCCAGGTCTCCTCCATCCTGCCCACTGAATTTTTCACCCTGTCACCCAAATGGATACAAATGAGAGAACACCCTACCTTTGAAGGCTTTCAAGTTCTGCAATTCATTCCCTGAAGACCCACTTCTCTTTTTCCTGGTTCTGGACGCTGATGTCTCTAAAAGAGCTTATTCTTTTGGCCAAAGCTTTGATTTCCTCACAATATCTGACATGATCTTTCAAGGACACAATCTCAAACATTTGTCTGACATCATTTTCTTTGTCATTGTCCAACTGGGATTTCATCTCTTGCAGTAAGGATTATTTTGTGAGGAGCCTGTTTTGAAGATTGTTTATCTCTATAAGAAGAGAAAATACAAAGATGGTATTAACCTTCATACCAGAAAACTTTAAATAGCCTTTAATTTTAACTTTTAGAAAATCATGACCAGAGAATGGATATTTATTTTATAAACTAAAATGAAACCACCCTGCATAAAAAAAGTTTACCATTACTATTACTGAACACATTCCTTCTCTTTCTCCACCTCCTTCTTCATAAAGGAGAGGAGAGAGGACAAAGTATACAAGGGTATGATGGAAGTCGCACATACAATTGACAATCATAACCATGAATAGAATGAACTTATGTATTAAATGTAGTGGGGTATCATAAAGATTTAAAAATCAGACTCTAATACTATGTTGTTAGCAAAATATATATATATATATACCTTAAAAATAAAGATTCACATGGATTTAAAATAATGGGCTGAAGCTATGCATTTAAAAACATCATGCTGAGGAGTCCATAGACTTCCCCAGCCTACCAAAGGGAACCATGGCACAAAAAAAGATTAAGAATAACTGCTATAAACTCTCTTGTCCCTTCTCCCTAATTTGCCTTGTTCCCTGGAAAGGTCATAAAAGGTTAGGAGCTCTGCTCCTGCCCTGGTGCTGGCCCTGGAATCTATGGAGTTGCAGAGCCTCTCCAACTTGACTCTCCTAAGCCTCTGTGTTTGCCCCAGGGCTTCATATCCTAACATTCTCATGTTTCCTTTGTGTGGTGAAAAATACGGCAGCACTGGTATTTTAGACAAACACTTCTCCTGTCACTTACTGCACATGAAAATAACTTGGATTTGCAGAAACACTTTTACAAGAGACCAATAAATCAGTCAAAATAAAAACATAATGCATTGTTTTAAACTATATGTAAAATCCCCCAAATCTGTGTTCTATATAATGGCCTCTGGTTCTGAAAGTACCACTCAGAAGTCCAAGTATTAATACAGTGAATGAAATGATGCTAATAGGAATAAAAATGGGACTAATAGGAATAAAATTATATTGATATACTTTATACCTAAGTCATCTCAAAACATATACATCATTTATTTTAACCATGGGTTTTTCCATTAAAAGTTGTCATTTTCCAACCTCTGACTGGTCACTACTATCTAACTAAATATAACTTCAGGCAGTCTTCTTATATCAAACAGCATGAAATTAAGATTAAAATACCAAGATTGCAGTGGGATTATGGAAATCAGGAAACAACAAAAGGCATAATATTTTTACTCAGGGAAGCTAACGATTTAAACAAAAGCAACTTACTTTAATGAATAATGAAAAATTCATGTCCTAACAGGAATTTTCAACCAACAATGTTATTAATGCTAGGTGCCATTTCCCTATAATGTTATTACTAGTTTAATCATTTTCCCAAAGTTCATAACATTAAACACCAATGGCTTAAACATTTTCTCAAGATTCATAATATTAAAGCCTAAAATGTCACATTCAACAAAAATTAAGCCTTTTCTCTTATGAACAGCAGCAGCAAAAAATACCAGCCCAGGATAAGTGAAATAAAGCTATGAAGGAGAGACATTTCTTTTAACTAAAA
>NW_020939780.1:0-1003 GCF_900497805.2 Vombatus ursinus | reverse complement strand
AGATCTACACATCTGAGAAAGGCCAAGAATTTGAGGATAGTAAACCTGGTTGAGAGCATTTGGATAAGAAGCAATAGCAAGAGCAATAAGCAAGTATTTATTCAGTACTTACAACATGTAAATAATCAGGTGTATACAAGAATTGTGTATGTTTGTATAGATCTCTATGTATGTATATATGTACATATCTATCTAGTGAGAGGGAATGAGAGAAAAGATGGATAGCCATTTTAGAGGGAAACGCAGGCAGGGAATGGAAGAGAAATCACATAGCCCAGAAGAGCAACTGAAAGAAGGCAACATTTCACCTGGGTATTGAAGGAAGCTCAGGAAACTAAGTTGGAAGTGAACGGGCATGAGGGAAGGCAGCACTTAAGTGGTAAAGTTGACCAGTCCTTGAAAACTGTTCTAATAGCTTCTCAGCTTCCTCCCTAAGTCAAAACTATATAGACAATGATGCCTTAAACGGTCCATTTTGTCAATTTTCTCTTTCCTCACTACTTTTACCCTTTTGTTTAATCAGAATGTAAATTACCTTCATCATTTTAGCTCCAGGAGACCCATGCTTTGGCAACACTCTAGAGACACACTTTGGGAAAACGTAATATATACAAATAATAATGGCAGCTTTATTAATATATCCATTATTAACACAAGTATATTATATTAAAATTTACTTATTTCCAAATATGGTAGCTGCCTATACTAAATAGCCTCACATAGCCCAGATTCAGTCTTGTGAAGGAAATAATAGCACAACATGCTATCTAATACAGAAGCCTAATCACTGCAATTACAAGTTGTGACTCTGGAAGACTAGGTGAAGCATACCTCTCACTTCTTATAGCTAAAGAAATTGTGAAATATATTTGTAAAGTGAGGCAAATATTTCAGACAAGTCCAATGTATTAATCTGCTTTGTTTGACTATACTACTTTGTTAACGATGTCTGACTCGTGTGTGTGTGTGTGTGTGTGTGTGTGTGTGTGTGTGTGTGTGTGTG
>NW_020939779.1:0-1455 GCF_900497805.2 Vombatus ursinus | reverse complement strand
AAGGAAGGAAGGAAGGAAGGAAGGAAGGAAGGAAGGAAGGAAGGAAATTAATACTTATCTATCAGCTACTATGTGCCGGGCATTGCGCTCAGTGCTTTACAAATTTTGTCTCATTTGATCTTCACAACAACCCTGGAAGGTAGGTGCTATTATTAACCCCATTTGACTGATGAGGAAACTGAGGCAGACAGAGATTAAGTGGCTTACCCTGGCAGAAGACCAAGTAAAGGACACAGAGGCAAGACATAAAATGTTAAATAAATAAATAAACAAATAATCTAAGTGTTTACAGGACGAGACTAAGAATAGCTCAGAATTCATGAGTAGGAATGGGTAGAGGGAGGAAACAATGTCAGTCCCAAAGCCAGACAGGCTTCTCTCAAGTCAGGGATCTCTGTCACTGCCCTCACTAAACTCTCAGTCTGGCCCTCCCCACCCCTCACGAGCACTCCAGAGGCCTTTGGGATCCTCAGGTTCCTTTGTCTCTATCAAATGATGGATGCCAGATGGCTTATCCTCCACTGAAGGAAATGTATCTTGGAATATGATCACTAGTTAGATTATAAGTTGCTGCTTTTATAGGTTGTAAGTGGAGCCCTACAGACTCCTGTCTTCCTTCCCTCCCCCTCATTCCCACTGTCCATTCCCAACTTTGTATTTCTTCATAAATTACTGGCCCATAAGAGCCAAGCTCTGTTTCCCTTTTTTAAGTCTGGGGCACTTACTCCTGCTGATAAACTAGATTTAGACAACTTCCCCAAACCCAGTCTGCAGCCAAGATTATGAAGGTGAAATATTCATCAGGTTCTGTCCTGTCATGGAGAAGAATGTACAATATAGGCCTGAACTGGTGTGTTTCCCTACCATTAATGTCTAAAGGAGAATTGCTTCTGTCAGGGTCTAGAGTTGTGTTTCAGGCTTGGATGGAGATGTAAATAAAGATTATTACTTGAAGATTCCCACCAAACTCCTAGAAAGGGAATGACAACACCACCAAGTCTGTTTCTAGTATAATGGGTTCACCAGGAAAGATTGCCCCTCTCCTCTCTCTGCTTTCTTGATATAATTCCCCCCCCTTTTCCCATTGTCCCATAGGATGCAATTTGTTAGCCAACCCTACCCTCGCAGCAGCCTCTCCTGCTGGCCCTGCTGGCCTGGCTGACTGGCACCATGAGCTCCTTTTTTGCAGATGGGAAAAGTAGCCAAAAAAGCAGGGAATACCTTGCCCAGGTCACACATCAGCATCTGAAGTTTCATTGCTTTTGCAGGACTCTGGCCAGACCTATACAGCTTTCACTAGGCTAGGCTATGGAATCCCTTTGCTGTCTTTGGGAGCAACTTTGACACCAGCGAAAGCTCATCAGTAGGAGTAGAGGAGATGGAGGAATAAAGCTCGCTCCACAGAGAGGGAGAGGAGAGGAGAGGAGAGGAGAGGAGAGGAGGGGAGGGGAGGGG